>NC_061870.1:3006264-3380256 GCF_907164915.1 Impatiens glandulifera | reverse complement strand
GTTGTTTAGTTTTTCTGGCCGGTTCCAAAAATTAACTATACTTAATTTTTCTATCAATTTCTCCCTTTTTGATTATTTAAAATAAATATTCAAAAATTTTAATGTATGACCGGTTTGAAAATTAACTTACTTAATTTTATTATCAATTTCTCCCTTTTTGATTAATTAGAATAAATATTCAAAAATTGTAATGTATGACCGGTTTGAAAATTAACTTACTTAATTTTTCTTATCAATTTCTCCCTTTTTGATTATTTAGAATAAATATTCAAAAATTGTAATGTATGACCGGTTTGAAAAATATGTTTAACAATTTCTCCCTTTTTGATGTTTTTCTGTTCTATGAAAAATTTCAAAACATGTTTTGATTTTTCAAAGGATATTTAGAAAAATAATTACTTCAAGGCATGATAAAAACGACTGAGTTCTGAAACAAAACCAAACATAGATAAGTTGTTCATAAGAAAATAAACTAAGGATTGGATGACCCCCCTTTTCTTTTTCTTTTTCTTTTTCTTTTTCCTTTCGCCTCCTTTCTTCTTCTTCCCTTGCCTTCCATTCCCTTTCTCGTCGTTCAGCGTCGAATTGCCATCCGGTCCATACACTTGAGATGTCGGGAGTTCGTTTTCCGAATCCAAAACCGCCGCTTACTGGTCTTGGTAGGCGAGGCGTTTGAGCAACGATCGGTCTTGTACTTGGAGTTGCGATTGAAGTTTCGACTGCTTTCTTCTTACGCCAGTTGAGTAGTTCGAGGTCCTCTTCTTCTTCGTCAAGAGGTTCTTCGTTTAGTCCGACCGGTTGAATCTCTCTTCGACTGTTTCGTGCTGCTAACTTCATTACCTTTGCAACCGCTTTTCGTTTATTCTTATTCCTTGTCTTCATAGAGTGCGAGGGTTGAGCCGGTGTGGGTTCTTGTAGAGCTGCTTGTTCTTCCTCATCGCATTGCTTGGCCAACTCATGATCTTTTTCTTCAATCTCCTTCCTTAACCGTTCCCTCTCCTTTTCTTCGTCTTGAAGTTTCTTTGCAGTTTCGGCATCAAAATTGATTTGCACTTGAGTTTTGTTGACTTGAAGTTTGGACAGTTCTTCAATCTGAGCGGCCATAGCCTGCAACATGTCAATCAAAGGAGCGGTTGCGGTTTGGACGGATTCGGCAATCATTGACTTGATTGAAGCTTGCACGGTTTCATCTATCATCGACTTGATCGATGTTTGGGTGGTGTTGGCAATTTCGGATTTAATGGATGCCCGGATGGTCTCTGTCAAATTTGTTTCAACGGTTGCAATCTTCTCATCAGTAGCAATGCTGTATTTTCCAAGACAAGAGATGAGTGTACTGACCACTGCTTCCTTTACTTGCTTAAGTGCCGGAACCTTATCAGTCTGAGGAGGATCGTTGCTCCGGTTTTCTGCTGTCATGGACGACTCTCCGGTAGCAAAGAAAGGTTTGCTTTAATATAGATCGGCATAGGTTAAGTGATGTTTGCAATCGTTCCTCCATTTTGCTTCGAGCCGGTCAGCACTTAAAGAAAGTTTATCACGCACTGAGTGAAACCGCTCAAACATTCTCGATTCTATTGGAGTTAATGTTGCCCCTTCTGCCTCCCTCAAGGCATCTTCCACTGCATGTAGCCGAGCGTTTTCATGTATCGCTAACGTCTTGGAGAATACGGCTTGAATGACGTTGGTACCTGCTAGCTTGAGAGCCTCTTCTTCTAGTTCCAACAGTTTCTCCCAGTGTTTGTTACCGCTCATATCGGGGATCATGTCCGATAACTTTGTTTCACAGTGAAGCTTGACCCATATGTGGTACGATGAGACCAACTCTTCAGAATCCTTGTTCATATCCAGAAGGAGCTGTTCAAACATCTCCTCCTCTTCTTCTGCTGAAATGGGGACCTCCGATTCGGTTACAGTCGCAGGTTGTGGACCGGTTTGCAGAACACTTTGTCCCTTTATCGCAGAATCCTCAAGTAGAACTTCTTTACCTTTGTTAACCTGAGTTTGACCTTCAGGTGTGATTGTGGAAGCGGTTGGCCCATCTTGGGCCGATTGAAGCGTTGTTTCGGTTCGAACGGACTTGTTCCCCCCCGAGCCGGATGGTTCTTTTTCTTCAATATTTCCCTCCTGAGCCGGAGGAATGATGTTCACAGTTGTGGTCGTTTCTTCGACCTGATGGATTTCACTCTGACCGGGTTCCTCAACCTGATCAGCTTGCTTCAAAAGACTTGACACATCGTCTTCGGTTTCATTAACAATATTGTGGACCACGTCCACAATGACCTCTGAGGTCTTTAAACCTACGTCGGCCATTATCTTGTCGAGGTTCTTGTTCGGGGACTTGGAGTTTTCAGAGTTAATACTAACCTCTGCTGCCTCCTCCGATTCTGACTTGGTTTCTTGGCTCCCCGAGGGTTCGACTTGCCTTGGTGATGGAGAGTCGACTTGGATGGGATGAACTGTGTTGATGGTAATGGGCTGAAGGACGTCTGCGGTTCTCTTTGGTGAATGATCCGAGGAGAGAGTTTTCTCGGAGTTAGCCGGCTTGTTGGAGCTCTTCTTTAATGATGCCTTCTTCCTTCCCTTTTTCTTCTGAGTGGCCTCGGCTTGAACCGCCTTCCCCTTGGGATCTTCTTGTTTCGAACCTTCTTCAGCCGGTGCGGATGAGCTTGTTCCTTTTGAGGACTTCGTTCTGGAGGACTTCGGCTTAGCCGCTTTGGTAGACTTCTTTCTCATTTGCTCAGAGTTAAGAATATTAGCGGGTGGGAGCGGTTCACCTTCACCAAGTTCCACATTAAGGAACTTAAGAATTTTTACAATTTGCATCGCGAAGGCCTGAACCCGGCCATCCTTCTTCACTACCATTTCGCAGAATTGTTCGAATATAACGATTCCCCAATCTATCTTGTCACTGCGGACAATCGCCATCATCATTTTCAACTTTAGTTTGGTCAGGTTATCGAAGTTACCTCCTCTACCCTGAAGTGAACGAGAGATTATGTTCAACAGCCATTTGAACTCCAGCTTGAGTTTGTTCTTCCGGCTTGAGTGAGTCACTAAGTCCTGATCGTCAGCCGATATCACCAACCGGACCGCGTTGGATTCTGCATCTGTTAGGCTCGTTTTAAAGTCCAGCCCGGTGTTTGGCAAACCGAGTGCTTCAGAAAAGAGCTCCTCCGTGATGTTAACTGTTTTCCCGCTTACGGTGGCGGAGACCGTCCTCTTTGTTAGAGTCGTCGTCGCCAGAAACTCCATAACTTCCGTCGGGTGCACGATGAATGGACCAGAAAGAAACGTTTCCAATCCCGCATCCCTTAGCGATTGCAGCACGGCCTTGTTCTCCTATGCGGCGTGTTCGTCGATGTCGCTGAAATCGACCTGTAACATGAATTGAAATTGTGCTTTAACTAGAGCCATGTTGAATTTGTGAATGAAGAAGATGAAGAACAGCAATGAACGGGAGTTGAAGAGATTTTAGAGATTTTGAGATTTTAGAGAGAGAAAGCTTGTGTAGAAAATGAACTGTTCTGAACTTATATAGGAGGCGGTTTCGAACGGTTGGAAGATGAACCGTCACTTGGTTATGTTTTTGGCGCCAATTTCCCCTCCAAAAGTATAATGGGCAGTAACTTTCGGCGGTAAATGCGGAGAATATAATGGGCGGTAATTTTATGCACGGTAAAACCGTGGGTGGTAAGTTTTTCAAACTTTTTCAGTTTTGTTTGAGGTTTTGATTTACCGGGGGCTTGTTAACCGGAAGTTTCGTTTAACATGGAGTCTTATGTTCATTCAACTCAAAACCAGAAAGAAAGATATTGTGAATAACCAAAGACTTTAAAAATGAGAAAGTTTTATAAATATATCCGAAACATAGAGTAATGAGGTGGGTTTCCGGTCGTACAACAAAATGACCAAAAACCGGAAAGAAAACAGACAATTTAAACTAGCTCGATCCAATCCCCCTCGATCATTCGAACAAGCCATTTGGTCACGGTGTTGTCCGTTGTCCGTTCCTCAATCCTTGATATCCATCTATCTAGCATGGATAGAGTCAGAGTGTTGGCCGGTCCGACAGGAATACCGGGCCCGAGGTTGCGGCGATGATCCTTCAAAAATCGAGTGATTTGTGGAGCGAAACTGATCCTTTCCCTTAGAGCGGTGATGAGATGCTTCAAATTATTGAAGAGGTAGGAAGCCCAGTTGATGGGCGATTTGCGGATAATGGTTATCATGATGTCGAAGGCCTCCCGGTTATAATTTTGGTTGGGCATTCGGCCCATGATAGACCGCTGAACTAAGTCATGAAAGACTTGGTATTGAGGAGCGAGTTTTTCCTTCTTCCCGTGGTCAGCGACCGGTTCGATGGAAGAGGAGAAGATATGGGCGTAGTCTTCCTTAGCCGGAAAGAATGGCGTTGGGAAGTCTGAGAATCCTTCGGTTGGAAGGTTGAAGAAGAGAGCAAAATGTTCTTCGGTAAGCCGAAGAAATTTTCCGTCAATGATGGTCCGAATGCTACCATCATTAAGAATGTGCCCGTTGTTGAAGAATTTGTACACCTCCTCTTCGAGGATGGTGTCTGAACCTTCAAGAAATTCTTGAAGTCCCGATTCTACGATCGGTTGGAAGATGCTGTCGTGAAACCGGCCATCTTTTATTTCTTCGAAGTTGACGACGATTGAGTTTCTTAGTTCAGCATTCATTTTGGAGAAGAGTGAAAATGAGAATCGAACAGAGTTCTTTGAACTTTCAAGCTTAGAGAAATAAGGATTTGGAAGCGTGTTTGAAGATGACGGATTAAGCCCTTTTTATAGTGTGGGCGGTTGGGTGCATTAAATGAGAATATTTTGAAAAATCAGACCGTTTATGTCTGGTCATAAATGCTTTGTCAATTTTCAAGAGGATAAGGGTATGTCTAGTCAAATCGGATCAGGCATGCTTCTTGAAAGCGAATATTTCTATTTCCAAGAGTGATTTGATTTGATTTGATACGGCGCATTTAATGTTGGTCATTTACTTTAAGATTTCTTTGATTTTTGATTGAAAAGGAAATAAATGGTCTTCATTAATGGAAGTACCAAACTGGTAGTACAACAAAATTACCGGTTTGGGAAAGGATAAAAAGATGAGAGATGATTTAAACATTTGATGACCCGGCCGCTTGATTCCTCTTGGCCTTAGCTGCTTCCCACCGGTCGATCAGCTCTTTGACTCTCTCCTTGTTGAGCACATGCTTTGGATGGAGAGTGACGAAGGGTCCGGAGTGGATATCCAAGCTAGCACAAAAACCGCTTAGCTGAGGAGCATAGCCGGTTTTGTTTGAGAGACTCATCTTCTTCAGATTGCTGAAGATGATCCAGGACCAATTTACCGGTGTCCCAACCGTGACAGCAATCATCATCTCGAAAAGCCTTTAGGTGTAGTAGTAGCCGTTCTCTCTACCCAGAACGGATTTTCCCAGAATCTCACAAAGAAGTTGGTACTTGTGAGAGAGTTGGCTTTTAGCACCCCAGGGTCTAACCGGGATGTCAGAGTTGGAGAACCGATGACACATTTCTTCAATGGTCACCAGGGAGTAGGTTAGATCGGTTACCCCTTCAATGGGCAAACCGCAGTATTCAGCGAAATCCGTCTCGATGAATAGAAAGGACTGACCGTAAACTCGTGCAACGATAATGTCTCGATGTACTTCCTTTGCAGTCTGGAAGAATTCATCGACTACTAGGTAGTCGAGAATGAATCTGTTTTCCAGAAATCCTCTTAGCTCGCTTCTTTCAACGGCTAAGAACATTTCTTTGACATCGTGATCTTCGTATTGATAGATCGAGTTGAAGTCAGCCAAAAGAATTTTCTTTGCTAGTGGGTCGGAGTTCATGTTCTTGAGATAGTTTAAGCTCAAGACAGTTTTTGTGAATAGTAGATTTTGTGAAGAGTTGTGGGGTTTGAGGGTGGTTTATATATCCAGGGGTTCGGCTAGATAAATAGGTTAAGCATGCTTAATGATGTCATCAATTAGTTAAAAAGTTTAACTTGTTGAAGTGTATAATGTTTATTTCCAATGCAAAGGTAATTATTACTAGGATATTCATGATGACAAAAATCTAT
The DNA here is from genome assembly GCF_907164915.1 of Impatiens glandulifera. Lineage (NCBI taxonomy): Eukaryota > Viridiplantae > Streptophyta > Magnoliopsida > Ericales > Balsaminaceae > Impatiens > Impatiens glandulifera. Next base: position 3,374,154 of record NC_061870.1, on the reverse strand, counting down.
TGACAAGATGTGAGTCTCCCACTCTTGATGATGGACACATGTCGTCATCTAGATTGCGGTAGACTATTTATTTATTACAGGCTTCATTTCTCAAGGTGTGCATGAAAACGCGGTTAATTATCCCAAGTTAACCGGAAAAGTTCAGTCCATCGAAACCAGAGTGTATTTGTACTAATCGGTTTTCCATGGCCGGTTTTAGTTGGATATTTTATTCCGATTATGAAGAAATGTTGAATCACATCACCATTTATTCAACTTTGGATTAAGCATATCCACTTCTACCAAGTCATTTCAACCTTGTAGTAAGTATACACGTGGTTTGACATCAAGAAGTGATCAGGCATAACCGGAGACTTCCTCCTGGTTAGCATTCTTGAATTTTCAATGGCCTATTTGAATACGGTTTGAGAAGTGAGAGCTTGTCCCTGAACATATATCTTGGTTTTTCATAATTATGTATGTAAGCAGTATGCATGCATGATCATGATATAAGTTGCTTAACATCAGTAATTCCTAGAATATTTCTGAAATGAGAAAACTTAGCTTCCTGTAGCAGTTTGGTGAAGATGTCTGCTACTTGTTGCTCAGTTGAGACATATTCTAACCGGATGTGTTTCTCCTGAACATGCTCCTAGATGAAATGGTGTGTTATATCAATATGTTTTGTTCTTGAGTGCAACACCGGATTGTATGTAATTGCTATCGCGCTGGTGTTGTCACAAAATATTGGTGATTCCTCGGCTACTACGCCAAAGTCCCTTAGTTGCTGTTGGATCTAGAGGAGTTGTGCACAGCAGCTTCCGGATGCTATATACTCTGCCGATGCGGTTGATGTTGCGACTGAGGTCTGTTTCTTGCTGCTCCAGGTAACTAGCTGGTCACCCAGGAACTGGCAGGTACCACTTGTACTCTTTCTATCGATTTTGCATCCTGCGTAATCCGCGTCTGAGTAGCTTATGAGGTTGAAACTTGAGTCTTTTGGATACCAAAGTCCCACTTCTTGAGTTCCCTTTAGATATTTTAATATTTTTTTGGCCGCAGTGTAGTGTGATTGCTTTGGATTGGCTTGGAATCTCCCGCATACTCCAACCGTAAACAAGATGTCCGGTCGGCTGGCAGTTAGGTAAAGCAGTGATCCAATCATTCCCCGATATGTTGTGATGTCAATGGCTTGACCATCCTCATCTTTGTCTAACTTTACGGAAGAACTCGTTGGTGTAGCCGCTTCGGCACATTTATCCATTCCAAACTTCTTCAATAGTTCGGCTGTGTACTTTGGTTGGCTTATAAATGTTCCGGCTTCAATCTGCTTAGCCTGAAGTCCTAGGAAGAAACTGAGTTCTCCCATCATACTCATTTGAAATTTGTCAGTCATCATTTTTGAGAATTTATCACATAGTTTTGGATCGGTTGATCCGAAGATAATATCATCGACATATATTTGAACAAGTAGTATGTGTTCCTTTTTCTCAAATTTGAAAAGTGTTTTGTCAACTGAGCCTATTGTAGATTTGTGATCAAATAAGAATTGTGTTAACGTGTCGTACCAGGCTCTTGGAGCCTGTTTCAAACCGTAAAGAGCTTTGTTTAGCCGGTAAACATGATTTTCGTGTTCTGGATTTTTGAAACCTGGAGGTTGATTAACATATACCTCCTCATTTACCTTACTGTTTAGAAAAGCGCTTTTAACATCCATTTGAAAAACTTTGAAATTTTGGAAAGCTGCAAAAGCTAAAAATATCCTAATGGCCTCAAGTCTGGCTACAGGGGCAAATGATTCTTCAAAATCAACGCCTTCTTCCTGTTTGTAGCCTTGAGCCACTAATCGGGCCTTGTTCCTCGTAACTGAACCGTCTTCATTGAGTTTATTTCTGAATACCCATCGTGTTCCAATAATCGGTTTATTTTTCGGTCTAAGGACTAGGTACTAGAATTTATTTCTCTCAAACTCGTTTAATTCCTCTTGCATTGCTAGGATCCAATCGGGATCTAACAATGCTTCATCCACCTTTTTCGGCTCAATTTGTGATATGAAAGCTGAGTTTTCATAGTGTTCCAAATTATGTTGCCTAGTTCGGACGGGTGAGGATATGTTACCTATTACTAATTCAAGAGGATGATTTCTGTTCCTTCTGAGGTTTATCCGAGACGTGTCTATCAAGCTTTCGGTTGGCTGGTCAAGGTTAGACTGATCGGTAGGTTGAACAGAGTCAGACCGACCGATTTCTTTAGTTGAAACTGAAGAGTCAACTTTCTACGGTAAAGCAGCTTGAACAGGCTGAGGTTCAGCATCAACCGCTTGGTCATTGACAAATCGTCTAAAAATCGGAACCTCATCTTCATCATCAGAATAGATATTGAAATTTTCCATTCTGTTGTGAAGGTCGAAGGGTAATGCAGTGTTTCGTTCAACCGATTCATCAAAAACAACGTGGGCTGTTTCTTCAACTGTTAAATTTCTAGTATTATATATCCTATAGGATTTACTTACAGCTGAATATCCCAACATTATTCCCTCATCGGATTTAGCATCAAAAGCGGTCAAATAATTCTTGCCGTTATTGTGAACAAAACATTTGCTACCGAAAATTCGAAAATACCGTATGTTTGGAATTCGATCATAGTATATTTCAAAAGGAGTTTTGGAAAAACGTTTAGTTACTAAAGACCAGTTTTGTGTGTAGCATGCGGTATTGATAGCTTCAGCCCAAAACTTTTGAGCAATACCCGAATCAGCTATCATTGACCTTGCGGCTTCATTGAGAGTTCGGTTTCTTCCATCAGGCAGGCCGTTTTGTTGAGGAGTTCTTGCACTAGACAGCTCGTGTCTAATACCGGAATCATCAAGAAAAGTAGTTAATCTGCTATTTATAAACTCAGTTCCTCTATCGCTTCTGATTTTGTTTACTCGAATAGATTTCTCATTTTGTATTCTCAAAATCAGTTTGATCAGGTTTGGAGTTGCTTGATTTTTAGAGACTAGAAATGTTACGTAAGTAAACTTAGAATAGTCATCAATGACTACCATAATGTAATGCATGCCTCCTAGACTGGTTACTTTAACCGGACCAAACAGATCCATATGCAAAAGTTCTAAACACCGTTCAGATTGATAATTTCCTTTACTTTTGAAGGATGATTTTATTTGTTTACCCATTTGACATGCAGCACATACTTTATCTTTTTAAAACTTAACATTTGGAAAACCGTAGACTAGTTCTTTGGAACATATAAAGTTAATTGTTTTAAAATTCAAATGGTTTAGCCGTTTATGCCAAAGCCAGTTTGGATCATTTACGGCTATCATGCATACAGGTTTTTCAAGATCGGTTTTCCAATCAACTTTGTAAATATTTCCCATTCGGTTACCAGTTAAAAGGATATCATTTTGTTGATTCTTAACTAAACATGCATTCTTATGAAATTCAACTTTATAACCTACATCGTACATTTGACTTATACTTAGTAGGTTAAAATGCAGTTGTTCTACCAGTAGTACATTATTTATGGATAGGTTATCATGGACAATCTTACCTTTGCCCACGGTTTTACCTTTCGAGTTGTCACCGAATGTTATGACTGCTCCGATTTCATACTTGATGTCGGTTAATAATTCATCATTGCCGGTCATGTGTCTTGAGCATCCGCTGTCCAGATACCATTCCGATTTCTTTAGCCGGTTGCTTCTCCTAACCTGCAAAAGAATGTTATTTACACCTTTTTGGTACCCACATTCAGTTGGGTCCATGGTTGATTAGTCCCTTTGTGATCCAGACTTGAATAAGTCGGATCACTTTCCCGGTATCTGTTCTTATAATGTTTGGCTTGACTTCTTGACCCTTGCTCAAGAATGCCTTATGTTGTGGTGATGAATGTTTTTGAGACCGAGATTTTCTTGTTTTATATTGTTTATTTCCTTTCCGATTGGCTTTCCTTCTCTCAGGATGAAGCCAGTTTTCTGATTCAGTCGGACTTACATATTTTAGTTCTTCTTCCGGTTTTAGATCGCGTTCTTCCTCTTTTTCGGTTGTTGAACTCTTGACAAATTTTATGAATGGAAGATTGTCTTTTGTTAGTTTCATCCCGTTAGGTTGGTTTGATTCGTTTGATTTGTTCTGTTCATAACCGATACCAAATCTGCAATTAGGATGTCTTTTATAATTACACATCTGTTTTACGGCTTAACGAGATCTCTCCCACGCAGTCGTAACATACAGTGCTCGTTCATCGATTTCGGTTACCGGTTGAACTATCTCCTCATTATCTAAGGATAGTTCATCCGGTTCATACATTGCGGTTTCGCATGACTTATCAGTGATACCACTTGACTCTACGGTTTTGTGTTCTACCGGAGTCGGTATGTATGCAGATATGTTTCTGAACTCAGCGACCATTTCGTTGAGTGCAGAAATCAAATCTTCCTTAGAGAATTCATCAGAAGAAAAATCAAATATCTCTTCGTCATTTGCCATGAAACATGTTACCCTTTCCTCATTATCTTCGTTGTCGGAGTACGCCCATTCGCTTCCTCCGTCGGATGCAATGAGTGCTTTCTGAATTTCTTTCCCTTTGTCGGCATGCTGGTCGTCGTTTCTCCAGTAGTCGTTCCGTTGGTTGTCATTTCTTCGATAGTTGTTCCCTTGGTATATGTTACCCTGATACCGGTTGCCTTGGTAGTTGTTGCCTTGATAGTTGCCTTCCGGTTTTCTGTCGTCTCTCCTTGGTTTCCTACATTCTGACCTGAAATGTCCAAAACCGTCACAGTTATAACATCTTTTATTTGATTTATCTACATAATTATAACTAAAGTTGTTATTAGATGGTGGCTGGTTCTTCTTCATGAATCTTCCAAATTTCTGAGCTAGCATTGCCATCACATCTTCACTGATATGATCAGCGTTTTTGACTGGAGCCGGAACGGTTGATACTTGGACCGCCGGTTCCACCGATGTAACTAAAGCTCTGGTTGCGGTTCACGTGGATGCTTCATCTTCGATCCGAGACTTAATCTCGAACTCGTAGGCATTTAGATCCTCAAACACGTCATGCAACTTCATCTGCCCGAGGTTTCTTGATTCTCTCATCACCATGGTTTTGATATCCCTTGTGCTTGGCAGTGATCTTAAGGCTTTAATGATTACTTCTCGGTTGTCGTATTTCTTTCCGAGTGTCTGAAGCTCGTTGACCACGCTGGTGAACCGGTTACTGAATTCCTTCATATTTTCCCTCGGTTTCATCCAGATGTTCTCATATTTCTGTGTAGCTACCAAGATTTTGTTCTCCTTTGTTCTTTCATATCCTTCATGGATCTGAATGATCGTTTCCCAGGCTTCCTTTGCATTATCGCAGGCTGATATCTTGTTCAAGGTATTATCGTCTATCGCCTTATAGATGTGCCTCATGCAATGGTTGTCCAGGTTACTTCGTCTTCGATCTTCAGTTGTCCATTCGTCTAACTCCTTGTTGATCTTGATTGGCCCTTCTTTTATAACTCGGCTCATCTCATCATCTAGAGTGATCAGATGTAGATACATCTGTTTTTCCAACTGTTAAACGCTTCACTGTTTAGCATTGGTGGCTTGTCGCTGTGGGTCATGCTTCCCATCTTCTTCGGTTGCTTGAGTGCTAAGAACCTCGCTCTAATACCACTTGTTAGGATCGGGGACGCCCTTGGAGGACCGGGGTGTTCCGGTTTCTGGAAGGGTGGCCGCTTACAACAACACAACACACTTTGGTGATAGTCCGGTTAGAGACTATGACCGTTCTCAGCACTTCGCAAACTGTCACAGACTCTTGAACCGGGTTCAAGGGCGGAAATGTCTGTTTCAGTCTGAAGCAATGTATGTGACTTAGATGATGTTTAGGAGGAGTCGGTTTTAGAAATATAAGTGGACCGGTTTTTGATCTAAGGAGTAAGATTGTTTTTTGGTTTGTGGTTAGGTTAAGTGAGTAAGCAGTAAATAAAGGAAATAACACGAGACAATATTTTTATGGATGTTCGGAGCAAACCCTCCTACGTCACCCCTTTTTCTCAGGTTATGAGAAGGATCTCCACTAACTTTCAAAGTTACAACAATTACACAGCCGGTCGAGCCTAACTCGCTACTCGCCGGTTACACCAACTCACTCTTTATGTAATACAATAACACAACACAACAATAACTTTCGGTAAATGACACAACGGTTTTGGGTCGCGCGTGAGATTTCTTTATCTCTCTAAGATTTTCGTAATATATCATTAATGAGGTCGCTTTGTCTTCCTTTTATAGTGAAGAGCGTTCCAACGGTCACTTTCTTCTCTCACCGTGGGATTGGTTAATCCATAATCACGCCGGTGCAGAGAGGTTGCTTGCACGTTTCACCTTCCTCAACACTTGACAAACATGCAGGCACTTCTCAGGAATATATGACGTAACCGGTTTGCAGATTCGAACACGTGTCAGGCATGCACCTTCCGGCTGTCGAAGTCGGATCAGTAAATCATCATTGTTTTTCTCGCATGCTTATGATCGGATCTTATCTTCTTTTATCTCTTCGAGACACTTCTATTTCGTCATATTACGTCATCTCTGCAGATTTTAGTTTCCGGTTGATTCTTACACAGTATAGTCCGACTGGAATGTAGACTTGTCTTTGCTAGCCGGTCCCTTGGGAATGTTGAAACCGGTTCCACTTGATCTAGACTTAATCACTTGGAACTGGATTTCTTTGAAGTGTTCTTCAGCCGGTTTGAGGCTCCAGCCGGTTTGTGAAATTCAATATGTTCCTGCACATAGAGGTTAATAGTTGTTTAGTTTTTCTGGCCGGTTCCAAAAATTAACTCTACTTAATTTTTCTATCATATTGTTTGAAGAAATTTTGAAATGACTAAGATAACATTCAATTTGGAATAGCAATTGCAACCAATGTGCTTTCTAACATTATTAAGTGTCCTTTCTATGAACACGTCCTTCAATTTTGTTTTGTCCTTGTTATGCAGAAATCTTTGGACTTAAGTAATCGAGAAACAATTGAGTGTCTATTCTTGGAATATTGGTTTATAATTAAGGAGGAGAATTTGACATCGGAAGATATTCAATCTACAAATACTACTTTTAAAAATTGGAAAAAAAGTATTAGTTCTGACTCAGTTTTGGTTGGGAGCTCTGAAAACGATACAATATCAAGATTCTATAGTGAAGATGAAGAAAAGGAAATAAAGTCCCCACAAGTAATGAAGAAATTCAAATATGAAATGTCTGGAAATAAAAACAAAACCGCCAAACCGAAAAGAAAATTTATGGACTGGGGATCAGAAGCTCTCATCGAATTTCTTACATCTATTGGTAAATAGACAATCGATAAATTATCACAGTATGAGGTGTCTTCTATTGTCAGTCGATACATCAGTGATAACAACTTATGTATTACGGAAAAAAAAAAGAAGGTTTTGTGTGATGCGAGATTACAATCTCTATTTCAAAAGAAAACATTGAACAAAAACAAAATATACGACCTCCTAGAACTCCATCTTTCTAAAAACATTGAAGTACTCGACGATGAATTCTGGTCATATTTATCGGACGAGGATGATGATGGTTTGACAGCGACAACAAAAAAGAAAAGAACATTCAGAACAGTTAAGGAAGCTGAAGAAACAGATGAAATGCATGAGGGTCCAAAATGTTGTTTTGCATCAATTGTTGAGGAAAATATCAAGCTTGTCTTTCTTATGAAGAGTCTAGTGAAAAAAATGTTAGATAACAACGAGTCTGAGGCTTTTGATGCCAAAGTAATAAGCTGCTTTGTGAAAATCAGATCAGACCCAAAGGATTACTCGCAGAAAAATCGTTTTCAACTCGTGCTAATAACATGTTTGTATTTGCACATATCATGCATTCATATTAATAAATTATATCAATTTTTGATGGTTTCATTAGATGCACTAGTTTTATGTTGGAACTACGATTAATTTTTTTCTATACTTGGTTAGGTGTGAATCGGATTATGCGGGATGATAAGATGAAGGTTAACCTGCAAGCCTCAACTGGGAAAGTAAGCATTGACTTAGATGTAGAGAAGTTATTTGATGGTATATTCAATAAGGTAAATTACACAACAATTTCATAGACCTGCAAGTAACTAAAGAAAATTGAAAAACTTGAACTTATTAAGAAAAAGTTTCTAAACAATTTTATAATTTTCTAGGTAAAACTGTTTTATTCAACTAGAGTTTGATTAACTATTCATTTTCGTCATCAATACGTCATTCATTTGCATAGTTTTTCTGTTTTTTCACACTACTATGTTGAGTTATGGAGCCTACACTTATAATAAACTCTACATTGTTAATTAGAGTTTATTGGGTTTATCTTTTTTGGTTTTGGGCTTCGGCCTGACCAAAGTTATTTAGGTTTATTACCTGAATGTTTACCCTATAAATATGTAATTATTAAGGGTTTATATTGTGTAGACAGAATTCTAGAGAGATAAAGTGTGAGGCAAAAACTCTGTATTCCTTCTTCTTCTTCATAGTGGAATCTGGTGGTGGCTGAAGTGGATGTAGCTCAATTTGAGTGAACCACTATAAATCTGTGTGTTCTTGTGTTCTTCTTTCTTGTGTTTTTTACAGATTGTTTCAAGCTGGTCGGATTTGGGAGATACAAATCCTAACAACTGGTATCATAGCAGCTAGGATAGATCTGAGCATTGGAAATGATGGCAAGTGAGAACAGTATAGGACATGAGATTGGAAGATTTGATTGGACAAATTATGCCTGCTGGAGAATGCAGATTGAAGATTATCTCTATGGAAAGAAGCTTCATGTTCCTTTGAGTGAGAAACCAGAGAAGATGGATGAAGCTGAATGAAAACTCCTTGATAGACAGGTTTTGGGAGTTGTCCGATTGACACTAGCCAAGACAGTTGCTCACAATGTAGCAAAGGAGAATACCACCATGGGTTTGATAAAAGCTCTTTCTGATATGTATGAGAAACCATCTGCTAACAATAAGGTACACTTAATGAAAAGACTCTTTTACTTAAGAATGGTTGATGGTACTTCTGTCACTACTCATTTGAATGAATTCAATAAAATTGTGAATCAATTGCTATCTGTTGAGATTGATTTTGGGGATGAAGTTAGTGCCCTGATTTTGTTAGCATCTCTACCAAATAGTTGGGAACCTATGAGGGCAGCAATTAGTAATTCAGTTGGAAATGCTAAACTGAAATTTGTTGAAGTTAGAGATCGTATTCTGGTGAAACATTCAAAGGTTCTGCTCCGAATGTGGAAAACATGGGAAGAGGTAATGATAGAACTTTCAATCGAGGTAAGAGCAGATCTATGTCAAGGAGCAGGAGGAGTCAGTCCAAGTCTGGGCGGACATTTGAGTGCTGGAATTGTGGTAAACAGGGTCATTTAAAGAGGAATTGCAAAGAACCGAAGAAAAATGGTGATGATAAAAATGATGCAGCCAACGTTGTTACAGAATCTGTCACTGATGCGTTACTTCTGTCTATTGATAGCCCGATAGATTCATGGGTTTTGGACTCAGGAGCGTCTTTCCACACCACTGCCCACAAAGAATTAATGGAGAATTATGTGGTTGGAAACTGTGGGAAAGTTTATCTCGCAGATGGTGAGCCACTAGATATTGTTGGCATGGGGGACGTCAACTTGAAGATGGCAAATGGTTCTGTTTGAAAGATTAATAAGGTGAGACACATTTCAGGTTTAATGCGCAATTTGATCTCTGTTACACAACTTGATGAAGAAGGTCACAATTTCAGTTGTGGAAATGGTGCGTGGAAGGTGACTAAAGGAGAAATAGTTGTTGCTCGAGGTCACAAAACTGGAACGTTATACACAACTTCAACTTGCAGAGAATCAGTTGCTGCTCTAGTTGATGAGTCGAAGAACAGTGAGCTGTGGCATTGCAGGTTGGGCCATATGAGCGAAAAAGGGATGAAAATTCTTTTGAAGAATGGGCAGATTCCAGAACTGAAGTCTGTTGAACATCAGTTATGTGAAACCTGCATTCTTGGAAAACAGAAACGAGTGAGTTTCTTAAAAACTGGGAAGGAGCTCAAGAAAGAAAGACTAGAGTTGGTACACACTGATGTGTGGGGACCTGCACCTGTTTCTTCTATTGGCGGATCATACTACTATGTGACTTTTATAGATAATTTAATAAGAGAAGTATTGGTTTACTTTATGAATCACAAGTCTGAAGTATTTGTTATTTTCAAGAAGTGGAAGGCTTTGGTTGAAAATGAAACAAATCAAAAAGTTAAGTGCTTGAGATCCGACAACGGAGGTGAATATATATCAATTCAGATTTCAAAGAGTATTGTCCTGAGAATGTGATCAGTATGGTGAAGACTGTTCCCCGGACGCCTCAAGAGAATGGAGTAGCTGAACGAATAAATCGAACACTAAACGAGCGTGCTAAAAGCATGAGATTGCATGCAGGGCTGCCTAAACCTTCTGGGCAGAAGCTATTAATACTGCTGCCTATTTGATAAACAGGGGATCCTCTGTTCCTCTTGAATTCAGAATTCCTTAAGAAGCCTGGAGCAATAAAAAGGTAAACCTTTCTTATTTGAAAGTGTTTGGTTGTTTATCATATGTTCATATTAATGAATGTGATAGGAGCAAGCTTGATCCAAAGTCTAATAAATGTTTTTTCATTGGTTATGGTGATATCGAGTTTGGTTATCGCTTCTGGGATAATCAAAATCGGAAGATCATTCGTAGCAGAAATGTTATCTTCAATGAACATGTTCTCTATAAAGATTGTGTTGGGAAGACATCAGATGGTGATTCCAAGTTGAAAGAGACTAGTATAGTCGATTTAAGAGATTTTTCAGCTGAATATATACCGACTGTCGAAGAAGAACAATGTGTTGTTGAAGATGAAATCGTTGAGAACATGGCTCTAGAGGTAAATCAGCAAACACCGGTTATACAGTTGAGAAGATCGTCAAAAAATCAAAAACTAGTTGAGAGGTGGTCTCCATCTCTGAACTATATCTTGTTGACAGATAGAGGTGAACCTGAATGTTATGAGGAAGCAATACAATCTGATGAATCGGTTAAGTAGGAGTCTGCGATGAAAGATGAGATGGACTCTTTGATGTTGAATCAGACTTGGGAGCTCACTGAGCTACCAAAGGGAAAGAAAGCACTTCACAACAAATGGATCTTCAGAATTAAAGAAGAACATGATAAAACCATGAGGTACAAGGCAAGGTTGGTTGTGAAAGAATTTCAACAGAAAGAAGGTATTGACTACAATGAAATCTTCTCTCCAGTAGTTAAATTGATGACAATTAGAACTATTTTGAGTTTGGTTGTGAAAGAAGACCTTCATCTTCAACAAATGGATGTCAAAACTGCTTTTCTTCATGGTGATCTAGATGAAGAAATTTATATGCGACAACCAGAAGGATTTGAAATCAAAGGAAAAGATGAGCTTGTGTGTAAGCTTCAGAAGAGTCTGTATGGTTTGAAACAGAATCCAAGGCAATGGTACAAGAAGTTTGATAGCTTCATGAAAAGTAACAATTTTTTGAGGTGTGAAGCTAATCATTGCTGTTATATCAAGAGGTTTGATAAATCGTACATTATTCTTCTTCTCTACGTTGATGACATGTTGATTGCTGGAGCAAGCTTGTATGAGATTAACAAACTCAAGAAAGAGTTGTCTGAAAAGTTTGCAATGAAGGATTTGGGTGCTGCTAAACAAATCATTGGGATGAGAATTTTCAGGGATGAAAAAGTTCTCAAGCTTTCACAAGAAGAATATGTGAAGAAAGTTCTTAGCATGTTTAACTTGTATGATGCAAAACCAGTTACTACCCCCTTAGCTAGTCACTTCAGACTATCTAAAGATCAGTCGCCTTCAACAGAGGAGGAGAAAAATTACATGGCCACTGTTCCATATACCTCTGCCATTGGTTGTATTATGTATGCGATGGTTTGCACAAGACCAGACATAGCACATGCAGTGGGAGTTGTTAGCAGGTTCATGAGAAACCCGGGTAGACAATATTGGGAAGCAGTAAAGTGGATACTACGATACTTAAGAGGAAGTACGAGTCTCGCTTTGTGTTTTCGAAAGTCTAATATGGGTTTGGAAGGATATGTTGATGCTGACAATGGTGGTGATGTTGATAGTAGGAAGAGAACAACAGGGTACATTTATACTCTGGGAGGTACTGCAATCAGTTGGGTTTCAAAATTGCAGAAGATTGTTGCTCTTTCTAGTTGTGAGGAAGAGTATGTTGTTGTGACAGAGGCTGCTAAGGAGATGATGTGGTTACAACCCTTTTTACGAGAATTGAGTCAAGACTACGAGGGAAGTGTGTTGCGATGCGACAGTCAGAGTGTCATTCATTTGGCAAAGAATCTTGTTTATCATGACAGGACGAAGCATATACAGGTTCGTTATCATTTCATCCGGTCAGCTTTAGAAGATGGAGTATTAGCTCTTGAGAAGATTCCCGGGAGTGAGAATCCAGCTGATATGTTGACGAAAACTGTGACAAATGAGAAACTGAAGTTGTGTGCAACTTCAGTTGGTCTTCTTCGTTAAGAAACAAAATGGAAAGCCAATATCGATCGAGAGATGATGAAGTTAGTCTCCAAGTGGGAGATTGTTGAGTTATGGAGCCTACACTTATAATAAACTCTACATTGTTAATTAGAGTTTATTGGGTTTATCTTTTTTGGTTTTGGGCTTGGGCCTAACTAAAGTTATTTAGGTTTATTACCTGAATATTTACCCTATAAATATGTAATTATTAAGGGTTTACATTGTGTAGACAGAATTCTATAGAGATAAAGTGTGAGGCAAAAACTTTGTATTCCTTCTTCTTCTTCATAGTGAAATCTGGTGGTGGCTGAACTGGATGTAGCTCAATTTGAGTGAACCACTATAAATCTGTGTGTTCATGTGTTCTTCTTTCTTGTGTTTTTTACAGATTGTTTCAACCTGGTCGGATTTGGGAGATACAAATTCTAACATACTATTCATAAATAATCAACATAATCCTCTTTGATCCATCTTTATTCCACTATGATGTCACCTTAATCCCCATTTTATTCTCACTAACGTCTAGGAGAAATAATCGTCGATTTCTTATTAACCATCATAACATCATGTTTCATTCATTTTTATATATTTTACTGTTAAAATTTTGTGTTTGTTCGAGAATAAAGTACAACTAGACTACTCTATGGTATCTAGTTGTGGGAAGAATATGACGTGGAGGCATAATTAAATGGTTTTTTCTTAGTATTTTTAAATTTAAAATGATTGATTTTAAGTTTTGCAGGATGAAGTGGATGACTTGAGGAACGGAGTGGAGGATGGTTCATTCCCTAATCCCACTGTAGTAAGTGTTCTCATGTGTTTGTATAACTTGTTGCATATATTATATTGTGATTTGTCTCGCCCAAGGTCTATTACCATAGTATGTTCTCTTATTATACTGTGCAATAACATTTTTTTTTAATATTTCAACTTCTTACATGGACGATTTATACATCAAAATATCTTCAATTCTATAGAAAAAAAATATGTGTTTGATCTTCTTGAGGAACTCCGAGCTCATTAACGCTAGTTTTTTTTTTGGGTGAGCATATTGGCTTATGAATTGTTGTTCTTTTAAATGATTTTCATTTATATTTTATTGCATTGACTTTTAAAAAGAGAAAAAATAATACAATAGTGTGTATTACCGTGTACTGTAATAGGTGGACCTTGATATGAAGGCCAAATCTTTGCATGTAGAGATAACAAATCATGTATGTTTTTTCATTTAATCTTTTTACTTGGTGAAGGAGAATCTTATATATATTGTTAATGTTTCCATTTGAATTGGATTTTGCAGGAAATTGAAAGAGAATTAATATATGTGGGCAATCTTATTGATGTTTATAATGAGAAAGGGTGGAGGGAAAAATATCCTTTATTAGATCACAAATATTTCACATAGTTTTCCCTTGTTTTTCATGAAATATAATCTAAATTAAAATAGGAATGTCATTCTCAAACATAAGAGTTAACTATTTCTCATACTTTCCACATTTTTATTTGATATCATTGTTATTCTTAACCTGCTAAGTAGTTACATTGTTTAAAGTCATAGAAAGGAGAGAAGTTCTTAAATCACCAGAAGAAGAACAGAGAAGAATGTTAGAGACGGTTCCTCAGGTGGTTGCTGCTCCATTAGAGATCGATCTTAATGCATCTCCCACCGTCAATGTTCCAGCCTATGAAACTTTAGGTAAACCTTGATTACATAAGTTAATTTTGTTTATCCATTTTAAAGATAAAGTAACTAGCTTAATCTATTTTTCCCTTTATCTTATTTATGCTAGGTTCAAAGGAAGACAATGTCTCGACGCCTTTTGTTAATGGTGAAATTCCTACGGCTAATGAAACAGAAGCAGGAAATGTTGGAGAAAATAATGAAACAGAAATAATCTACAGTGATGAAGATGACTCCTGGATGTGGTGAAAAAATGGAATGGACAACCACTTTTGAAGTGGTGAAATTAAAAAAAAAACATTGTGAAGAAACATGTACTTTTATATGGTCCCTTCTCAAATCCTATCGGTCTTTCTTTTTGCTAACATTATATATATGTTGTTTGTTTAATTTAATTTTCTTTTAACTATAGTTTTACAATAACATCATCATGCAAGTTAAGTAAGTTTTATGACATTAGTATGACTTATGAATTGGTAGGACTCAAGAGTACTGGTTGTTTTTGTTGATCTTGTGAGATTTTTTATTGGACGATATTTATATTTTTCATTGTGATTTTGTTAATCTTGTGAGATTTTTTATTGGAAAATATTTCTGTTTTTCATTGTGATCTAGTTTAAATCACATAAATAAATGAATAATTTTGTTTTTCAAATACCAAGTTATACATTGACATTATATGTGAAAGGATGAAACAAATAATGTTATTGATATACATTTTAAGAAGATTTAACTAATGAATTAAAATTAAACTGTATAATTTTAATCATTAGAAAATAGAATTGGAATTTCAATTTTCAAACTAATGTAATTTTAAAAAAAAATCACAATAACTTCATACAAAGTTCACAAATTTTCAGCCAATTGAATTAATTCATCAAATTTCAGCCTAATCTCATAATAACTTTCAGTATTAGGCTCTTTTCAAATTTATTATTTTAATGGATTGAAGCATTATTATATTTTATCCTTAAAATCTAAACACAGTCCTATATTTATAGATCAAACAAAACTCCTAGACATAAAAATATAAAACATAATCACTCATTCATAATCAAACACAAATGTTATACATCATACTCTAATCAAATACAATCCTATAATTGTAACTTTAATCACAACTCCTCTACTTAAAATATTGACTCACAATAGATATGTTTGAACAATTAAACAAGATTCATGTACTTAGTGTTAGAAATTAAAGTAATGATAATAATAATAATTAAGGAGTCTTTAATTGTTAAAGAGAGCCTCTTGGATTGTCCAAGACTCTTGATCTTATCTAGTAATGAGACTCTTCATGTCTTTTGTTTAATGTCTTAGTTATGCTTTATTTTATTTAAGGATTGTAATCGTGTTCTTATTTACATCAAGTTCAATAGACAGAATCTCATTTCAGTTTTTCATTATCTAGAGTTTTATTCACTTTCCAATATAATTCTTCACTGTTCGATCATCGAGGTCCTGGTTGTGACTTCGTTACATGTTATCAGAGCTTTGGTAATATTGTTGAAGAAGATATCGTTGTTATTCGATATTAAAAGTGGTGGTCGTGTAGCTGAACTCGGTTTGGAGTTGTTAAACCAGTCAAACTACCGGATATGGAAAACTTGTATGGAATCGTACCTGGTTGGGGAATATTTGTGGGACATCGTCGTAGACGATGATGATGTAGCTCTTGAGGATGTTGCTGAAAATGCGGAAGCATCGAAGAAGCGGAAGAGACTCAACGCGAAGGCAGAATTTGTGTTGAAGAGGTCAATCTCCCACAATCTGTTTGAGCACATCATCGGTTGTGGATCTGCTCGTGAGATCTGGGAAACGCTTGATCGTCTTTTCAATAAGAAGAACGAGGCTCGTCTCCAGATGCTTGAAAATGATTTGGCAGCCGCAAAGCAAAACGAATCTGTCTCAGAGTTCTTTCTTAAGGTAAAGAACATATGCTCAGAAATTTCTTTATTGAATCCAGATGAGAAAATCTCAGAGGCTCGAACAAAGAGGCATATTGTTCGAGGACTTTGACCTGAATATACACCATTCCTCACCTCGATTCAAGGTTGGGCTCAACAACCTTCACTCGAGGAGTTTGAAAATCTCTTGTCATCTCAAGAGTCGTTGGCCGCACAAATGGCTGGAACGAGTATAAAGGAGGAGTCGAACAGTGCGTTGTTCGTGAAGAAATCGAGCTGGAAAAAGGGAAAGTCAAAGAAGGAAGAAACAGGTCAAGATTCTTCAAATATTCCTAAGAAGTCCCTTAAGTGTTTGAGGTGCGGCAAGACTGGACACTTCAAGAGAGACTGTCGAGTAAATTTGAATGGAAATTTTTCTGGTTCAAATTTCGGAGAAAAGTCTAACCAGCGTGTTGAGGAGGACTGGGACAAGGCTTTTCATGTCGATGTGACGACTTCGAAGGAAATGAAAACAGAGGCTTCTCATGGTAAACAGGAGATCGATCAAAGGTGGATCGTCGATTCAGGGTGCGGACATCATGTTACTGGAGATGGTTTTGTGTTCTCGTCGAGTCGAGTTCATAATGGGGGCGCTGGCATTGTCACGGCAGATAACTCGGTTCACGAAGTTAAAAAGGAAGGATCAGTTGTCATTGAAAGCGATAAAGGAGAATCTATTACTCTTAAGAATGTCTACCACGTTCCAGGAATTCAGAAGAATCTCTTCTCGGTTGCAAATGCTGTAGACGCTGGAAATCTGGTGTTGTTCGGTCCACATGATGTGAAGTTCTTAAGGAACGTGAAAGAAATCAAGGCGGATGTGGTTCATACTGGAACTCGGGTAAATGATCTCTTTGTCCTTTCAGCTTCAAATTCATACATAGAAAAGGTGAACGACAAAAGCACCTCTTTTCTATGGCATGCAAGACTTGGGCATGTCAATATGACTAAGCTTAGTGTTATGTCTCGAAAGAAACTTGTCGAAGGTCTACCTGAAGATCTGAGAATTGAGGAGGGCAGTGTGTGTGAAGGATGTCAATATGGGAAGGCTCATCGACTTCCATTTGACAACTCTGTATCGAGAAGTAAGGGTCCTTTAGATCGAGTTCATAGTCACTTGATGGGACCAACTCGAACTGCCTCATACTCGGGAAGTAAATATATGCTGTTGTTTGTGGATGATTTCTCTAGGTTCACTTGGGTGTACTTTGTGAAAGAGAAGTCTGAAGTGTTCTCTAAATTTCTCGAGTTCAAGGAGACGGTAGAAGGAGAACAAGAAAGGAAAATTCGAGTATTGCGGACAGACAATGGTGGGGAATTTTGCTCAAAAGAGTTTGAACTGTTTTGTAGGCAAAATGGCATAAAAAGAGAACTCTCCTGCCCTGAGACCCCGCAACAAAATGGGATAGCCGAAAAGAAGATTCGACACCTTACAGAGACTTGTAAGTCTTGGTTGCATATGAAGAATATACCAAGGCAGTTATGGGCAGAAGGTATGAGTTGTGTTGCTCATGTCATCAATCGAGTTCTCCTTAGCGCGAATGAGTTCAAATCTCCATTCGAGATGCTTTTTGGTTTTAAGCCAAATGTTAAACATTTTCGAGTTTTTGGATCTACTTGTTATGTCCATATTCCAGACTCGAGAAGGAGCAAATTGGATGCGAAGGCAATCAAATGCGTATTTGTCGGGTATGACCAGAGAAGGAAAGGGTGGCGGTGTATGGATCCATCAACCCACAAATGCACTGTGTCGAGAGATGTTGTTTTCGACGAAATTTCTTTGCACTATATGAAGGATGTTGAAGAAATTGTTCAGACTGATCTTCCCATTCCCACGTCTACGGGAAACTCCTGTAGTAGTAATAATAGTGACAGGGGGAGCCCTGACATAGCTCAAGATACTTCAGTCGATGAAGGAGCCAAAGGTGAAAGGTTACCAGGAAGTCCACATCAGGAAGAATCAATTCAACAACAGAATGGGGAATCTCGACCAAAAAGGAACATTGTAAGGCCCCTTCGATTTAGGGATGATAATTTTGTAACAACCTTCTCTTGTTTCTTGGCAAACGCAATAGACGACGAGGAACCCACTTCTTATAATGAAGAAAAAAATGTCAAGGAATGGGTGACAGCAATGGAGGAGGAAATGCATGCTCTCAAGAAGAATGAGACATGGGACGTTGTTGCGAAGCCGCCTGATACTCAAACAGTCACATGTAAGTGGGTGTATCGAATCAAGCGAAAGACTGATGGAAGCATAGATCGATACAAATCTAGATTGGTCGCTCGAGGATTCTCACAGAAGTATGGAGAAGATTACGAGGAGACATTCAGCCCAGTTGCGAAGATGACGTCAATTCGCACTGTGTTGGCCTTAGCAGCAAGTTCTCGATGGAAGCTGTGGCAATTGGATGTCAAGATGCATTTCTCTACGGAGAACTTGATCTTCCAATATATATGGAACAACCACCTGGATTCGAGAAGACTGATGGTTCCCAGTTGGTCTGTAGACTTAAGAAGGCACTATATGGATTAAAGCAAGCCCCGCGTGCTTGGTATGGAAAGATTGCGGAATATCTTCAATTTTGTGGGTACAAGACTTCAGAATCCGACTCAAGTCTATTTATAAAGAAGAATCATGGACAGATGGTGGTGGTGCTTCTTTATGTGGATGATATAATCTTGACGGGCAGTAACTATGATGAGGTTGCTCGTCTACAAGATGAGCTCTCGCTTCGTTTTGAGATGAAGAAGCTTGGTGAACTTGGAACCTTCCTTGGTCTACAAATCGAAAATTTCGATAAAGGGTTGTTTGTATCGCAGATCAACTATGCAAAGAAGTTGGTAGAAAAATTTGGTATGACTGATGGAAAAAAGAGCTATACTCCTCTCGACGTAAATCCCAGACTAAGTCGAGACGAAGGAACATGTCTACCAGATCCTCGTCCTTATCGTGCTCTTGTGGGAAGTTTAATTTTATCTGACTATAACAAGGTCTGACATTGCTTATGCAGTTGGAGTGGTGAGTCGATACATGCAGGAGCCAAGGAAACCACACCTCGAAGAAGCGAAGAAAATTCTAAAGTATATTAATACCTCACTAGATATTGGTCTACTCTACGAAAAAGATGCAAAATTCGACTTGCAAGGATATGCAGATGCTGACTTTGCTGGAGATCGAGACGATCGAAGGTCCACATCTGGGTTTTTTTTGTTTGTGGAAACACTAGCATATCTTGGAGTAGCAGAAAACAAGGATCGGTATCCTTATCTACAACAGAAGTAGAATACAAAGCATCAGCTCACGCAGCACAGGAGTGCATATGGCTTCTTAGACTCTGGGAGGATTTTCATGTCAAGTTTGATCAACCAGTTCCTATACATGGAGATAATTTGAGTTCTATTAAATTGACTTCAAATCCTGTGTTTCATGCGAGGACAAAACACATTGAGTTGGAGCATCACTTTATTCGTGAAAAAGTACTAGAGGGAATCATTGAGATGTTTGCAGTAAGGAGTGAAGACAATGTTGCTGATATCTTCACAAAAGCACTTCCTAAAGGTCCGTTCGAAAATCTACGATCTAAGTTGGGACTAGTTCATCGGGCATCACTTTAAGGGGGAGTGTTAGAAATTAAAGTAATGATAATAATAATAATTAAGGAGTCTTTAATTGTTAAAGAGAGCCTCTTGGATTGTCCAAGACTCTTGATCTTATCTAGTAATGAGACTCTTCATGTCTTTTGTTTAATGTCTTAGTTATGCTTTATTTTATTTAAGGATTGTAATCGTGTTCTTATTTACATCAAGTTCAATAGACAGAATCTCATTTCAGTTTTTCATTATCTAGAGTTTTATTCACTTTCCAATATAATTCTTCACTGTTCGATCATCGAGGTCCTTGTTGTGACTTCGTTACACTTAGAAACAAAAACACCAATTGGAAGAGTGACCAATTGTAAAGAGTGACTAAAACCGAAAAAATTAGGATAAATCTTTTGGTATTCTTTAGCAAAACCGAAAGATATACTCAATTCTTTCGTCTTTGGCCTGAAATAACCCAAAAAAATCAAAGTGCTGGAAATTGGGAAAAACTGAAAGATTTAGATAAATCTTTCGGTTATTCTATGGTAAAGCCAAAAGATATGGGATATATCTTTCGGTATTAGGCTCTTTTCAAATTTATTATTTCAATGGATTGAAGCATTATTATATTTTATCCTTAAAATTTAAACACATTCATATATTCACAGATCAAACAAAATCCCTATAGATAGAAGTATAAAACATAATCACTCATTCATAATCAAACACAAACCTTATACATCTACTATAATCAAACACAACCCTATAATTGTAACTTTAATCGCAACCCCTCTACTTGAAATATTGACTCACAATGAATATATTAGGACAATTACACAAGATTCATGTACTTAGAAACCAAAACACCAATTGTAAGAGTGACCAATTGTAAAAAGTGACAAAACCGAAAGATTTAGGGTAAATCTTTCGGTATTCTTTAGCAAAACCGAAAGACATACTCAATTCCTTTGGCTTTGGCCTTAAATAACCCAAAAAAATTAATGTGCTGAATATTGGGCAAAACCGAAAGATTTATATAAATCTTTCGGAATTCTATGGTAAAGCCGAAAGATATGGGATATATCTTTCGATATTAAGCTCTTTTCAAATTTATTATTTTAATGGATTGAAGCATTATTATATTTTATCCTTTAAATATAAACATATTTCTATATTTATTGATCAAACAAAACCCCTACACATAGAAATATTAAACATAATCATTCATTCATAATCAAACACGAACCTTATACATCATACTATAATCAAACACAACCCTATAATTGTAACTTTAATCACAACCCCTCTACTTGAAATATTGACTCACAATTGATATGTTTAACCAAATAAACAAGATTCATGCACTTAGAAACCAAAACACCAATTGGAAGAGGGGTATGAAATTTGTTAAGAGTGACCAAAACCGAAAGATTTAAGGTAAATCTTTCGGTATTCTTTATCAAAAACGATAGATATCCTCAATTCTTTCAGCTTTGGCCATAAATAACCCAAAAAAATCAAAGTGCTGGAAATTGGGCAAAACCGAATGATTTTGATAAATCTTTCGGTATTCTATGGTAAAGCCGAAAGATATGTGATATATCTTTCGGTATTATGCACTTTTTAAATTTATTAATTTAATGAATTGAAGTATTATTATATTTTATCCTTATCTAAACACAATCCTATATTTATAGATCAAACAAAACCCCTACACATAGAAATATAAAACATAATCACTCATTAATAATCAAACACAAACCTTATACATCATACTATAATCAAACACAACCCTATAATTGTAACTTTAATCACAACCCCTCTACTTGAAATATTGACTCACAATGGATATGTTTGGAAAATTAAACAAGATTCATGTACATAGAAACCAAAACACCAATTGGAAGAGTGACCAATTGTAAAGAGTGACCAAAACCGAAAGATTTAGGGTAAATCTTTCGGTATTCTTTAGCAAAACCGAAAGATATACTCAATTCTTTCGTCTTTGGCCTTAAATAACCCAAAAAATCAAAGTACTGGAAAGTAGGCAAAACCGAAAGATTTAGATAAATCTTTCGGTATTCTATGGTAAAGCCGAAAGTTTTGGGATATATCTTTCATTATAAGGCTCTTTTCAAATTTATTATTTTAATGGATTGAAGCATTATTATATTTTATCCTTAAAATATAAACACAATCCTATATTTATAGATCAAACAAAACACCTACAAGTAGAAATATAAAACATAATCATTCATTCATAATCAAACACAAACTTTATATATCATACTATAATCAAACACAACCCTATAATTTGAACATTAATCACAACCTCTCTACTTGAAATATTGACTCACAATTGATATGTTTAAACAAGATTGATGCACTTGGAAACCAAAACACCAATTTGAAAAGGGGTATGAAATTTGTAAAGAGTGACCAAAACCGAAAGATTTATGGTAAATCTTTCGATATTCTTTAGCAAAACCGAAAGATATACTCAATTTTTTCGGCTTTGGACTTAAATAACCAAAAAATATCAAAGTGCTGGAAATTGGGCAAAACCGAAAGATTTAGATACATCTTTCGGTATTTTATGGTAAAGCCGGAAGATATGGGGTATATCTTTCGATATTAGGCTCTTTTCAAATTTATTATTTTACTGGATTTAAGCATTATTATATTTTATTCTTCAAACCTAAACACAATCCTATATTATAAATCAAACACAAATCCTTACACATAAAAATATAATAAAACAATATTCACATATTCTAAGTATATAATATAAAACACAAACCTTGTATACATTTTATATACTTAAACACAAATCTTATACTTTTAACTCTTTCAAACACAATCCATCTATTTGGAATATTGAATCACAATTAATATGTTTGGACAATTAAACAAGATTAATGTACTTAGAAACCAAAACACCAATTGGAAGAGGGGTATGAAATTTGTAAAGAGTGACCAAAACCGAAAGATATACTCAATTCTTTCGGCTTTGTCCTTAAATAACCAAATAAACAAAGCTCCTGGGAAGTGGGCAAAACCGAAAGATATAGTGTATATCTTTCGGTATTACCCTTAAGAAAAATCAACAACTTAGCCAATTTTGATATTCTTTTGGAAGGGATCAAAACCAAAATATATAGACTATATCTTTCGGTATATCACTAAAAAAAATCCAACACTTAGCCTTTTTTCTGATTTTATTTTGAAAAGGATTAAACCCAAAAAATATAGTACATATCTTTCGGTATATACCTTAAAGCAAAACCAGTACTTAACAGTTTTCTAATATTTTTTTGAAAGGGCTCAAAGCCGAAAGATATAGTATATATCTTTCAGTACCTAACCTTCAAAAAAAGACTATTTTTCAGATGGAATAAAACCCAAAAGATTTGACTGATATCTTTCGGTATTGTATCTAAATACCGAAAGAATTGCAGATACTGTCGGTTTTGTTTCTTATTTGCAACAGTTTTCTTCCTTTCGGCACCTATACCGACATATATATAAATCTGTCGCAAATATCTTTCCGTAAAACTCCTTTTTTACTAGTGGTTACTGATATAATTTTTTATTGTTATATCAAAGACGGTTTTTATACGCATACAATTTTTGATTATCTCAATAATTGTAAAATTTTTATGTGTAAATTTTAATCTTGAGAATTCATATTTTATTTTATACTTTATAATTTTTACTATTGGGTTTGTTTCAATTATATATGTATATATTGTTAAAAGTCATATTTTAATATAAATATTAGTATTTTTAATTATATAATTATTCGAGTATTCAAGTGAATGAAAGTGGGCCGACAAATAGGTCCGATAGTTTACATGGGCTCATTTGTATTTTTAAAAACTATTATTACTGATTGAAAAACCTAAATAACACCTGATTTTAATTATCTTCTTCCATCTCATTTTAGGTCAAATGAGACAACCCTCCACTCGGTCATTCTATTTGTTCGGCGTAAAAGCTTGAATTTGGTTGGATTTTATAATTATATGTAAGTAAAAGATTTTTTTTCAGATTTTTTATTTGTAGATCGTCTACTAATAGGGTTTATACTATATATAATTCATTAATAGATTTGTAAATTTTTCCGTTCTTCATTAGATTTGAGTTCTTACCGTTTTGATTTGAACTCTTCTCTAAAAGATCTTTGAAATTTTTTTTATTGATTTCATTCTAACCAAGTCTTGAGTATATATCCGATCTAATATATAATATTATTATTACTATCTCTAAATATTTTTATATAATTTATTTACAGGTTATAGAAGAGATTGATAATACCGAGTTTTTTCTTAGAGAGTGAATCAAGTTTGTAGAGGTAAGTGAATGTTATGTAATTTTCTTTAAAATTTATATCTGATAGTGATTATGAGTATTTTTTTTCTTTGTAGGAAAGAAATAATGATTATGTTAGAGATCTTTATAATTTAAGAAAATATTTTAAGATTCTATTAGTGTTGATTTTGATTGAGTTGAAATATTTTAACAGTATGATATTAAATGTGTATGATTCTTTTTTGGGGTTAATTAGCTAGAATTTACTTTATTTATTAAAAATATATTTAAATAATTTGATGTAAACATAGTATTGTTCCTACTTTTATAGAGGGAACATGATTAACAATGTATAGTTAAAAGTGGTGCCTACTGTCTATAGAGTTATATATAACTGTATATTTATTTTGATTAATTGTAAATAGAAAGAAAATATATATTTTTATTAGTAAGATAAGATTATACCTTTAAGATGGGTCCAACATTCAGCTTTAGGATACATTTTGTTTAATAGTTTAAAGATGTTACTTATACATTTTCAATGTAATTATATTTATTTGTATTCATTAGCATTTGTATATTAGGACAATAAAAATAACTTTGAATTTGATATTATGATGAGTATGTCATTCTTGGATGGAGAAAGGATTGATATACAATTTGAAATATATTATTCTAATAAAATATAGTTTAATTTGTATGTGCAATCTATATGTTATATATGTATTTTTGTCATCAAAGACAACTCTTAATTATTATTTGTAGCACATTTCAATTTGTTAATAGTTGGATGTTATATATAAGTAAAAGACTCTTTTAGATTTATAGTTGGATGTTATAATTATATATAAGTAAAAGACTCTTTCAAATTTATTTTGTGTTGATAGTCTGCTATTAGGGTTTATATTTTGTATGTAACTCAAGAATAAGTTTTTAAATTTCTCATTCTTTGTTTGATTTCAAATCTTTTCTCTTTAAAGGTTTTTTATTGATTTAATTCTAAAAAAGTCTTGAGTATATATTTGATCTAATATATAATATTATCATTATGTCTAAAGATTATTTAATAATTTATTTGCAAGTTATAAAATAGATTGTTAATATACAGTTCTTTATTAGAGGGTGAAACTAGTTTGTAGATGTAAATGAATGTTATGTGATTATTTGTAATTTGTAAGAAAGTACATTATTTTTTTGAGTAGGATGGTATTATTATTTTTTCATTAGTATTTGTTTATTATCACAATAAAAATCACTTTGAAATTGATATTGTGATGATTAAGCTGTGCTTGGATGGATAAATTATTGATATAATTTGAGATATATTATCCTAATAAAATATAGCTGAGTTTGTATGTTTAATCTATATATTATAGATGTATTTTTGTCATAAATTATTGTATATATGACTTTTATTAACTGAGAAAAATAAACTTTATTGTTATAAACTCCATATTGTTTAGCATAATCCTTTACAACGAGTCTTTATTTATCTTTATTAAAATTTTCAAGTTCATTTATCTTTATCTTAAATATCCATTCAACTTTTATTCTCCTTGCACCCTTGGGTAGTTCTACTAAATTTAATGTATTATTTTTCTCAATAGCCTTCAGTTAGAGGCCCCATTTGGTTCTCTATTGCCTCTTCAAAAGTTGTTAGATACATTATGACATTTAGTACTACTTGATTTGTTTCTTAATCTTCATCAGATAGTTCATAATCTCTTTATCATGTAGGAGCTCTTCTATGTTATCTTCACAGTCTTCTAAATCCAATCTCATAAATTGAATCTGAAGCTACATCAATAGTATTTGGTGTTTGTTACCATGGTAGAAACGTAGAGAAATTAGTCAAATATCAAATTCTTAAAATAATCATGTAGAAATGAGCTAGATAAGAGGGATCGAATTCACTAGGTGAAATAAAGTCAATAATATCATAAAAAAAATTATTAAACTAAAATTTGTGATTCCTATTGATGATCATGATTATGTTAAATAAAAATTAGAATTTGACTTGAATAAATTGAAAAGTAATAATTTTTCTTGATAATCTTAAATGGATATTTCTATCAAACCCTCAAATAAAACAATTATCTAGTCAAATAAAACCCAACATGAATTCAAGTCATTATATAATAGATTAACTTCATTTCTACAATATTATAAGGCTTAAAAAAGATTTAAAGAAACTCTCAAATGTTTATTTCATTCTTGTGTTTGGTTTTCTCCTATAACTGTAGTTTCAGCACATTTCTACATGTACATCATTCATAGTTACTAACAAAATTGAGTCTCCGCTTAAATGGTAGATTTATTTAATTGGTTTAAACCCTAATTCATTTTATACACACCTTTAGTACTTGTTGCTTGGAGAGAGAATTGGTTAAATGTGGTATTTTTTAGTATTATTCTTTGAAGAAATTTTGAAATGACTAAGATAACATTCAATTTGGAATAGCAATTGCAACCAATGTGCTTTCTAACATTATTAAGTGTCCTTTCTATGAACACGTCCTTCAATTTTGTTTTGTCCTTGTTATGCAGAAATTTTTGGACTTCAGTAATCGAGAAACAATTGAGTGTCTATTCTTGGAATATTAGTTTATAATTAAGAAGGAGGAGAATTTGAAATCGGAAGATCTTCAATCTGCAAATACTACTTTTAAAAATTGGAAAAAAAGTATTAGTTCTGACTCAATTTTGGTTGAGAGCTCTGAAAACGATACAATATCTGAAGCTTCTATAGTGAAGTTGAAGAAAAGGAAATAAAGTCCCCACAAGTAATGAAGAAATTCAAAGATGAAATGTCTGGAAATAAAAACAAAACCGCCAAACCGAAAAGAAAATTTATTGACTGGGGATCAGAAGCTCTCATCGAATTTCTTACATCTATTGGTAAACAGACAATCGATAAATTATCACAGTACGAGGTGTCTTCTATTGTCAGTCGATACATCAGTGATAACAACTTATGTAGTATGGAAAAAAAGAAGAAGGTTTTGTGTGATGCGAGATTACAATCTCTATTTCAAAAGAAAACATTTAACAAAAACAAAATATACGACCTCCTAGAAGTCCATCTTTCAGAAAATATTGAAGTACTCGACGATGAATTCTGGTCATATTTATCGGACGAGGATGATGATGGTTTGACAGCGTCAACAAAAAAGAAAAGAACATTGAGAACAGTTAAGGAAGCTGAAGAAACAGATGAAGTGCAGGAGGGTCCAAAAAGTTGTTTTGCATCAATTGTTGAGGAAAACATCAAGCTTGTCTTTCTTATGAAGAGTCTAGTGAAAAAAATG
Organism: Impatiens glandulifera; assembly: GCF_907164915.1. Taxonomy (NCBI): domain Eukaryota; kingdom Viridiplantae; phylum Streptophyta; class Magnoliopsida; order Ericales; family Balsaminaceae; genus Impatiens; species Impatiens glandulifera. Next base: position 3,346,741 of record NC_061870.1, on the reverse strand, counting down.
TTGGATAACAACGAGTCTGAGGCTTTTGATGCCAAAGTAAAAGGATGCTTTGTGAAAATCAGATCAGACCCAATGGATTACTCGCAGAAAAACCGTTTTCAACTCGTACTAATAACAAGTTTGTATTTGCACATATCATGCATCCATATTAATAAATTATATCAATTTTTGATGTTTTCATTAGATGCACTAGTTTTATGTTGGAACTACGATTAATTTTTTCTATACTTGGTTAGGTGTGAATCGGATTATGCAGGATGATAAGATGAAGGTTAACCTTCAAGCCTCAACTGGGAAAGTAAGCATTGACTTAGATGTAGAGAAGTTATTTGATGGTATATTCAACAAGGTAAATTACACAACAATTTCATAGACCTGAAAGTAAATAAAGAAAATTGAAAAACTTGAACTTATTAAGAAAATTTGCTAAACAATTTTATAATTTTCTAGGTAAAACTGTTTTATTCAATTAGAGTTTGATTAACTATTCATTTTCGTCATCAATACGTCATTCATTTGCATAGTTTTTCTGTTTTTTCACACTACTATTCATAAATAATCAACATAATCCTCTTCGATCCATCTTTATTCCATTATGATGTCACCCTAATCCCCATTTTATTCTCAGTAACGCCTAGGAGAAATATTCGTCGATTGCTTATTAACCATCATAACATCATGTTTCATTCATTTTTATATATTTTACTGTTAAAATTTTGTGTTTTTTCGAGAATAAAGTACAACCAGACTACTCTATATGGTATCTAGTTGTGGAAAGAATATGACGTGGAGGCATAATTAAATGGTTTTTTCTTAGTATTTTTAACTTTAAAATGATTTTGAGTTTTGTAGGATGAAGTGGATGACTTGAGGAACAGAGTGGAGGATGGTTCAATCCCTAATCCCACTGTAGTAAGTGCTCTCATGTGTTTGTATAACTTGTTGCATATATTATATTGTGATTTGTCTCGCCCAAGGTCTATTACCATAGTATGTTCTCTTATTATACTGTGAAATACCATTTTTTTTAAGATTTTAACTTCCTACATGGGCGATTTATACATCAAAATATCTTCAATTCTATAGAAAAAAATATGTGTTTGATCTTTTTGAGGAACTCCGAGCTCATTAACGCTAGTTTTTTAATTTTTGTTTGTTGGTGAGCATATTGGCTTATGAATTGTTGTTCTTTTAAATGACTTTCATTTATATTTTATTGCATTGTCTTTTAAAAAAAGAAAAATTAATACAATACTGTTTATTACCGTGTACTGTAATAGGTGGACCTTGATATGAAGGCCAAATCTTTGCATGTAGAGATCACAAATCATGTATGTTTTTTCTTTTAATCTTTTTACTTGGTGAAGGATATATATATATATATATATATATATATAGCTAATGTTTCCATTTGAATTGGATTTTGCAGGCAATTGAAAGAGAATTAATATCTGTGGGCAATCTTATTGATGTTTATAATGAGAAAGGGTGGAGGGAAAAATATCCTTTATTAGATCACTAATATTTCTCATAGTTTTTCCTTGTTTTTCATGAAATATAATCTAAATTAAAATAGGAATGTCATTCTCAAACATAAGAGCTAACTATTTCTCATGCTTTGCACATTTTTATTTGATATCATTGTTATTCTTAACCTGCTAAGTGGTTACATTGTTTAAAGTCATAGAAAGGAGAGAACTACTTAAATCACCAGAAGAACAGAGAAGAATGTTAGAGACGGTTCCTCAGGTGGTTGCTGCTCCATTAGAGATCGATCTTAATGCATCTCCCACCCTCAATGTTCAAGCCTGTGAAACCTTAGGTAAACCTTGATTACATAAGTTAATTTTATTTATCCATTTTAAAGATAAAGTGACTAGCTTAATCTATTTTTCTCTTTATCTTATTTATTCTAGGTTCAAAGGAAGACAATGTATCGACGCCTTTTGTTAATGGTGAAATGCCTACGGCTAATGAACTAGAAGCAGACAATGTTGAAGAAAATAATAAAACAGAAATAATCTACATTGATGATGATGACTCCTGGATGTGGTGAAAAAATGGAATGGACAACCACTTTTGAAGTGGTGAAATAGAAAAAAAAACATTGTGGAGAAACATGTAGTTTTACATGGTCCCTTCTCAAATCCTATGGGTCTTTCTTTTTGATGACATTCTATATTTATTGTTTGTTTAATTTATTTTTCTTTTGACTAGAGTTTTACAATAACATCATGCAAGTTAAGTAAGTTTTATGACATTAGTATGACTTACGAATTGGTAGGACTCAAGAGTACTTGATGTTTTTGTTGATCTTGTGAGATTTTTTATTGGACAATATTTATATTTTTCATTGTGATTTTGTTAATCTTGTGAGATTTTTTATTGGAAAATATTTCTGTTTTTCATTGTAAGCTCGAAGCCCCTTACTACACTTTTAAATGTTCTTAAAACTATTAGGTCTTTTAAAAAAACAAACTACAATTTTAAAGGATGTCCAAACCATTAGGACTTTAAAAAAACGAAATAAACTTTTAAAGACTATCAAAACTATTAGGATTTTTACAAAATGAAACTACTCTTTTTAAAGTCTATCAAAATCATTAGGGCTTTTAAAAAACGAAACTACAAGTTTGAAGCAGTCATAAAAAAAAATAGGGCTTTCAAAGATAACACTTTTAAAAGATGTCAAAACCATTAGGTCTTTTAAAAAACACAACTATCTTTCTCAACGTCCGCCATATTGGACTTTGAGAAGACCATACATGTTTTCAAAATTTATGAACCACTTGGAGTTGTGAAATCTTCTATCTCACCACATTCATCTTTTAACACTTAAAACATTGTCAATAGACGACACCCATGATTAGTTAATCTAGGGACAAGTTAGAAAAAAATCAACTTTTAACACTTGAAAAACTCATATTTAGACAACACATATGGATAACTAATATAGGTACAAGAGTTAGAAAAGGATTATCAAAACCATTTCAAATGAATGTTTTAGCTCCAAAAATATCAAGGTCATTAACCCTAATGTAAGTCATCCGAACTGCGGTCTTTTGATCCTCAACAATAGAGATACATAACTAGTCTCAATAATGGCTGATCAGATGTAAGGGCAAATAAACAAAATATACCAAAAATATATATTTTCTTTCATTCCACCACCACCCATACAACTATTTCACAATATCACTCATCACATAAACCAACCAAAACCCAAAAAAAAATATGTGAAACAAAGTCATAAAGATTCATCATCGGGCAAGTAATAACATAAGTATTATAAAGACAATTATTTCAATGAATAGAGACGGTCTTAAAAGACAAATAGCACGTTTGAAGAGAAAAATGACCATTTGATAGTGGGGCATAGTAGCTCCTAAATTAATTGCAGATCTTAATGAATTTTTTTTAAGTTGTTTTATTTTATTTTATAATGGTATAAGATCGAGCTGAGCCGAATTTTATAAAAAAATATATTCTATATTAGGTATTATTTTATGGAAAATTTGATTAAATGGCTTAAAGATGACCTTATTTGAGTTTTTGACCAGCGCATAATTATGCGCCGGTGACATTTTGTATTTTTTTTTTTTTTTTGACGATTTTGTCCCTGTCGCGAGACGTCCACAATCGCGAAACGTAACCGACATTCGCAAGACGCAACCGGCATTCGCGAGACGCAATTTTTTATTTTTTCAAAAAAAGAAAATCGTCTCGCGATTGTGGACTTTTCACACGGCATCCGATTGCGTCTCGCAACGAGGGGATTTTCATCCAAAAAAAAGGTGTCACCAGCACATTTAATTTTATGCGCTGGTCAAAAGGTCAAATAAGATCATCTTTAAGGTCATTTCGTCAAATTTCCTTATTTTATATTTATCTAATGCAGACTAAATGAAGTGAGTAATCATACTCTCTCCCTTGTTGTAACTAAACATTTACCCAGATATTTCATATTTTATTAGTTCAGAATTAAAATTAAAATTTAAATTAAGTGGCGATTATGCATGTGAGCTTAATATGCATGAATGATATACTCTTTCAAACTCATAGAAAATTGATTAGGATAAAATTCTCTTAGAAATATTCACACTCTCCTAAACTTTAATCTAGTATTCACGACATAGATAAGTCACACGCTTTAAAAAAAGAATGATCATTCTGAAGAAAAAGAATAATTTTTTTAGGAGGTCATATCATATGCAACACATGTGTGAATGTGTCGCAAACTAACACCAACTTGGAATTGTTTAATTAGAGTATTTTAATATTTTGATTAATGAATTAAATGATGTGATTTGTGATAAAATGGATGAAATAATGTTTGATAATGATTGAATTTTAAAAAAATGAATCAGCTCTTAAAAGTTATTGATATATATTTTTTTTTTTAAAAGTATTGATATATATAATGATAAATGATTATTTTTAAGAAATAAAGGTATTTTAATATTTTAGTTAATAAATTGAGTGATATGATTAATAAGATAATGAAATAATATTTGATTAATGGATGAACTTTTTGGGTTGGGTTATTTAAATAAATTTTAATTTATTTTTAAAATGTTGATTTGGGTTGATTTTGATTAGATAATTTCCTTTTTTTTAATATTTAGAATGTATTAATATATAATGATAAAAATAATTTTTTAAAATAAATAAACTATATTGTAGTTAATTAATTGAGTAATTTAATTATAAAAGAATTAATGAAATTATGTTTGATTTCAGTTTAATTTAAAAAAAATAATAACACCTAAATTTGAAAAAAAAAACTATACTTAATCCAAGAAGGTCTAAGAAAATAAATATATCAAAGGAAAATTTGACGAAATGACCCTGAAGGCCTTAAATGAGCTGGTTAACAGCGCATAAATTAAATTGCGTTGGTGACCACTTAAATTTTTTTTGACAAATTACCATCGTTGCGTAACGCGAATGGGAGGATCATCACGCGAAGGAACCCTAATTTTTTATATAAATTCTCAATTTTTTTCTATTTCGTTTCTCTCTCTTCGTTATTTTGCTCTCATCGGTGACCGACCAACAAAACCCTAAATGAACGTTCTCTCAATGCAGGTTGGATGCAGATGAATGCATATGAGTTTTTTCATCTTGTTCATCATTTTGTTCATCTTGTTCATCTTGGTTGTTCATCTTGTCGATGTAGGTTGAATACTCGATAATGATATTTGTAGATGAATGCAATTGAGTTTTTTTTTATTGTTCATCTTATTGTTCATCTTGTATATCTTGGTTGTTCATCTTGTCGATGATGATATTTGCAGATGATGCTCTGATTCAGTTCCGTTTTAGGGAAGATTTATGTGATTTGGTCCCTTCTCACGATAGGAACGATCGTCTCACGAGAAGGGACCAAATCACAAGAATCTTCTCGTGAAGGGTCGTCCCTTCTCGCGATGAGACTTCTCACAACTGGAATGATCATCTCATGAAGGGCCCGATCTTCACGCGAAGGGTCGTCCCTTCTTGCGATGGGCGGTTACCTCTCGTGAAGGGCACGATCGTCTCGCGAAGGGCAAGATCGTCTCGTGAAGGGGCAAGATCGTCTCGCGAAGGGCCCGATCGTCTCGCGATGAAAGTCAAAGAGGAACATGTTTCTACACGCGCTATACTCTAAGTATGACGCGATAAACATTTCATTTCTTCACTCCGTCGCGACGCATCGTCTCTCTCTAGCCTCTTTTTAACTTCATTGTTGTCTGCCTCGACGATTCTTCCTTCTCGTCTTCTCGTTCCTTCATCGTCGTCATTAATCAGGTTAATTTAAGTTTTTGGTTTAGGGTTTATGTTTAGGGTTTTATGATGGATCGTCCCTTCTCGCGATGGGCCTTCTCGCGACGGCACGATCATCTCACGATGGTGTATTTGTTACTTGTTCTTACATTTTTGTTGTTGTTCCTTTTGTATATGGCAGAAACCACCGTTCGTGAGTTTCCTGGTGGATTTCTTGGAAATGCGCCCACAACCTCAAGAAGATAGCTGACAAGTTAGATACAATTAATTGATCTTATGGAGAGGACTCAGAATACCCGATTCAAACATTTATTTACAGCCCCGGGCTTGCTGTTCTCAGGAAAAATAGTCCACTAGATGCTTCTTAGGAAGGTAAGCTCAAACTCGAAGGATATTATTTTCATGGTGAATGGGGAGGAACTGGTATTTGGTATGAAGGAGTATGCCTTGGTTACAGGCCTTAACTTCGACAGATTTTATGTGGTGAACGAAGAAAAAGATGAATGTCGAGGTTGTCCACCTCTCTCAATTAAATATTTTAAAGGGAAAATGACTGTACGAATCAACGAGTTTGAGTCTTGTTTTATGTCATGCACTGATAAGGAAGATACATGAAAGATGGGGCTGGAATGCCTGATTTTCCGGTACCTAGTTGCATTTGACCCAAGGAGGATTATACTTGTCAAAATCCTCCACATGGTGGAAGACGTGGAAACTTTTTCCTCTAATTTTCATGGGGGAAAGTTTCATTTAGAGCCACCCTAAAGGGTCTTAACAAGAACATGGTCTTGTTACGGGAGGGAATGGAGTAAGGGGTTGTGTAAGCCGCATTCCCTCCGCCCGCCCTTTCTTTATTTAGAATAGGATAAAAGAGTTAAAACTCGTTTACCCTCAGTTCTATATATTTGTCAAGAAGGAGGCGAGAGGGATTAGTGATGTTTTTCCTTATAAAGTTTATGGGTTCACACTAGCATTTCAAGTGTGGACATATGAGGTCATCTAAAGCTTTGTCCTTAAATTCGCCAGCATGAGGGAGCTTAATGAGCCTCTACGCCCAAGGATATTAGTCTATTATTCCAACAAGAAGAACACCTTGCAGGATATAAAGGTTGTCCTTCAGACCACGGATCTGACTACGATGGAAGAGTACTCCATGGAAAAGAGCTTATATAGTGGGGTGGACTTTGAACAAATAGATAATTCAGCTGATGATTTGTTTGAGAGATTTACAGATGAGGGAAGAGAGTCATCCCTAAAGGTGAAGGTGAAGGTGAAGGTGAAGGTGAAGGTGAAGGTGAAGGTGAAGGTGAAGGTGAAGGTGAAGGTGAAGTGAAGGTGAAGTGAAGGTGAAGGTGAAGGTGAAGGTGAAGGTGAAGGTGAAGGTGAAGGTGAAGGTGAAGGTGAAGGTGAAGGTGAAGGTGAAGGTGAAGGTGAAGGTGAAGGTGAAGGTGAAGGTGAAGGTGAAGGTGAAGGTGAAGGTGAGGGTGAAGGTGAGGGTGAAGGTGAGGGTGAAGGTGAGGGTGAAGGTGAGGGTGAAGGTGAGGGTGAAGGTGAGGGTGAAGGTGAAGGTGAAGGTGAAGGTGAAGGTGAAGGTGAAGGTGAAGGTGAAGGTGAAGGTGAAGGTGAAGGTGAAGGTGAAGGTGAAGGTGAAGGTGAAGGTGAAGGTGAAGGTGAAGGTGAAGGTGAAGGTGAAGGTGAAGGTGAAGGTGAAGGTGAAGGTGAAGGTGAAGGTGAAGGTGAAGGTGAAGGTGAAGGTGAAGGTGAAGGTGAAGGTGAAGGTGAAGGTGAAGGTGAAGGTGAAGGTGAAGGTGAAGGTGAAGGTGAAGGTGAAGGTGAAGGTGAAGGTGAAGGTGAAGGTGAAGGTGAAGGTGAAGGTGAAGGTGAAGGTGAAGGTGAAGGTGAAGGTGAAGGTGAAGGTGAAGGTGAAGGTGAAGGTGAAGGTGAAGGTGAAGGTGAAGGTGAAGGTGAAGGTGAAGGTGAAGGTGAAGGTGAAGGTGAAGGTGAAGGTGAAGGTGAAGGTGAAGGTGAAGGTGAAGGTGAAGGTGAAGGTGAAGGTGAAGGTGAAGGTGAAGGTGAAGGTGAAGGTGAAGGTGAAGGTGAAGGTGAAGGTGAAGGTGAAGGTGAAGGTGAAGGTGAAGGTGAAGGTGAAGGTGAAGGTGAAGGTGAAGGTGAAGGTGAAGGTGAAGGTGAAGGTGAAGGTGAAGGTGAAGGTGAAGGTGAAGGTGAAGGTGAAGGTGAAGAGCCTAAAGAACATACTCCAAAACATGCCAACAAGAAGAGAAAGGCTGAAGATGGAAATCAAGATGTAGATACTACTCTCAAACCTGCCAAAAAGAAGAGAAAGCTTGATTATGATGTAGAATCTAATTCTGAACATGCTCTCAAACCTGTTAGGGTTCTTAGTCTCCCCACCGCGATGTCAAATCATGCATCACCTACAGCACATGTTGTTTAATGTAAATGTGATGAGCTGAAGGAGGAGCTCAAAGAGCTGAAAACATACATAATGGTCATTAAAGTTATTAGTTTTTTGAATTTGGCCATAATATTCATCTTTATGTGATATGTGCACGCACTGTGGTCTGCTTCTGGAAAAACTGCACACAAGGCATTGGCGATGCTTGGGTGTCTATTAGATACGAAGACGAGATCATCAAATAATCCAATTGCATCTCTCAGTTTTTGCATGAAATGAGTCCATGAGTTATTATTATTTGAGTCAACAACGTCAAATGCAACAAGATATAGTTGTTCATTCGCATCCAATGTTATAGCCACCAATAGTTGATCTCTCACCTTGTGCTTAAGAAAAATGGCATCAACGCACAATATGACGACAAGAGACTTTGAAACCTCTAATTCAGAGGCCTAAGGACATGAACATATACCTGAAGTGCCCAACTCATCTGTCTGGATGTCTGTTATAGTACCCGGATTATATTTCTCCAACATGTAAAGGTATGATGGTAATTTTCCATAGGAATCCTATAGCGTTCATCGCACCGCCATTAAAACGTTTTCACTTGACCTCCAAGCCTTATTATAACTCAAATATATCCCATAACTTGTCTGCATGTCTTCAATTATTTTCTTAGGAAAGTAAGCATGGTGATGGTCCATGTACATACTCTTCATGCACTGCCCAATAACCCATGTTGGTGTTTGCATTATTTTCTCTCGCCTCGATAAAACTAAGCATCAGTGTTGTTGGTTGAATTTCCGAATCTCAAATATCTTAAATAATTTACCTTCCACAGCACACAATATCCACTTGCATGTCTCATCCACACATTTTACATACCAAAGATGTTTTCTTGACTTCTCCACTTTGAATTCAAAATGATTAGTCATCGCATATTTATATAATGTCAGTTGAAGTTCTTTTTTATTATCAAACAACGCACTTACTTCCAATGTTGTTTCACTACTTAATGCCATCTCAAATGAGCGGTATGTCGGTATTGATGATGGGTATTCTATCGTAGGTATTGATGATGGGTCTTTTGTCGTATGTATTGATCGGTCTGTCGATGGAATTGTTGCTCTTGTAGTAGATGGTGTATGTATTGATGATCGGTCTGTCGATGGAAATGAAGCTCTTTGAGTATATGGTGTAGGTATTGATGATCGCTTAGGCGTGGGTGCAATTGTTGGTGCGGCAATAGTAGTAGTATGCAAGTCCTCATAATGTCGTAAAGAGTTTTTTCTTCTCCTTCTTCATTTTGACTTTCAAAGACATCATGTTGAAACATATCAAGGACACCTCTTGGCATACTTTTTTGAGTAAGTGGTAGTATACTTTCTTGAGTTGGGTATGTAAGTAGTGATATCTTTTCTTGAGTAAGTGGTGATTTCTCTACTACAGAGACACACAGTGGTGACACACTGCGACCTGAAATCAACGTAATAAATATGTGCCAACATACTTATCTTGATCAATAACAAGAGGGGGAGGATTTGTCATACGCGGAACATCATACTTGACTTGAATCACTAAATCATATATAGATTTTTGCATGTTAAGTGTATCATAAAAGATATCAACTAATTCGACAAACGTAGTATTTTATGGTGAATCTAAAGTTTTGATTGAAGTTACATGAAAGACATTGTACCATAGCAACAAATTTCCACTCTCCATTATACAAAACAAAATTTCAGCTGCAATTGAAAACATAAATAAATAAATAATACTATTAGAATGAAGTGTCATCGCGAGACGATCCCATACAATTGAAGTCATGCAATTATTCATTAAAAATGGTGCCCTTAGCGAGATGATCGTGCCCTTCGCGAGATGATCGTGCCCATCGCGAGAAGGGACTGTCCTTTGCGAGAAAATTCATGTGATTCGGTCCTTTCTCGCGAGACGATCGTTCCCGTCGCGATAATGGACCAAATCACATGAATCTTTCCTAAAACGGAACCGAATCAGAGCATAATACTCGAGGAAGAAGAGTACCAGTTGCCACCATCGTGCTCGTGCTCATGGCTGTGTCGTCGTCGGTCGTCGTTCGCTGTTCGTCGTGGCTGTCCGTCAAATATGAGATCGCAGATTGAGTTTTGGTTTAGAGAAACGAGGAGAAGAGAGAAATGGAAAAACAAAATGGCTAAGTTATATTAAATAATAAGGGTATTATGAACTTTTCACCCTTTCTTTTCGTGTGAGATAGTAAAAAAAAATTTAAGACCGAAATAATAAATAAATTTTCGAAATCAATTGGGCTCGGGGTCGATTGGAGTTGAGAGGAGAAAAGTATCGAGAAGGAAGTCTTCAAGATTCTGGAGGGTAGTTATAAATTCACAATTGGTTTCGCCGAGTCGATTAAACCTTCGTAAACGTCGATTTCTTAAGCCTCCATAGGCGATTTCTTTTAGGTTTGTATTTGTAAGGATGGCTTCGAATCCTCAACTGTTTCCAAATGGAGCGCCAGTTCCTTTCGTCAACGAGATGCTAGTCTTGACCAGAGAAGGTGTAGAATTTGAGGTTGACAAAATCCCTAGGTCAGACACCTTACCCTTTTTTCTTTCTTTCAAATTTACCTTCTTTATAAATTTGATCTTCTCGATTAAATGGATTGATTGTTTATTCCTTCTGCAACACTGTCTCTTGTGATTGATAAAGCGAGAGAAGATAGCTAGGGTGAAATATGTGAGACACAAGTTTCTGTGATTCTGGTTCATTCTGTCTGAACTTACATATAAGATTCATGTTCGTGTTACATTGGTTTGGAGAATTGTGATGTATGTGTAATCGTTGCCTTACCTTTTGATTTGGTTTCAGTGCTCCTGGAGGTCATGTTAAGGCGCAAGGAATTATATACTTGTCAAATATAAGGATAGTATTTGTTGCAAATGAACCAGTTGGGAGCCTCTTTGCCTTTGACATGCCTTTGGTATGTAAAGAAAATTTCTACTCTACTACTAATCTTCCTAGCACAGAGAAATGTTTTATAACTCTAAGTTGGATTCTTTTGGTTGTATTTTTTTTTTCATTTCCCATCTCATTGGTAGTGAACATGAAGATTCCTGTGATGTATATAGCAGAGACTCCTTTGATTTGAGAGGTTTAGAAACTCTCTTGGAACCTTAATATCTGTTGTATGCAAGATGTTTTGCTTATGTTTTAGGAATTTTCTTTAAGAGATAAAGAGGATTAACACATAAATCCTTCCCCAATAAACACAACCAAGAGGCATTCGCCAAAAAAGGTAAGCCCACAGAAGTTATCTGCTAAATAAAAATAAGTTAATCACGACAAAATGGAAATCTTAAAAGATCAAGTACACAAGGATCGTCACTGCATTTGGACACAGGCTTCTCGGGTGGTGTTTGATAACAGAGGTTATCACTTTATCAAAATAATTAAGGCTTACTTGAATTAAATTCATTTGATCATTATTATTTAGTATCACTTAATTATTTAGGTTCAACTTAAGTTATAAAAGAAAACTAGAAAACCTAGCTTAATTTGATAATGTATGAGTTATAACCCAGTAATGTTAGTGTTCAAATCACAAATTTTACCCTAAAATATAATCAAATTCCATTATTATAAGGGTAATAGTGTTAAGTAATATCCCAACATTAATTCTACATTTTATCTAATCAACTTACATACTAAGTACTTAAATTTAGAAATGCTCAGTTGGTTTATTCAATATTTGTTTTTCATAGACATAACTCATTTGTCACTTAAAAGTATTCAACGTTCAACACTTGATCTTCAGTTTTATCAATCATGTTCTAGATTTGTAATGCCACTCATCTTCTCCTTAGGCATATGAAAACCCATCTATAATCCAAGACAATATGTTTATTTCTATAATACTTAATAGTTTATTTGGTTTACTCATCAATTTTCTTTAAATGTTTTGCTTGAAGGAGATATGAATCTCCATTTACATTCATTTTCTATTTTCTTCTCTTGCTTCGTTTTGGCTATATGATCCATTTACCTGAACTCTGTACTGTTTCATGCCTTTACCAGCTTTACATCCATGGTGAAAAATTCAACCAACCAATATTCATGTGCAACAATATATCTGCACATGTGGAACCAGTATGTACACTAAAAATGCGCCATTTTCATTTCATCATAATCTTGAAATTTGTCAAAGTATATTTTGATCTATAGGTAGTTCCGGAAAATCAGCACAGGGCACTCTACTCTACCCATTCATTTAAGATAAGGTTCAAGGAAGGAGGCTGTGGGACCTTTATCCCTTTGTTTTTTAACCTGATTGCCACGGTTAGGCGGTTTAATCCACAATCTGTCCCAGGTGCAGACAGTCGTTCAGATCCTTTGCAAGCAAGACAAACACCTGTTGAGGAAATGATGAAACACGCGTAAGTTTTTTATTATGTTTTTACATGAGTTATTTATATTTTATTAAGGCCTGTTGTCTAATTAAAGGCTATATTCTATAAGGCCCACTAAGTAGAGTTAGTATATAATCAAGAGGATAGTCATGTTAGAATATTATGTGTAAGCTGAAAGGCAACTCTAATATCTCATCTTGTTCATGCTATACAGGTTTTCTTCGACCGCCCATCTAAGGGCTTAGGCTATTCTTTTTCCATTTCTTCTTATATTCTGTTATCTCATTCCTTTCTAACTGTTAAAGATTTACAAAGTCTGGGTAGTTCAAGTGAAAAAAGTATTGTCTTAAGAGGTCTTAAGTTCTCAAATGGGTCTTTTTGGTATGTGGTCTTTAGTCACAATCAGTTTTGAAAATTGATAAAGTAATAAGTGAAAGTTGTATTGATTGATTTAGTTTCTATCACAATATTTATCATTTCAACAATCAAATCAATTAATTTATCAACTAAAATACCAAAATATTAATTTAACCCCAATAATCCTAAATTTTTTATTTTTTTATTTCGTACCTTAAAATAACCCAAAAACCCATACATCAAACGAGCTGTAGCCTTGTAGGTGAAATATACAGGTAAAAAGTGTTTTTTCTTTTTCAAATTGTTGATTGTGCTTCATAAAATCATTTAGATCATGTTTTTCTCAAACATTAATTAATTTTCTTTTTGACAATGTGATAAATTTACATACCAAGACCACCTTCATTTAAGCGGGGTCACGGATGTGGGATGTTGTATTAGTCTTCTTTAGGGAATAAACTCTGGTCACAGAAAGAATCCTAATTTGTTATTTAATTCCTAACCATCAATATCATTTGGCAGGTATGTGGATCCTAACGATCCTACAAGAATATTCTTACAACAACCTAATCAAGAATCTCAGTTGAGGCGTCGCACATACCAGTCGCAGCCTGCTGAGCACACTTCCATATAGACTCTACTATAATGGATTGCCTTTCTTCTAGTATTGGATGGCTTTATCCGATATTTGGAATGGGACTTCTCAACTCTAGTATTGGTCAAGTATACAGTCTTTGGAGCATGTTAAGTGTGAGTATCCCTTATTTTTGGAGAACTTATTCATGTATAAAGAAATTGTTAATACCTCTTTGTAAACAAACCTATGGTATTATTTTAGCAATGAAATTGTGTGTTTGAAAGCTTTATTGACAAACATAATATTGTTATTAAAGATTCTAAATTATTTGCACCAGTTGTTGAGTCTGGTTTGATACTTTGCACACTGCATCTTGTGAAGGAATGCATATTTTGAAGAGAAAAAAATATATTTCCATCCCTCAACTAATTTTTTTTTTATTAATGTTATTTATTCCTTCGTCGGATTTTTGTTGAGTTAGTTCATCTTATTTGTATCATTATGAATAGAGGGGATGATATACACACTAAGAGATTGTTTTAATGTTGGTTATTTGAGGAATGTTTTTAAGTTTTGTTTTAAATAAAATTACTTAATAAAAAAAAAAAAAAAAAAAAGTAAGTTATTTGAGTTTTTGATTGTTTGAACTATTATAATATTTTTTTATTATTTAAAATTTTAATTTTATAAAAGAAAAGTAATAATATTTTAGTATTTTAATTAATGAAATTCAGGTGTTAACAAAAATCTTAAAATATTCATATCAAATAGCTCTAAATATTTGATAAAATATTTGAGATTGGATTATTTGAGATTTTTTTTTTTTAAAATATTTGATAAAATAAGTAAATTGAGTTTTTAATTATTTTAATTATTAAAATGTTTTTTTTTTGTTTTAAATCTAAATTTAATAAAATTATAATACTGAATCAACATTAGTATTTTATTAATGAAATTAGTGATTTTATAATTATAATAATATTAATTTGATAGAGAGTTTAAAACTGTTTTAAAATTTTAACAAATTTATATGAAACGAGTTGGAGGCATGTTATTGAATAAAAGTTAGAAGAAATAATTTTAAATAAATAAAGAAAAGAAAAAGAAAAGGGAGAAAGAAGCATAGGCAAATACCAAATTTATTAGGTTTCTCTCTTTGTCTGGTTGAGAGGTTGTAGGCAGCGGTTCCCTTGTGGTAGTTGGAAATTGTTGTGGGAAAGAAGGATGAAAGGTGTGCTAATTCTCTACCACCAACATCAAACTAAGTCTTAGTTTGATTCAGCTTATTTATTTTAAATAATTCCTTCATAATTTGCTTGTTAAGCAATTAGCTAATAAATATAATCAAACTAACCCTAATAATAATAATAATAAATTATAATAATGGCTTATCAATACACATTTATGAAGTCATATCTTCCTTCTCCTCACCTACCCTTCCTAATATTCTTCATCATTTTACTACTTTAAATATTACAAGTTTTGGTTGAATTGGGGTTATTTTATTTAAATTATGAAAAATACAATTATTTATTGAAAACATTTAAAATGTATTAATATATAACATAAAATTAATTTCATTTTCATTGATAATGGGTGGATGTAATATGAAAGTTGTATGGATTATTTGATTAAACTATTTAAAAGAATACAAATATAATTTAATTTATTCTTACATCAATTTATATTTTTATCTATTCAAATATTTTAAAATTTATAATAATTTTTTATTAATAATTTAGTAATTTTCAAGATAAATTGCATATATTTTATCATAATATTTTTTTCTTCTAAATACATATTGTTTTTGAAAAAAGAATTATATACTAATTTAAAATATTTTAAAACTTTTATATATATATTTATAAAGTTCAAGTCTCTACCTCATTTATTCACTATGATGATATAAGAAAAATAATATATATATATATATATATATCTTAAAAAATTGATAATTAAGCAGGTCTTATCCAACTTCAGTTAAAGTAATGTACCATTTTATATCCATAAAAAAAGTTGAATCAAAGTACTACATATCCTTCTCACTATTGCAAATTTGCAACATAAATTTCTTTTTCTTTTTGACTGTACCAGCTGTGAAGTTAGACAAAACATGGTACTTGCTAAACAACATATTACTTATTTCAAAGAATCTAATTTTTTTGACTGTACCATGAGCTTGTTTCATTTAGGTGGGGATTAAATTCAATTTAAAACTTGCTTTTTTATTAAATTAATAATTAAAATAATATCATATTTCTTAGAATATTTTAAATATTTTAATTAATTGATTCAATTTCTGATTAAATATTACTTATTTCAAACAATCTAATTTGACTCAAATAATTGTATTACTTTTAATTCTTTTGTCAAATCATTATTTCAAGATTACAAAGCTTAAATTGTGAAAAATCAGGTGTCATGAACTAGGATGATTCAAGGTCACCTCTTGGGACATCTACTACTTGTTTGATGTGTTGGGTTATTTTTGGAAATTTTATTGTTTTTTTTTATAAAAAAATGTTATTAAAAGATTAGGTAATTTTGATTTTTATTTGGTAAAATTATTATAATGTTTTTTATTATAAATTTTAAATTTTATAATAATAAAATAAATATATATATATATATATATTAGTTAATAAGTTAAGTAATTTCATTAATAAAAAAAATATGATAAATGTGAATTTTAATAAAAGAAATAAAATAAAAATTTTAACAAGCTGAAGAATTTGATGTTTCAAGTTGACTCCAACATATTTTAGAATTTCAATTTTAGTTGTAAGATTTTTTGAGATTGTGTTATAACTTGCATAATTTAGATGTTTGACCTATGGTCAAGTTACCCTTCACACAAAATATATTTATTTATATTTTAAATATTTTTTTTATAAATTAAGATAACATTTCTCGCTTCAACATAATACGTTTTTAGATAAAATTAAACTCGTGACATTTTTATCTTTTAAGTCACTCTTATTACTGGTCTACCTTAGTGGGTTATTTTTCAAATATTTTTAATATAAAGTACTAAATATAATTTTAATTAATTGATCCATACTATTTAATTTTTTTATTTTATTAAACATGATTATCTTTAGGATGTGTTACTTATTATTATTAAATAATTTTAATAGCCTGATGTACTGAAAATAGTTGTGAAAGGTAATAAATTTTGATTTAAAAAATTAACAAAAATTTATACATAATATTGAGCTAAGAGAGAGGACAAGGTGAGGAATCCACCACATAAGAATTGACCAAAATTTTCTATTTATTCTTTTTATTGGCACGCCCTATTTTACCATCTCTTTTCAATAAAGGCAAGATCATGATGATCTGCATGTGTTTTTTCTTAAGTTTTAATTTTAATATTTGCCCATAAATACTTTTTAAATTTAAATATTATTTAATTTATTTATAACTAAATTTTGAATTTTAAATAAAGTCAGATAAATCAAGAGATTAAAAATTTAAATAAAATCAAATTACTCTCAAAGTAAATTTAAGTGTTGTTGTACTAAAAAAATTTTAAAAACTTGATTATGAAAGTCATTCACACTTAAAAACGTTTTAAATTTTAATTTAAAGTGAGGTGATGTTAAATTTCTAAATTAATAAATAAATAAAATGATATACAATAAACTTCATATAATATATATAAAATTCGTTAACTGAACTAATTCAAATTTATATATCAAAAGTTGAAAGAACCATATTTAATTAGAGCACATGCTAATATGTTATATATGTCATCTTTAATTGTTAATTTTAAAATAAAGTTATTTTTAATTATTTTGTTCTAAAACATGTAATCTTAGTTATGTGATTCTAAGTATGGAAATTATTATTCAGCATATTCCAAAATTTAACTCTAATAAAGGGCAATTGGTGCATGGTTGTTAGTGTCAATGGAGTCCACGAAGGTTATTTCAAAGGTGAAAATGTGGTAAGACAAGGGGACCCCGTCTCTTCTTACCTTTTGTAACTATCATGGCGATTTTTGAGAGCATCTTCGTGATGTTCCGAAAGAATCGTCCATACATCTTTCACTCATTCTGTGAGGTAGAGGAGGTAGCCCATTTATGCTTTGCTGACGATTTGTTCATTCTGGCGCACGCAGACATTGATTCCATTAAAATTATTAGGGTTGCACTAACGTTCTTTTCTGAGGTTACAGGTTTAACTATTAATGAAAGCAAAAGTGTGGCATTTTATGGAGGTGTGAATGACGAAACGAAGTAGGATATCTTCAACATCATGGGCATCAAGGAAGACAATTTTCCCGTAAGGTACTTAGGAATTCTGTTAACCGCGAAGCAGATCGAGATCTCATACTGCAAGCCGCTGATTGAAAAGGTAAAAAATAAAATATCTGCTGGGCAGCGAAAAACTTTCTTATGTAGGGAGGATCGAACTTATCAAAACCGTGGTCATAGGCAT
The DNA here is from genome assembly GCF_907164915.1 of Impatiens glandulifera. Taxonomy (NCBI): domain Eukaryota; kingdom Viridiplantae; phylum Streptophyta; class Magnoliopsida; order Ericales; family Balsaminaceae; genus Impatiens; species Impatiens glandulifera. Next base: position 3,328,776 of record NC_061870.1, on the reverse strand, counting down.
AGTTGGCTACTAGGCGCAACAAATGGTCATTCCGAAGAAGGTAATGAAGGAGCTTGATACACTAATGAGGAACTTTATCTGGGGCAGTAGCGGAAGAGGAGGAAAAAAAGTCAAATGGACCGCTCTCTGCAAACCGAAGGACGAGGGAGGCATCGGCTTAAAGAACTGTATCGAGTGGAACAAGGCTCTCACCTTCAAGCATTTGTGGGCTTTGGAGCGCAATCAGGAGTCACTATGGATCAGATGGGTGCATACGAGGTTTATGAAATATGAAACCAGCATTTGGACCTGTAAAATTCATGAAGGTATGAGCTGGTCTCTAAAAAAATTCTTAAACTAAGAAGCGATATTGCAGATCTTTAGACATCCGGCTAAGGGACGGGAAATGAACTCTATTTTGGCACGACCCCTGGTTTGAAAACCAGCCTATCATCCACAAGGACGAGTTTCAAAATACCCGCATCAGAAGGGACTGCACAGAAGCGAAAATCAGAGACATTAAAGACGGGAATTGGGACTCACTCCTGAGAAGAAATCTAGAAGGACAAAGGATACTTGATCATATAAGTAACATACAACTACACGACAGACCGGATATTCATGAATAGAAAGCTAAGGACAATGGGAAACTGGTATTGAAGAAAATATGGGAGGTAACACGGGAAAAAGCACAGAAAGTAGAATGAGCTCCTCTTGTATGGTCAACGAAGATTATCCCTAGACACCAGTTCAACCTATGGCTCGCCTTCTGGGAAAGACTCAGCACTCGTGATCGTATCAGCAAGTATATGAGCATCCTGGACACGAACTGTCTTCTATGTAGAGGAAATGAAGAAACCATAGATCACCTATTCGGGAGCTGTTGTATTGCTTCAGAGCTTTGAAACAGATTCTATAAAAGCCTGGAGCTGATCAATATCCCGAGCGAATGAAATGAAATCAAAGATGCAGCACTACTCAAAACCAAGGAAAATAGATTTGCAACAAGTGTGTTCAAGTGCGGCTTTGGAGCAGTGGTGTATAACATTTGGCAAGAACGGAATGCAAGGGTATATGACAGAACCCGCGGAAGCGTTGAAGAGTTATGGAAATATATTGTATCGGATTGCAGCGCCCTCGCGGGAACGTGGAAAAGAATTCCATGCACGGAGCAGAATAGGAATATCTGTAGGAACTGGAATTTACCATTTTTTAAACTCACTAGAATTGAAAGCATTGTAATCAGATAATTCATTTACGTTTTTAACTTTTTAGCTTTTATTAAAAATGTTACGACTTCAAAATCATTCTAGGCCTATCTAGAATAATCTCTTAAACTCGTGTTTTTTTCTTTCTATTTTTGAGAATTTTTAATGAAATAACGATAAGTCGTTTTAAAAAAAAAAATCAAATTCTTTAGCAATAATTTTTTTTACTAATTTAGAGAGTGTTAATAACCCAAAAATAGTTTTTTATGTCCTCTCTGTTCAAAAAATTGTTGGTGTCTTTCAAGATTGTTTCTTCATTTATAGTAGCATTGATACTTAGAGATTTTTCTTTACAATGTTGGAAAAATAATTTTTATTTTTTTTATTTATATTTGTAAATGGAGTTAGAAATGTTGTAGGATTCCAACGCGGGACAATTGCCTAGGCTTCTTATTCATCATTCTTTCCCTCCTGTTTTTAACAAAAAAAACTAAATATTAGTATTTATTTTATTCTATATTTGTCACTGCCTTATTTATTTTAACTATTTTAGTTTTATTAAATATATCCCGATCTTAATTAATTTGATTTTCGACTGATAAGACATCTTTTCAAATCAACTATTTTATTTTATTTTCATGCAATGCTTCTTCGTATGAACTTTTGGAAATACATCATATTATTTTTACATCCAACATGTTATTTATCACTACTCAAGTATCAAGAAGACTTGAAAAAATGTTTAATTTATTATTTTCAACACTATTTTAAATAACTTATATTTTATATTTATTCCATATTGTTATACTATTCCATTTTTAAATATATAAATATATACTAATTTTTTAAAACTATTTTAATGTTGAAAACTAAAATAAAATCTCACATTAATAATTTTATTTTTAATTTAAGGCATTTTAATTGAAAATAAAACTGCGACTTCTAAGAATCACTCTTACTATTAGTTATTTTCTTAGTGAGTTCATTTAATATATATATATATATTATTAGAACGATCAAATGAGACAATAACTTAATAGACTTTGAACTTTTCAATAAAAAACAGTTAATAGCTAGTTTTCAAAACGTGTATGAGTGATGGAAGAATATACATGTTTATTATAAACACCACATGACTCATTTAATGAAGTAGTGTGAGCCCATTTCTATTAATTTATTGGCGGGGCCATGTCTTACTGTGTTATATTATTCATATTTATTTAGAATAGTCAATTTTATTGTTTTAGAAAATAATTTTTTTTTTACGATGGATTAAAAGTTGTATTATTTTATTTTTAGGAAATTATTAAGAAGACTTCAATCTAAGATGTTTCTAGTAAGAATCGAGCTAGTTACATTTGATTTCTTATATACGAAGAATTGTATTTTATAACAAAATCCTAATTTTAGAATTTTTTAACAAATGTGTAAAAGTTGTTATATTTTTATCTTAAGGTTCAATTTAGTTTTCTTATATCTTTCTAAGAAGATATCCTCCACTTGCTTAAGGATGAAACTATATTTTTCACACCATTTAAATTCTCATCCATTTTGTTTTTTTGCAGTTAATTGCTCAACCACACATTTTAATACATTAATCTTACTAGAAAATAATAATAATAATTTAATGTGTTGATCATTAACAGGCTGGAATTAGGGGTGTTCATCGGTTCGGTTTCGGGTTATTCGAGTTCCTCAATTCGGTTTTTTCGAATTTTTTATTTTTTTTCGTCAATTCGAAAACCGAACCGAATTCGAATAAATTCTAATTAAACCGAACCGAATTCGAATTTTATATTCGGTTCGAACTTCGAATAATTCGAATTTAAACCGAATTCAATTTTCTTTTATTTTAAACTCAAAATAAAATGTATCAACCAAGAATTCAACCCAGGGTAGGGTACTATTCTACCACTAGACCACTAGTGTTTTTGTTTCTTTTATTATAAATTTTAATTGAAAATATTCTAGTTTGATTATTTTGAATTTATTCTTAAGTTAAGTTTGGAAGAATAAATAATAAAAAATGAATTCGGTTTTCGGTTTGGTTTTCGAGTTGAAACTCAAACTCGAAAATCAATTCAAAAACTGTATTTGAATTCGAATTGGTTTGAAATTCGATTCGAAAACCGAAAATGAAATTCGAATTCGGTTTATTCGAATTCGGTTTATTCGAATTCGGTTTATTCGAATTCGGTGAATTCGAATTCGGTCGGATATTCGGTTCAGACCAAATATTGAACACCCCTAGCTGCAATAACAAAAGAAATGAACATATTTGAAACATTAAAATATTTATATAACTATGTCAAACGCCAATGAATATTTAAATAGAAGTCAAACTGAGCCTTAACTAGTTAATGATATATCTTATGGTGTTTAATTTATTGTATTAGAGGTTTATTATAGTAACAAATAACTAGTCGTGTACAAATATTGAGAATATATATTTGGAAACTAATAACTATAATTTTATATAATAAAATAGTATGAACCAGTTTACAAACATATACTCCTAAAGTGTTTGCTAACAAGGATTTTATTTATCAAAGTTAATAAATTTGTATTGTATTTGGAAATATTTTTTTATTATAAGGAATTTATGTAAATTAATATTTCATTGAAACAATCTTATACGTATTATCTCATTATTTATACGAGTTTCTCATTATTTCGACTATATATACACATAGATGATCAATTATTATTTGGTAAAAACAAATTTTTCTGTTACTTACCAACATTCTATTAGGGATAATTTTAATTGTATGTAGATCTCCTTACATCATTTCATTCATTCGTTTAGTTGGGTTTGTTCTACTTTAATCCTCATTTTAAAGCTCATTTGACTTTGTTTTTATAATGACGAAATAAAATTCATAATCGTTAAATCTTTTCATTACAAAAAATATTTTTTTATTATTCATATAATTTAACAATATAGATCATCAAATATTTATTTTAATTTTTTAAATATTATTTTATATTATTTATTAATTCATGGTTTACATGCAAACCTCAATCCAATGAGTTCTTTTTATAAAAACAAAATATTGAACAGACATAAACGAAGAAGTTAGATCGCGCTTCGTTGTAATCGTCGTGGCACGAGCGACCCGATCAATATCGCACAATCGAAGTCAAGATCGGCACAAATGACACGATCGCCACGAACGACACGATTAACAGTGTCGCGGAAACCCCAGTTGGATCATTCAAAAGCGTCGCTAGGCTTCAACCGTTCTAATCGCGCATCGCGATAAGTGTCGTTGTTTGTCAGTTCTCTCACTTATAGCCAACTGTGGTCGCACTCTCGGTCGACATCAAAAAAACATTCTCAATTTTCTGTTGTGCAAAAATTCATTATTCTACAGAATATTATCTATATTGATTTCTTGTTTGTTGCTTCACTAATTAGGAATCCATTTGCTTTTGCCACTTCGAATCAAAATCGGGAAACATGAAAACTTCTGTAATAGGGAATCTTTCTTCTTTGTCAACCTTTGGCTCAAGACTGGCCAATTCTCTTAAACAGGCACCTGGGGTATCAAATTCTTGCTCCACTCACCCAAAGAAAGTCCAAGATGCAGATAACCAACAGAAGGAAATAGGGGCACATACCCCATTACCTCTCATAAAAATAAAGACACTCTGACTAAAGAAGGAAAGGATGACACCCCTGAATTCATGAGCAAGAGCATCAATGTCAACTCTGGAAAAACTCCAAGTATGCCTTCTTCCACTATAGCCTTCGGTAATTCTGTTAAGATGAATGTCAACGGAGATAAGAGCAAAAATGAAATACATATTGACTTCCCAAATAAACAAACTTTTTCAAATGAATTTGTTGCTGATTCTTTTGGGAATCAAAATCAATCCAATAAAACTAGTAAGTCACAAAATAAAAAAGGAAAGCAAAACAAAACTGAGGCGACCAACAAGAAGAAGGAAAGCATAGGGGAACAAAAGGAAAATAGTGATGGTCTGGAAGAAATCAGGGTTGGAATGTCATAATAATGCATTAAACAAGAAAGCAGGGAAAACCGAAGAGAAGGCAAAAGGCAAATGGATGATTGGTTTTAATGAGAGGGCAAACCTCAAAGGACTGATAAACCAAATATTAAGGATGCTGATGCAAGCTAAGAATGGAGAAATGATTCTAAACAAAGAAAGGGCTCAGCAAATCACTATTCAGCTAAACCTGCACTACCTCCAAGATTGAAACCTTCTAAAAAAAGAGGAGTGTGACATTATTATTAGCTGGTCCGTCAACACAATGTAAGAGTTGGCAAAATGTACCAAGACAAAGGTTTCTACTCTGAAGAAGAACCCAAATTGGTAGGTTGATCAAGTCTAGAAGAAGAATTCATACACAAAGCAGGGTTAAAACTTAGCAAAAGAAAGTAAAAACAAAATCTCAAAAAAGGGGACAGATTTTCCTGGGTGCGTTCAAAGCAAAGGTGGAAAAACTCGAAAATCCTTTTGAGTTCAAGCTACCATCAAACGTGGAAGAAAAATGCGTTCGATCATGGGAACAAATGATAGTGGGTAATTATATTGGGAAAGAATCTACCACTTTTGATGCCACCAAGGAAGAACTCATGAAGCAATTGGGAAAAGAAGGTCTAATAAAGGTCACCTCTAACAGTCAAAACATGTATTTTCCTGAAATCCAATCAAGAGGCCAATCTTGAAATTTTTTTAGAGTTGGGACATACACACGTGGGGAAAGAATGCATGAAGCTCGAAAAATGAAAGGAGGGTACGAACTATGATAGTATTCCAAAAGAAACCGTGCAATCCGGTTCAAGTTACGAAATATCCTTCTCCACATGTACAACGCGGAAGCCTTAAGCCATTTCGCTAGTCTTCTAGGAAACCTGCTATACATGGACACAATCACTAAGGAAAGCGAAAATCTCACATATGCTAGGATGAGCGTTGAAGTTCAACCAATAAGCGTTCTCCTCAACGAAATTACAATGGTGGATCGAAAAGGAAATGCTACCAAGATGGGCATACACTATGAATGGCGACCGTACAGATGCGTGAACTGCAATACCTTTAAATATTCTATAGTGAGATGCCTTAAATTAATGGCCAACCAGAAAGCAAACCAGGAACAACAAATTCAGAATGGAGAAGCCAAGCAACAAAAGGTTCCTAGTACAAATGATACAGTGGTGGAAAAATAAGCAGCAAAAGAAAGTAATGCCAAAGAGAAAGATGTTCAGAATTTGGGTGAAGGAACAAAAGGAAATCAAACTCAAGAAGAGGGAAGTAAGAAAGGAAAGGAAAATGTGGAAGGGAAAGCCAAAGAACCTAAGGAAACATAAAATGTTGAGAAAGGGTAACCTGGAAACAGAGCAGATCCCAACAATCAGATGTCACAACAACTAAGTATTCCACACAGCGCTCGCTCCACTCGAAGGCTACGTCGAGGTGATGGCTCTATTGTTAACGATGTCCCTGCTCCATCGCCACCAATGGGAAGGGATCGTGGGCGTAACATTGGGGGTCAAGCTAGAAGCACTTTTATGGAAGGGGTGAGAAAGGACATCGAGAAGAGAGCTTCAAGAGGAAGACGCTAAAACTCTACTTTCATTTGTGTCTTTCTTTCTGTCTTTCAAGTTTTGAACTTATTAAAATGCTTTTTCTAAACAATTGGTTTTTTTGACTAACTGCATTTTTATGCTTAAGTTATTAAGAAGGAAAGTCAAATGATGCATGGTTATAGAAATGTTTTGGTCATATACTGGTTTTGATAGTTTTCAAATAAAAACAATCAAAAATGGAAAAATTTCTAAGAAATAGATAACGGGGGGCTTTGATAATTTATGCTAAACAATCAAAGAGGAAAAAATTGTTAGATTAAACTAGTAAATTAACTTAGGATAATTAGCCAACGAGTATAAAACTATCAGGTTTTGAATATTTAATTTAAATAATCAAAAAGGGAGAAATTGTTAAGTAAAAATAGTTAATTAATCATTAGTGCTAATTAACTATTAAATAAGAACTTAATTGTGTAAATTTACTCATGTGCAGATTAAAGAAAACCGGAAAGAAAAAGATGTCCGGTATTTGATTAAAGTCAGTATTAATCAAAGATCGGTTTTATGCAAAAAGGCTTTTCGGTATTATTTGCAAAATCGGCATACAAGATCGACATTTTATGAAGGCGTATCCGGTTATTCAGTATTTTGGTATTATACAAGACACATCCAGTATTATATAAGTTGGCTTTACAGAAGCGTAGCCGGTATTTTATCAAAACATAACCTGCAGTTTGCGCTTTAGTATTATATACTCGGTATTATATAAAGCGCTTCCGGTTGTTTGTCAAATCGGCATTTTATAAACACGTAACCGGTTTTATATAAGTTCGGTATTTTGCAAGACGTGTCCGGTATTTTGTAAGTCGGTATTTTGCAAAACACGCATTTGGTAATTTATATAATCGGTTTTATATAAACATGCTTCGGGCATTATATAATCAAATTGGAGCGCTTCTGGTCTTTCCTACTTACTATATTTTATTAACCTCGGTACTATATAAGGACGCTTCCGGTAATTACAGACGTCAGCCTTATACTTCCTAGTCTGAGAAACATATTCCTCGGATATTGAAATCACATTAATGAATATCTTGAATTATTATCATCCAAGTACAGACAAGATCAAAGAGAATCTTTTCTGATGTAATCTTCTGAAACTCAATCAATCAAGATCAAGACAGATGTCTTATGAAGAAGATATAGCCGTTGAATAAGAAAATATATCCGTTGACATCTGCCTACTTAAGAAAACAGAGGTCAACCTGCTTCATCACCTTTTCACACGAACTTTTGATATTTGAACAACCAGCTTTACAAGATTTACAAGCTCTCAATTTTTAAAAGCATTCAAGCATACTAGAGTGTTAAAATTGTATTACAATACTATCTATTCTGTGTGAGTTGATTAGCATTGTAAGTTGACAGAATTTGTTTCTGTTCAATAGAGTGTGTGTGCTAGGAATTCGAAAATAGGCAGTAACTAAGTCCTGGTTGTTCGACTGGGTTTGTACAAGTGTTGTATTGAACTAAATCTTCTAGTGAATATCCTTCTCAAGGTTGAGAAGAAGGGGTGACGTAGGAGCTTTGACTCTGAACATACATAAACATATTTTGTGTCTTGTGTTCTCCTTTATCGCATCATCCTAATCATGTTGCATTGCTTCAAGTCCAAACAAACACTTCCGCACTTGAACTCGGTTCAAGAGTTTGTGAAGACTTGCGTAGAATAGAAACGAATATTAACCTCTAACAAGGTTATTATCAAACGATGCGTGTGTAAGCGTTCAATGTAAGTAGACCCTAGTCTCTATCGTTGATCCCGATCCTAACAGATGTAATTTAATATTTACAAACTGAGTTTAAAGTTATAAGTTTAATTTTATTTTTTATATAATTTATTTATATATTAATCTTGTTTATATAATTTATTTTTAATAATGTTTATTTTGTTGTGTATGAATTATTAATATATAATTAATTTTGTCTTAATTTTATTAAATGAATGAGAAAAGATTATGGTTAAATATGTACCGTTGATAAATATATAGATAATATTAATAAGGTTAAAAGGTTAGTGTAAGAAAAGAATATTCTAATAATAATTTTTTGAGTTTAGAAATAAATTTTTGGGTTGAAGATGACTTATTGTTTAATGTGACGTTTGGGTTTAAGAATTAGTAATTGAAGAGAGTATAAGGAGAATGATACATGATATATAGGACTGACAATTTTGGACACGGCACGAAAACACGACCCGGACCGAACACGAAAAAATCAGGTTAGGGTCATGTATTTTTTTTTATTCGGGTCAAAATCAGGTCGACCTGTTTAACCTGATTAATAAACAGGTCAAAATCGGGTCAACCTAACATGACCCAAAGTAGACCCGATAACCCGTTTACAAGTTTTTTTTTTAGTTTTGTGTTATTTTTTCTTAATCACTCACTCATTTTCTTTTGTAAAATTTTGTATGAGTGAATTTGTGATTTAACTTCATTTTTATTTTGTATTGATGTCATTTTAATTTAAAATAGAGAGATATGAATGGATTACATTGGGTTTGGTTCAAGTAGAGTTAGGTAAATCGGATCAAACAGGTCAAACGAGTCAGGTTCAGGTCAAACACAAATAAACAGGTCAGGTTTAGGTTAGAAATTTTTAACCCGAATTATTAAACAGGTCAGGTTTACGTTAGAATCGTTAAACCCGTTAACCTGTCAACCCGAACCCGTCAACCTGAAACTTACCTAAATTGTTACCCCTTATATATATATATATAATATATATATATTTATTTATTTTTTCTTACCATAATTAATTTAATAAATTAAATAATGATATATAAGATTGAGTAAATGGAAAAAGTATCATAACTCTTTTTTTATTATATTTTTTACAGCAATAACTCAATAAAAAAATATTCTTTCAAGTATATTTTTAGTTTTTTATTCCTCCATTCAAAATATTTTAAGTGGGAATAATAACAGTTATTTTTTTTATTGATTATAAAATAAATATATCAAACACTTAATCGCAAACCATAAAATAAAGTCCTATTATATTATATATTAATGTAAACTTCTTTTATATACAATATTTTAGATTTCATTAATCTGGATAATAAAAGTTTCAAATTTAGAAAAATGTCAATTAGCTTTTAAAAAAATTAACTGAAATATTATAACAAAACTTCATATATGGTTGAGTTTGTAGTAAACACTATTAAGTTTATGCATTGAATATGTGTTTAAATTGAATTATTTTAATAATAATATCTATTTTTGTTGATCTTAAATAATTTATAAAAAATGTGATTATCAAAATTCATCCTCATTTAAAAGATAGTAGGTCGATATAAATTAAAATTTAAAATTTAATAATTATCTAAAAAATAATATTTATATTATTGATAAAAAAAATATAATTTAGATAATAATTTAAACTAGTAATATCATATTTCAATAATTAGGGATGAAGAACTTCTCAAGAAGAATACATCTAACACTTTTGCACATTTATTTTTATAAAATTTTTTATGGTTTCAGATTAAATAAAATATACAAAATAAATAAAATATATTTGTGATATTATATATGATTTATTAGTTTTTTAGGCTGAATGGATACGAATACACGTATTATAATTAGTCAAATATCGATCCTATCAAAAAAAAATTGTTCAAAAATTCAGAATTGATATTCTTAACCATGGTTAATAAAGTGAATTAAGATTTTGTAATTTTTGGTCACCAAGATTAAACTTTTTGCAATTGATTATTTAAATTGAATTTGGAAGGTTTTAACAAATATTTGGGTATAAAATAAATAAAATAAAATGAGTTGGTAGGTGTTGTAGTTTGTTTTTGGTGGGGTTTACGTGATTCAGTCGGGTTTGGTGGGCGTTGGCTTGTTTGTATATAATAAGAGAACATCTCCAACACACCATTTCACAGTGACCGAAACAGCAGCTTGGAGACAGAGAGACAGACAGAGAGAGAGAGAGAGAATTTGCTATAATTGCGGCTAGCATTATCGATCTTTCTCTGGCTTCAACTCCATTCATTCTCCTTGGGAGCTCTTCTGCGTTCTCTGTGTTTGCCGAACAATGGATTCGAGCGACGTCAAGGCTTCCGCCTTCGATCTCATGGCTTCAATCCTCAAGGGAGGCTTAATGGACAAGTCGAACGCGTCCGGAGATTCTGCAAGCGAGTCATGGCCGCTGGGCTTGCTGGTCGAGAAACGGGAGGGTTTGATGATGTTAACAACGTCAGTAGCGGTTCTGGTTGGCTGCGTCGTCGTGTTCTTGTGGCGGCGAGTCTCCGGGAAGAAGTCTAACAAGGCGATTGAACCACTGAAGCCGCCGCTTCAGAATGTCGAATTCGAACCCGAAGTAGACGACGGCAAGACGAAGATAACACTTTTCTTCGGAACGCAAACTGGAACTGCCGAAGGATTCGCCAAGGTTGGAAAATAGAAAATCGAGACTTTGTTCAAATTGAATTATTACTTTGAAACTGATCCAATCCAATCCAATTGATGTGGTTCAGGCACTTGCTGAGGAAGCCAAAGCCAGATATGAAAAGGCGACTTTCAAAGTGATTGATTTGGTTAGTTTTTTTTTTCTTCGTGCAATTCTTGAGATGTGTTTCCTCTCTAATCTCTCTCTCTCTCTCTGACTTTGTTGGATATAGGATGATTTTGCTGCCGATGACGAAGCTTACGAGGAGAATTTTAAGAAAGAGAAGTTTGCATTTTTCTTCTTAGCTACGTGAGTCATGTTAATTTCATTCATTATACATTTGGATTCAAAGGGTGGGAACAGTATACAATCAATAGTTCCTTCCTCCTATTTCGAAAAAAACAAAACAGAGTAGATGGAATAACTTCTCTTCATGAAAAAAGGAGAGAGGTTTCTCCTCGTCCTTGTTAGGTTAGAAAAACGTGAGATCTATTGTATTTCCTAACCAGGGAGGAGGAAAGAGAATAATATAATAGAAAGAAAAAAAAAAATCATTTTTCTTCTCAATTTTTTACTCTTCCTTGATGGGGGATGGAAAACGTTTAAAATAGTGCAACATACAATGATACAAAAAAGTATATGATCAATATTGCCACTCTCTTCCTAACCAACCATAGAGTCAGCAGATTCATACCTTCTTACAATAAAATAATTGTGCACACATCTTCTAATACTAAATGTTTCCATTTGGTATAGATATGGAGATGGTGAGCCAACAGACAACGCAGCCAGATTCTACAAGTGGTTCACTGAGGTGAATTTGATATATCTTGGTTTATTTAATTTTCTTTCTTCTGTTGATACAAGTTATATTCAGTGGATCATGCCTTGATCTTGTGATTGATATTGATTGGTACAGGGGAAAGAGAGAGGATGTTGGCTTGAGAATCTTACATATGGTGTGTTTGGCCTAGGTAACAGACAGTATGAGCATTTCAACAAGGTTTGTTTGAAACTAAGTTTGGTTATCAAACATAACTGACGCAATTCATTATAATTTGTATAATTGTGGCGGAGAGTTTGACACTTCCTTTTTATGTTATGGAAACAGATAGCAATAGTTGTTGATGAGGTTCTTGCAGAGCAAGGTAAGCAGCTTCGTCTTTCTGATTGAACTTTTTGGCTTGCTGAATCTCAGACTCATGGATAGTATAAATGCATTCATCATCAAATTCCTTGGCAAGAAATTTTCTATATATAAATGTGAATTTATTAGTCTAACATTCTAATTATTGTTCGTGAGTCTATGTTTTTCTGGTATAGAAATGCTTGGGCCTTTTATGTTTTCAGTACTTCTCTTGAATTCATATATATGACACTAAATGCAGGTGGTAAGCGTCTTGTTCCTGTTGGTCTGGGAGATGATGATCAATGCATTGAAGATGACTTTACTGCATGGTATAAAATCAATTATCTTTGATTATTGGATACATTTTTCATTGAATGATATTGGTTCTTACTGAATCATGCATAACAGGAGGGAGTTACTGTGGCCTGAACTAGATCAGTTGCTTCGAGATGAGGATGATGCAACTGTTGCAACGCCTTACACTCCTGTTATTCCTGAATATCGGGTAGTCATTCATGACTCTGCAGATGCTTCCTTATTAGACAAGAATATGAGTAAATTGAATGGGCATGCCATTCATGATGCACAACATCCATTCAGGTATCTACAATTGGATTTTATTTTCCATAGAATAGAAGCATGGCTGGAAGTTTCTATGATTAACATCATTAATTATGTTTCTGATTCCAGATCCAATGTTGTGGTGAAAAGGGAGCTACATACTCCAGTTTCTGATCGTTCTTGCACTCATCTCGAATTTGACATTTCTGGATCTGGGCTAGCGTAAGCTCTTTATTTTTGCTGTTTTTATAGTTGTCTATGCATATTTTTTTAAGGAAACTACGTTCTTCGAATTTGTCTCACTTTGTTTATTTTCTTGTCAATAGTTACGAAACTGGAGACCATGTTGGGGTTTACTCTGAGAACATGGCTGAAATTGTGGAAGAGGCTGAAATATTATTAGGCTTATCTCCACATACTTGCTTCTCCATCCATGCTGATAAAGAAGACGGTACACCACTTGGCGGCGGTTGCTCTTTGCCACTTCCTTTCCCTCCCTGCACCCTAAGGACAGCGTTAACCCTATATGCAGACTTGTTAAGCTTTCCAAAGAAGGTATACTGTTTTGTTTTTCAGTTTATTGTTATTTCAACCCATGTGGAAACATTTGGATACAAAAATTCTGGATGTAACCCACCAGAGTAGCTCAAGTGGAAAGAGTGTTATCTAAGAGACCAAATGTTTAAGATTTGTTTCTCACTAAGAATGCTCCGATTGAATTGGGGGGCAATGACTGTGGGGTTCGTCCAAAATTCCTCCAAGGAATTAACCGACTTTAAAATAAGATTTTGGGGGCATAAATGTAACTAGACTAGATTATGTTTGGTAAACTAAACTTAGTGAAAGACAAATTAAAAAAATATTGGTTGTTTCTCATTTGTGTTCTGTATACCTAAACAAATTATAAATGTTTCCAAATGGGTCAATAATATATACTCCTGATGCGATTCTATCAAATGAGTTCTCACTGAATATTCTGTTACCAGTCGGCACTTCTTGCCTTGGCAGCTCATGCATCTGATCCTAGTGAAGCTGATAGATTGAGATATTTGGCATCTCCTGAAGGAAAGGTTTGGTGTTTCTGAACAACACTGTTTGATAATAGAATCTATAATATGAGTTTTCATTACTTAATAAATTATTTGTGTCTTCTCAGGATGAATATGCACAGTGGGTGGTTACCAGCATGAGAAGCCTTCTTGAGGTTATGGTGGAATTTCCATCAGCCAAGCCTCCACTTGGGGTTTTCTTTGCAGCTATTGCCCCACGCTTGTTGCCTAGATATTATTCAATTTCATCATCCTCTAAGTAAGTTAATCTCATCCTTTCATTGTGTTACTCGATATTCCCCTTAATGAAGAACTAGAAATATTTGTGCTAACACATTCAGGGTAGCTCAAATGGTAAGAATTCTGAACTTAAGAGGTTGAGGTCTCAAGTTTGATGCCTACTATAAACACATTGACTGAAGTGTGGGGTTATGGCTGTGAGAAAAAAACTATGTTCTAAAAGAGAATGGAATATTGGTGGTAAATGTTGCTCTATTGGTTTTCATTTGTTCCTTATGCAATTTTCTTCTGCAGATTTTCACCGACAAGAATTCATGTTACATGTGCTATAGTTTATGAAACAACACCAACAGGACGTGTTCATAAAGGAGTGTGTTCTACATGGATGAAGGTAATTGTCTTAATTATTTTGTTCTGTTTTTTTATGATCTATATATAATGTTATCTGGTTGATGTGCAATGAATATCCATAAATTACAAGGCGCGATAAATCTGGTTGATGTGCAATGAATATCCATAAATTACAAGGCGCGATAAACTTGTTTATTTTGTTGTAGTTTGTTTCTAGCTTGTTTGTTTGGTCTATTTCCTTGTTTGTTTTGTTGGTTGTTTCCTTTTTAAAATCAAGACTAGGGCTTTGTCTAGCTTGATTAAAGAACTTATGTTGTTTTTTCCCTTTTTTGGGTTTTTTTTAATGAAATGAAGTTAAGTCGTTTTCTCAAAAAAAAAATATTCATAAATTATCTGATGATGCAAACTTTAACTTTATTTTTGTAGAATTCCGTGCCTCTAGATGATAGTCGTGGTTGCAGTGTGGCTCCAATTTTTGTTAGACAATCTAACTTCAAGCTTCCTTCTGACTCTAAACTGCCTATCATCATGATTGGACCCGGCACTGGATTGGCTCCTTTCAGGGGATTTTTGCAGGTTTGTTGAACCTTTTGTCCTTCAATTATTGGCTTCATTTTTTTTTTTTTTTAACTTGTCTATCTGGATCTGGCTTAGAAACCTCCTTCTGGATATGAAAGGTGAAGCTCACAATCCAACATTTGCCAACACCTAATTTTAATTTTTATAGTGTTTGGATTTGGGCCGCACTAAGCATATAGATAAGATCCTGCTTCCAAACGGGATCCCATTATTCGAATGAGAAAATGAACTTAAAAACGTGTTTTCAAATGAAGCCACTAGTCTATATTTTCTTTCTTCATATAATTTTCAGTTTTTAAGCTAACAATCATCGGTAATGGTCTATCAGGAAAGATTAATCTTGAAAGAAGCAGGAATGGAGCTAGGACCTTGCATTCTGTTTTTCGGTTGCAGAAACCGAAAGCTGGTAAGGATTGGGGTTCAGAAATATCACATGAATTTCTTCTCAAACTAGATCATAATTTTCTTTTGTAACAGGATTACATATATGAAGATGAACTAAGTAACTTTGTGGAAACTGGCGCTCTCTCAGAGCTAGTTGTTGCTTTCTCACGTGAAGGTCCAACAAAGCAATATGTGCAGCATAAATTGGAAGAAAGGGTATATATAACAATAACCCATCTTTTGATCTTATATGAAAGATAACTAATGTCTAATTAAATCCTCTGATTCATATTCTTTGATACGAGTTTAGGCTTCAGATATATGGAACATGCTTGGTCAAGGCAGTTATGTTTATGTCTGTGGAGATGCCAAAGGCATGGCCAAGGATGTGCATCGAACTCTCCACACCATTGTTCAAGATCAGGTACAGCATTATTGCTTCTCAGTATATTAATTAAGAAAAAAGGAAATATTGTGTTTTTTCTTTTCAAATGGGGCTACAGTGAACAAAACATTTTAAAACAAGTCATATTCTCTAGTTGCAAAAAAGAAGCCATAGGGCCCAATATTGTGTAGTAGCTAAACTGTCTGTCTGGTGATGTTGGATCTTATTAGGGTTCCATGGACAGTTCCAAAGCTGAAAACATGATCAAGAATCTGCAAACTACAGGAAGGTATTTGCGTGACGTTTGGTGATAATTCTCCGAAAGCGTGAAATTTTTCTCATTTGGGGGTTATGGAGATAAAAAAAAGGATACAGGTGGGTGGGCAAAATTTGAAATTTGTCTTTTGCCCGATTTTTTATTTTATTTTGTGGAATTTGGTTGGGTGGTGGTGTTAATGGTGCAGCTAGCAGCTAGCAGCTTAGTGTGAATTAATTATTTTGATTCTTGTAAGTTTTATAAAAAAAACACTAGATGAACTCAATGAATATTTACAGTTAAAGCTAATTTTGGATATAAAAATATTTTCATGTTTATACTTTGAAGAGTCTTTGTTATTGTTTGAAAGTATTTCCTATACAGACATTGGAAACATGTATTCTTAACCAATATTTTATTTTTTAAATGATAAAACTTATTTTATTTTTTAAATGATAAAACTTATTTTATTTTTATTTATTTAATCATGCAGATTACAGCTAAATTATGAAACTCATTCAAAAAAATAGCTTAATTCATGTTATCACAAGATTTATAAGTAAATAATTCTAGAGGAACAATAAGATCATTACATTTGCTAAATAACAGTGGTTTGAACTTTCATATTTTCAATACAACATATTTTTCAAAATGTTCAAATTTAAACAAATTTACTGATATTTTTTTTATCCGATCAAATGTAATATAAATTCAATAGTTCTTGTTAAGATACATAGTTGATCTGTTCGATTTCTTGTCTAGAGTGAGTGATTTGAACTTTTCATATTTTCACTGCATTTGATTTGATTATCAACCTATTTTTCAAAACGTTCAAATTTTATTTCGGCAATAAAGTATTTTGAAAGTAACAAATTTATTGATTATTTTGTCCGGCGATCAAGTATTTTCAAAGTAACAAATTTATTGATTTTTTTTATCCGAACAAATGTAATATAAATCCAATACTCCTTGAGTTTAAGCTAGGAGCATAGCCGTGAAGTTTCATGCTACTTCTCCTAATAAAAAAAATAATTTTTTTTTCTAATTCTCTTTGTTCAGATAAATAGTTGATAGGTTGATTTAATGTTTTTAGTTTTGTTTGACAAATTATAAATTAACTTTACAACTTAATAATAAATTTAAATAATATTTCTTATTAAATAAAGTATATAATTAATAATAATGGTTTAAAATATGAGAGATATCATCTCACTCAAATAAGGGCAAAAAGAATATTTGACTCATTGAAGTATATGAAATTGGTGAAATATAAGAAAAACAAGGAGTGTATTTTGACAAGTAAAAAACAGAATTTTCTTGTATAGCAAAAAGAGAAAAAAAAGAAAAAAAAACAAGGAGTGTATTTTGACAAGTAAAAAACAGAATTTTCTTGTATAGCAAAAAGAGAAAAAAAGAAAGAAAAAAAAAAGAAAGAAAGAAAAAAAAAGAAAGAAAGAAAATTATACGTGTTTCCAACAAGTTCATAAGAGCTTTCCCAACTCGTTCTTGACCTTTTCCAAGTTCCGCCTCTTCACCATAAGCTGTTCTAGTTCACCATCTTGATCTTGATCTTGATCATCATTGTTGTCCATTCCCTCTAACAAATACCTAACCAGCATTCCATTCTTAACCCAACTCAATCCTGCTTCATTGATGTTCTCCTTATTGCCATCGCAATCTAATGATTGCAAGTACCGATCGATAATAACGTCGACGGTGGGCGTACCGTAGGCATAGATCTGTCCGGCAGGGGAGGAAACAATCACGGCGATATCAATTCCAGTAAGGTAGTAAAACTCGCGACATTTATTGAACAGACCTTTCCGCCTCTTTGAGAAAGTCACCATTCTATGCTCCTTCTTCTCTATTTTCTCGATATTGATCTTCTTCTTCCCTTTGCCGAAGTTCTTCCCTCTTCCGTCCTTGTTCTTTCCGTTGTCGTCCTCTACTAATTGGACGTCGTCGATTCTGTTCGCCAAAGATAATGACTCCATTACAAACCCTAGCTATACCTACTGCCGTTAATTCAAATCCCTCTCTCTCTCTACCTCCTCATATTTATAGATAGCTAGCTATAATTTACCTAATCTGTTTAAACTTCCTATTATAATTTATTTTATTTTTTAAAAACTTTCTTTATATTTCTTTTTAAATAAATTAAAATTAGGATTTCCCCCTATAAATTAGGTTTTTTTTTCTTAAAATTTTCTTCTATTTACCTAAATTATATACTATACTAATCATATATATATATGATTTCCTAAAACTACTCCTCCATATTTTCTTCCATCTATATATAAATGATTTCTTTAAAACTAATCATCCATGCATGTTTATAATTTTAATTCTACATAGTAAATATACATGGAAACTTGGAAACTATAAGATATAATAAAAATCTATATATATGAATGGGTTAATAGTATATTCAATTCATTTTAAATATATTAATTAATGTTATTATGTATGAATTATTTTACAAATATATCTTTAAAATATTTAAGTTTGTAAATTTTATTATTAATATTTAATTTGTTGAATATTAACTTTTTATTATATATATATATATATATATATATATATATATATATATATATATATATAATATTTTATTTTAGATATGAGAAAAAATATGTATATGAATTAAAATTATTTAATTTTTTTATATAATTATTGTTATCTATTTCAATATCAATTTAATCACTAAAATATTATTTTAAATAATTATTGTATATTCATATTATTTATATATATCTTATTTTAGGCCTATTCTTAATAAAAAAAAAGTTATTTGACTTGTATACTCAATTTTATATAATTAATTAATTTTAAATTAGTTTACAACCTATTTAAAAATTAATTATTAGATATATGATCAATATTTATAAAAATTCTGATAGAATTTTGACAAAGTTAATACTAGGGCCTAATTTTGACTTAATTTGAACAAAAGAAAACAATTATTATCATATAAGTTTGGATATAAGATTTTGATATAATAAAAATAATTTATTAAAAAGTCCAACATATAATCTTTTCTAATAACTCAAAAAATTGCACTCAACCTATATTAATTAATGGTGTGAATTGTGATACACCTAAATATTTCTAGTTGAAATATTGAAGTTTTATGTTTTATTTTTAATTAACATTTATAATATGTAACTCGTTAAATATTAAATTTTTATTATTATACATTTCTTTTAAATATAAGAAAAAAACATGTATATAAATAAAAGAAAAGAGTTTTTTTTTTTATGTATTTGTAATGGAGTTGTTAAATGTTATATAATTTCCTTAGTAATTTAATTATTTTTATTCAATTGAAAACTTTATTTGTTTTTAGAGTTATTATTTATCTATTCTCACATCTATTTAGTTACGAAATTTTTATTTCAAAGAAATATATTAATTATTATTATTACTTACAAATTTTATTTTTATACTTTTGTTTAATTAAAAATTATTATTATTTTAATATTTTTTTAATTAATTAATTATTTTAAAATTAATTTACAAACATATATATCAAATAAGAATATAAGAATATATATATATATAAGAATATATATATATATATATATAAAATGGAATAGTAAAAATATTATGAATTATAAATTAATAAATGAGTATTGAAATGAATAGACGTTGACTATAAAGATAAATGAACATGTTGACATGACTATTGAATAAGACAAACAAATCATTTAACCATTATAAACATTATAAATAGGGGGTTTAATTCGGTTTGATATATTTAAATAAAAAAAGTTAATAATATCATTTTATTTCATTTTTTATTCATAATTATTCAATTTATTGATTAAAATAATATTTATTTTAAATTATTATTTTTATTTTATTATTATATATTAATACATTTAAAATCATTTTATCAAAAATATTCTCACTCTTTCAAAATCATCATTAATTATTATTTTTTCTCTTTTTAAGTTATTCAAATAACTCTAATTCAAAAAAAATCCACATTTAATAGACTAATTTTTTTAAAGATTTATTGTATTCTATAATAATAATAATTTTACTCTACAAATATTTACTTCAAAATAATATATGGCGGATGAGATTTTTTTAATGAGTTCATATTTCATAACAATCTTTAAGAAAATATTTATGAACTTATTTTTAAGAAATTTTACATGATCATCCAATTTGGCCATTAAAGATCAAAAATGTTTAATGATAAGAGGTTAATGGAGGATCAAAATGATCTCTTCAAAATATATATATCTCGCAACTAGGGCTGCCAGGAAAAAAAATTGAATAATAATGGGCTTCCTCATTTTTGCCCTAATTTTCTCTCTCTATCAAAAAAGGGTGTTTTCCATCACAACTTCTGTTTTCTCCGTTACAAGCTCGCGTGGAGACGATTTTCGAAGAATACAAACGAAATAACGATCTCCAAAAAGACAAATGAAATACTTCTAATGGAAGGAGTCTCCCAAATGTTGGGGAAAAATCCTGACAGAACCACAAAAGAAGAAAACAAAAGAATGAAAACACTAACAGAATTTGATAACGGAGTTCGGCCAAAATGTTGCCTACGTCTCCGAGCACTAAGGCTATCAATTAATAAGGAAGAAGAGATACAAATTTGGGTGCAATAAACCAAAGAGGGGAGAGTTTCTTTTATACACTAAGAAACTTCCCCAACTCCCATCATCTTTTGATGTGGGATTTATACTAATTGTGAATATAGTTTCTTTTATATACTAAGAAACTTTTTTCACTCCCATCATCTTTCGATGTGGGATTCTAATTGTGCCAAAAACAACAAATCTCCACCTTGGCACAATATCCAAATACTAATCTTCAATATTAAAAATAAACCTTCAGTGCTTCCAATTGGCGCTCTTCAGCGCCGACTCAAACGCGGAATGTGTTTACCAAATTTAAACAATTAGATTTGGTTTTCCCCATGTCTTTCATCTCGAACTCTCTACCCAATTGAGCCTTCAATTTATCAACTTCATATTGGCTCTTTGATGCTATCAACATATCATCAACGTACAAGAGTAGATAGATGTAAGACTCATCTTGCAATTTGCGCAAATACACACATGAACTGAATCTGCTTCTTGTGTACTTGTGCTCCATCAAAAACTTGTCAAGTCGCTTGTACCATTGTCTCGACGATTGCTTCAACCTGTATAATGATCTGTTCAACTTGCAAACCCAATTTTCATTATCAACAACTTTGAATCCATCTGGTTGATAAATGTAGATTTCCTCATTCAAATGACCGTGTATGTCTGCGGTCTTCACATCTGGTTGAGCTAGCTCCAAATTCATCTGCGCTACCAAGACCAACAAAATTCTAATGGAAGAGTGTTTAACAACAGGAGAAAGTACCTCATTATAATCACATCCTTCCTTCTGAGCGTAGTCTTTAACTGCCAATTTTTCCTTGTAGCGAACATCAATTTTTTCAGGAAATCCTTCTTTCTTAGCAGAGATCCATTTACAACCAATAGCTTTCTTCCCTTTTCGTAGATGCGTCAACTTGCATGTCTCATTCATCTGAATAGATTGCATCTCATCTTCCATAACACCTCTCCTTTTTCCATTTTCAGTACTTCGTCTGACATCTGAAAAAGTGAATGGAACATCATCTACGACTAGAAGTGCATAGGCCGCCATGTCAACAAACCGACCTGGTTTTTGAATAACTCGTCTTGGCCTATTCACAGCAATTGATTCACTTTGTTCTGAAGGTTCTTGGGTCAGAACCTCTTCCTCATTTAACTCTTCGTCTGTCGTCGGAGAGTCACTTCTAGTTGGGCTTATCTTTATCTGCTCAAACTCCACCTGTTGCGGAGTACAATAAATCTTGTCTGGTGTTACCTTATTCAATATTGAATAATCATCAAAAGTAACATCTCTACTGATAATGGTTTTCTTTGCATCCAAACACCAGAGGCGATATTCTTTAACTCCCGTATTAAATTCCATAAAAAGAGTCTTCTTTCCTCGTGGATCCAACATTGATTCAACTACATGATAATATGCAGCAGAACCAAAAATATGCAAAGAATCATAATCAGTTGCAGGTTTTCCAGACCATACCTCTAATGGAGTCTTGCCACCAAGTGCATATGATGGTAGGCGATTTACCAAATGTTGAGCGTATGACACAACTTCTACCCAAAATTTCTTGTCTAACCCAGCATTAGACAACATACATCGAACTTTCTCCACCAATGTCCTGTTCATACGTTCTGATACTCCATTCTGCTGTGGTGTTTTTCTGACTGTGAAGTGTCGAACTATGCCACACTCTTGGCATAACTTCTGGAATGGATCATTCTTATATTCTCTACCGTTATCAGTTCGGAGAACTTTGATCTTTCTTCCTGTCTCGTATTCAACTTTAGTTTTCCATTTAAGAAAAATTTCAAACACTTCATCTTTGTTCTTCATAGTAAACACCCAAACTCTTCTGGAAAAATCATCAATAAAAGTAACAAAATAATGTCTACCTCCAAGAGAAGGAGTCATGGCAGGTCCCCAGACATCTGAGTGCACATAATCCAAAATACCCTTGGTGTTATGAATAGCAGTGCCAAATTTTACTCGCCTTTGTTTTCCCAGAATACAATGTTCACAAAAATCTAACTTACAAACTTTTGTACCTTTCAATAATCCTTGCTTGACAAGAGTTTGCATAGATTTCTCACCAGCGTGCCCCAATCGCATATGCCATAACTTTGTTGCCTCTAATTCCTTACTGCTCCCGGAAGTTGATACACATGATGTCCCATTAACTGTACTACCTTGATAGTAATACAAATTATTACTCTTCCTAATAGCTTTCAACATCACCAGCGCTCCAGATATTACCCTAAGAACTCCATTTTCCAATTTCACATGTAGGCCTTTCGACTCCAAGGCTCCCAAAGAAATGAGATTCTTTTTCATATTCGGTATGTACCGAACATCTCTAATAATTCTGGTGGATCCGTCATCATTCCTCAGCTTGATTGAACTTATCCCCTTTATTTTACATGTATTAGCATCTCCCATGTAAACAACTCCACCATCTAGCTCCTTAAAGTCATAGAACCACTTTCGAACTGGTGTCATATGATAAGTGTAGACTGAGTCCAATATCCACGCATCAGGATATGATGTTGTGTGTGACATCGATAAAGAGTATTCTGAATCTACATCACCTTTGTTTTCTGCAACATTCGCATCTTCAGAATCTTTCTCTTTCTTCTTCAACTTTGGGCAGTTAATCTTTTAATGTCCTTTCTCACGACAGAAAGCACATTTATCTTTGGAAACTCTACTTTCAGATCTTCTTCCTTTCCCTTTTGATTTGCTCTGCTGACGGCCCCTGACCATCAATGCTTCATCTACTGTACCTACTTTGTTTTTCCTTTTATCCTGCTTTCTCAATTCAAGACTATATAAAGCAGAACTTAAAACATCAAGAGAAACATTTCCCTTCCCATGAAGTAACGTTGTTTCTAAGTGTTCAAATTCATCAGGAAGGGACGATAGCAACATCAAAGCCAAATCTTCATCCTCAAACCTAACGTCAAGGTTTAACAAATCCGCTACTAACTGATTAAACTTAGTTATATGCTCATTCATCGTAGTACCTGATTGGTATTCAAACCGGAACAGTCGCTTCTTCATAAGAAGCTTATTCTGACCACTCTTTTTCAGAAACTTGTCCTCCAATGTTTGCCACATTTTCTGTGCAGAAGTTTCATTCTTCACAGCATACTTCTGCTCTCTAGACAGGCACGACCGAATTGTTTCGCACGCCAACCGATTCATGATACTCCACTCTTTTTCTTCTATACCATCTGGCTTTCCGACCTCAATAGCAACATCTAGACCCTACTGAAAAAGACAATCTAGAACCTCACCTTGCCACATGCCGAAATGCCCAGTTCCATCAAAGATCTCCACCGCAAACTTCAAATTCGACATCGGTGTCCTCGTCCAGGATGACGAAGGAGTTGGCACCCCTTTTGAAGACTCCACCATGCCAAGGACGAACCTTCGGCTCTGATACCACTTGTTGGGGAAAAACCCTGACAGAACCACAAAAGAAGAAAACAAAAGAATGAAAACACTAACAGAATTTGATAACGGAGTTCGGACAAAATGTTGCATACGTCTCCGAGCACTAAGGCTATCAATTAATAAGGAAGAAGAGATACAAATTTGGGTGCAATAAACCAAAGAGGGAGAGTTTCTTTTATACACTAAGAAACTTCCCCAACTCCCATCATCTTTCGATGTGGGATTTATACTAATTGTGAATATAGTTTCTTTTATATACTAAGAAACTTTTTTTACTCCCATCATCTTCCGATGTGGGATTCTAATTGTGCCAAAAACAACAACTCCTTGAAAGGTAACAAACGAAGGGATCTTGTACCTCGCATCCTATTTTGCCCTAACTTTCTCTCTCTCTCAAAAATAGCACGCCTGGTGCTTGGAGACGATCTCTGAAGAAGACAAACGAAAAACTTCGAATGAAATGAGTCTGTAGACTCCTTGAATGGTAACAAACGAAGGGAGCTAGAGAATGCCGAATCTAGAAAAATGTTGTAGTCACTGAAACTAGGAAAATGCTGAATCGAATAAGACCATTCCTTTAACATTCAACGACACCAAGTTCCCTCGAGTTTTTGGGATCTTCTAAAAAAATACATTAAAAAGTATGTCATTCTGCATTGTAATGTTTGAGATTCTGCATTTGAATTTATGTTTTTGTATTTTGCATTTGAAAGTTTAAGTTTCTTCGTTGTAATAATTTATTAACTAAGTTGTCATATTTTTTGAACTGCGTTGTCATGTTGTATATTAGATGTATTTAAATGATTTATATTATGCATTTTAACTTAACTTATGTTAATTATGCATTTTAAAGTTTGATATCCTTCGATGTCATGTTTTATTAACTGCGTTGTCATGTTTTTTTGAACTACGTTGTCATGTTGTATATTAGTTGTATTTAAATATTTTATATTCTGCATTTTAACTTAACTTATGATAATTCTGCATTTTAACGTTTAAGATTCTTCGTTGTCACGTTTTATTAACTGAGTTATCATGTCTTTTGAACTGCGTTACAATGTTTTTTATATTGCGTTATCATGTTGTATATTAGTTTCATTTAAATATTTTACATTCTACATTTTAATTTAACTTATGTTAATTCTGCATTTTAAAGTTTGAGATTATTTGTTGTCATGTTTTATTAACTGAGTTGTCATGTTTTTTGAACTGTGTTGTCATGCTGTATATTACTTGAATTTAAATGTTTTATATTCTTCATTTTAACTTAAGTTATGTCGATAATATTCATTTAACACTTCTTGTCTAAAAAATGTAAACACTTCTTGTCTAAAAATGTGTCGATAATATTTTTTTAACTTTAGTTTTACTTTGTATAGGAAAATCCGTCACAAGAATATGTGCAATTCATCGGTGCATGCACCCAACCTCCAAATTTGTGCATTGTAACCGATAAACATGTTTTCCTCTTTTATAATTTGTCATTTTTATTGTCTGTTAAATGATAAATAGACAATTATAATGCTTATGCTGGTAAAGAAATTATATTTTAGAATAACTTATATATCACATGCTAGTAATGACTACATAAATAAAAACATACAGGTAGATGGCTCCTGAGGTAAACAAATATTTGAAATAAACAAAATCTTAATAACTGATCGACACAATCACACAATTTGATTGATTTCTCTTCTGTTTGTTTATTTGTATGATGTTGGGTTTGTTCATTCATAGGTTTGTTAATTTTATTCTAATTAGATTCTAATTTAATGTGTGAGAAATTAAAATCTGAATGCTGCGGAAGCGTACCTTAATTAATCGCATGAATAGTGAATCTTCTCTTTCCTTAAATTTTACATGGATTGAATGATTCTTCCCTTAAACTTTCCTTATATGGAATGATTCTTCCATTTGATGAGTAAGTCAATGGA
This sequence comes from Impatiens glandulifera, assembly GCF_907164915.1. Taxonomy (NCBI): domain Eukaryota; kingdom Viridiplantae; phylum Streptophyta; class Magnoliopsida; order Ericales; family Balsaminaceae; genus Impatiens; species Impatiens glandulifera. The sequence continues at coordinate 3,302,644 of NC_061870.1, read as the reverse complement.
TTTCTCTCTCTGTTGATGGGAACGCAAAGGAGAATTGACATTACTTCAAATGGAGACCATTACCGTTACATATAACCAACAATAAGTTAGTTATTATAGTTTGACAATTTCTAATTTAGCCCCTTCATAAAATTAGAAATGTCACTTAGGTATCCTCACTTTATTTTCATGACAAATACACCCATAAGCCATAAACTTAATTTCACATTAGATCACATTATTTTGGCTTATATTAAATATGACACATGCACAATTATTTATTATACAAGTGACCCTAAAAATTCCAACAAGGTTATCTTACACAAGCTGTGTAGCCATAAGGCATATATATATATATATATATATATATATATATATATATATATATATATATATATATATATATATATATATATATATATATATATATATATATATATATATATATATATATATATATATATATATCGCACATAGGGACGCCACTGGGTCACGTATGTACAAAAATAAATGTATCAACCATAATGCGCCTAAAGTTTTATGTCATCTTAATCATATGTTGTATAAACAATTTTATCAATTAATTATATCAATATAGGACCAAAGAGCTCGTCGTTATATTTAAGCACAACTAGACCCAACAATGATCACATAAATCAATACAATTAATTGACAAATCATATCATGAATGTGAGGAATGAAAATTTCATGCAAGGTGATCTTTTCATGTCAATTTTCAACTGGTCCTACTTAACTTTAGTGAGATCATACTTTAAACATAATTATACAAAGTGTAATGAACTGAATAATACTTAAGTTCTGATCAGAATAAAAAACTTTATAAATATCTATAAAATAATTAAACTGGAAGATGTCAAAATTACAAACTCCCACTGAAGTTAGAGATCGTTGATCTCTACAACACTCATACGAGCAATATCTTCATGAAAGACATTAGATGATAAACTTATTGGCATGAGGTTCATAACCATAGAGTTTGTACATATATATTTTATAGAAATTTATCCACTTTGTATCATTTATTTCATAAAATAAACTTGATGTCAAAATCACTTAATTTGATGCCTAGTAACATGTCATAAATTTCGCTGCAATAGTGGATGACGCCATAAGTGTTTGTTTGACACTTCTTCAAGAAATGACAAAACCAGCTAGCGAAAAATATTATCCGAAGTAGATTTCATACTATTTTGGCATCTCGTAATATCGGAGTCAGAATACTCAATGATCTCAAGACTTTCCGACTTTCTATATGTGAGCATTTAATTCTTAATTCTTTTCAAATATCTCGTAAGTATTAGCTACTTAATGTCAAACAAAATTTGTGACATACAAAATGTCACCCACATATAAAACCAAAAATAGACGTTTACTCCCACTGAACATGTGATACACAAATAATCAATTAAATTCACCTCAAAACCAAAAGAGAGAATTGTTATTTTGTAAAATTTGTGGTATCACTAACGAGACGCTTCTTTAAGTCTATAGATGAATTTATTTAATTTGGTCTCTCGACACAAAGTATTCTCATTGCACAAAATTATTTTTCAATGTCTCTATTGGAAAAACCCCTTAACATCTACTTTGGTTAAGCTCCATATCAAAATATGTAATGGGCACCATAAATTGTTCTTAAAGAGTAATTCAATGAAATTGGATTGTCATAAAGACACTTGATTTTGAGGTTGTTGAGTTTGTACTTAATGAGTTTGATCATATTGTCTTGTTACTCTTGATTTTTGAACATTATCCTCAATATCAATAAAATTCTTATCAATGTCAAGAACACTTGAGATATAAATCAAATCTTCCACAATAGGAATTATTGATCTAAATCATTTTTAAAGACACAATCATTTCTCCCCTCAAACTCAATATCCTCAAAAATATATTGCAGTCTCGTCTAAAAAAAAAACTATCTTTAACTTAACATAATAAAAAATTATAGTCCTTAATCACTTAGAATATTTTAATAAAATAGTTGCTCACATTTATAAACTTAAGTAACAATTAAATTCAAATAACGATTTATCCCATCTCAAAATACTTAATGCAACATTAATATCAAGTCTTTGGACAGTAATATTAATTGCTAATAGTATTTTGGTGTAATGATCAAACATTAATAATAAGATATGTCAAATAATCAATCTATCTTTGGATGGATTAATTATTCACATGAATAAGACTTTATAATTATTACATATTTATCATCACAAGTATTAATGCAATTCTGTCAATTAATTATCAGTCTTTGGGCCAAATAATATAATCACATGAATTACACAATACTACCATTCAAAATTGTATTGAATTAATTTCAACAAACATTGTCACTTTGGTGATTATTTTTATCAATCAATACAATCCAAATAATGAACAATAATATCATTAATTTGAATTTAAATGTTATATTATTGTATAATCCAAATCAATAATATATGATTTTCCAAAGAAACATATAATTTATTTTATTATAAAAAATAAAATTATACCTAGGCCAAATCTTACCTCTTGAATTTGAAATTTGTAATATCTTATATTAATTAAATTAAATAATAAATCTTCAAGATTTATTTGACCAAATTTTAAATATAAGCCTAAATCCAATTATTAATTAATTTATTAATAATCATTAACCTTAATCTTTTAATCCTAAATTAAAGGATATAATTAAAATTTTATTAGATTTATATATATAACCTTAAACATTATTACTTAATTCTCTTTTGATTTATAATATATATTATATATTATTTAATCCCTTATATATTATTTAATCCCTTAACAACAAATATCAACTGTCAATTTAAAACGGTCAATTTAAAAAAAAAAGAATTTCTCCTTCTAACGAGAAAATCTAAATTAAAACAGAGAATTTCTCCCTTTAACGAGAAAATCTAAACCAATATCAACCGTAATAATTCCTCCTTTAACGAGAAAATCTAAACTTTAAAACAGATAATTCCTCCTTTAACAACTTTAACAAGAAATCTAAACGTACCTTAATTAATCGCATGAATAGTGAATCTTCTCTTTCCTTAAACTTTGCATGGATTGAATGATTCTTTCCTTAAACTTTCCTTATATGGAATGATTCTTCCATTTGATGAGTAAGTCAATGGATTTCTCTCTCTGTTGATGGGGACGCAAAGGAGAATTGACATTACCAAAGGGGACCATTACCGTTACATATAACCAACAATAAGTTAGTTATTATATAGTTTGACAATTTCTAATTTAGCCCCTTCATAAAATTAGAAACGTCACTTAGGTATCCTCACTTTATTTTCATGACAAATACACCCATAAGCCATAAACTTAATTTCACATTAGATCACATTATTTTGGCTTATATTAAATATGACACATGCACAATTATTTATTATACAAGTGACCCTAAAAATTCCAACAAGGTTATCTTACACAAGCTGTGTAGCCATAAGGCATATATATATATATATATATATATATATATATATATATATATATATATATATATATATATATATATATATATATATATATATCGCACATAGGGACGCCACTGCCTACGTGGAGCGACATCGTGGAAAAAATAGAATAATAACGCGGGCTTCCTCATTTTTGCCATAGTTTTCTCTCTTTTTAAAAAAGGGCGCTTTCCATCACAACCTCTGTTTTCTCTATCAAAAGCTCGCGTGGAGACGATTTCCGAATAATACAAACAAAATAACGATCTCCAAAAAAGACAAATGAAAGACTTATAATGGAAGGAGTCGCCCAAAGCTAGAGACTCCTTGGAAGGTAACAACTAAGGGAGCTTGTAGCTTGCATCCTATTTTTCCCAAGCTTTCTTTCACTCTCTCTAAAAAATAGCACACCTGGTGCCTGGAGACGATCTCTGAAAAAGACAAACGAAAAAAACTTTTAATGAAATGAGTCCAAAGCTGAAGACTCCTTGATATGTAACAAACGAAGGTAGATAGAGAATGCCGAATCTAGGAAAATGCAGTAGTCGTTGAAACTAGAAAAATACTGAATCGAATAAGACAATTCCTTTAACCTTCAACGACACCAAGTTCTTTCTAGTTTTCGGGATCTTCTGAAAAATACATTAAAAGTATGTCATTCTGCATTGTAATGTTTGAGATTCTGCATTTGAATTTATGTTTTTGTATTTTCATTTTAAAGTTTGAGTTTTTTGTTGTAATAATTTATTGACTAAGTTGTCTTATTTTCTTAATTGTGTTGTCATGTTTTATATTAGATGTATTTAAATGATTTATATTATGCATTTAACTTAACTTATGTTAATTTTGCATTTTAAAGTTTGAGATTCTTCGATGTCATGTTTTATTAGCCGCGTTGTAATATTTTTTGAGCTGCGTTGTCATGTTATATATTAGTTGTATTTAAATATTTTATATATTCTGCATTTTAACTTAAGTTATGTTAATTCTGCATTTTTAAGTTTGAGATTCTTCGTTGTCACGTTTTATTAACTGAGTTATCATGTCTTTTGAACTACGTTAAATGTTTTTTATATTGCGTTATCATGTTGTATATTAACTGCATTTAAATATTTTATATTCTACATTTTAATATTTTTTGGGGGAAATTCTATATTTTAATTTAACTTATGTTAATTCTGCAATTTAAAGTTTGAGATTATTTATTGTCATGTTTTATTAACTGAGTTGTCATGTTTTTTGAACTGCGTTGTAATATTTTTTGAACTGTGTTGTCATGATGTATATTACTTGCATTTAAATGTTTTATATTCTGTATTTTAACTTAACTTATGTCGATAATATTCATGTAAACACTTCTTGTCTAAAAAATATAAACACTTCTTGTATAAAAATATGTCGATAATATTGTTTTAACTTTAGTTTTAATTTGTACAGGAAAATCCGTCACAAGAATATGTGCAATTCATAGGTGCATGCACCCAACCTCCAAATTTGTGCATTGTAACCGATAAACCTGTTTTCCTCTTTTATTATTTGCCATTTTTATTGTCTGTTAAATGAAAAAATGGACTATTATGATGCTTATGCTGGTAAAGAAATTATATTTTAGAATAACTTATATATCACATGCTAGTAATGACTACAGAAATGGGAACATACAGGTGGATGGCACCTGAGGTAAACCAATGTTTGAAATAAACAAAATCTTAATAATTGATCGACACAATCACACAATTTGATTGATTTCTCTTTTGTTTGTTTGTATGGTGTTGGGTTTGTTCATTCATAGGTTTTCTTACACAAGCTGTCTAGCTATAAGACATATGTATTTAAAATTGTTATATATATATATATATATATAAATATATATATATATATCTCGCAAATAGGGACGCCACTGCTTACGTGGAGCGACATCGTGGAAAAATAGAATAATAAAGCGGGCTTCCTCATTTTTTCCATAGTTTTTTCTCTCTATAAAAAAAGGCGCTTTCCATCTCAACCTCTGTTTTCTCCATCAAAAAGCTCGCATGGAGACGATTTCAGAAGAATACAAACGAAATAACGATCTTCAAAAAATACAAATGAAAGACTTCTAATGGAAGGAGTCTCCCAAAGCTAGAGACTTCTTGAAAGGTAACATGTTAGAATTATTTCCAATATTTGGGTACATATATTATTTAATAATTGTATATCAGTTGTTATCATAATAAAGATTAAAGCCCAAATAAAGTGATCTATTAAAGTATAAAGGTTATGGGCTTATTTAGACATCTATAATAAATATGGGGACATATTTGTGTAGAAGCAGAAATACCATTCATTATTTCGTTGATGGGCCGAATAATAAATGGGTATATTAGGGCTATGTCCCCAACCCATATAGATAGCCTACCGATTTGTTTCTCTCATCAGACAATAAGGTTTATGTTCATCTCTCAAGAACACTAAAGAAGAAGGCTATCGATATAGGGTTGGAAGACTTAAACCCCACCCACATCTGACATTCCGATCCAGGTCCAGATCCAGAACAAGAAGATCCACATTCAGATTCAGGTCCAGATTCAAGATCAAGAGAAGATCAAGAAGAAGAGAATAACGAAGAACGGCTTAATGAACCGTTCTGCATTCAACATCCAGGTACGTTTCCGCAATTACAGTTTATCTTGATTTATCGACATAGAGTATACAGATTATAGACTTAAGGATTAAAGATTTAGACTAAAGAAACTAACAAGTGGTATCAGAGCCTCTCTATGTCGATTTATTGAGATTTAATAAGGATAAAGATAGATTGTTGAATTTGGTTAACAAGATTATGAATAACAATTAAATTTTCTGTATATTCACATTGAATAAACAGATTCAGAATAAGGAAATTGAATAAATTGAATTGAATGTTCATTTTAAGGATAAGGAAGTTGAACAGGTTTAATTTTGTTTTATTTTTCTTTCTCATACAGTTAGGGTCAAATAAGACTAAATATTATATATAAAACAAAATGTGAGATAATTAAGAATAAGTTAATTCTATTATATATATATATATATATATTTATATATTTGATTTGAGGTTATATAATTGTTATTAATTAAAGAATATGAATAGACATTTATAAATGTTCTTGATCTAATATGTTTTTATTTACTGAATTATAAACAATAAATTATTTTGATGTATATGTTATAGTAAAGAATTAAAGACTCTAGACATTAAACGATTTTTCAGAAATCATAAAGAATAAACGGTTTTAGAATCATAAAGAATAAAGATGGAAAAGTTTTATTTCAAGAATTGGATTTAATTATTAATTTGAAAATAATAATTCAAATTAATAACCTGAATTTAAGTCATAAAGAGAAATATATGGTAAAGAAGTTGATTTTTTTTTTTAAGAGTTGGTCAAATTAATATCTATTTATTATTAATTAGATAATTAAAGAGATATTAATAAATATATTATATATATTTCGGATATATATATATATATATATATATATATATATATATATATTTTGAGTACGAATTAATTAAGGAAATTTGAATTTTAGAATAATAATTTATTATCATTCTAAATATATAATTATGTAAAAAATTAAGAAATTCATCTTAGAATAATAATTAATTATTATACTTATTATAATTAATTTAAGGAATTAAAGTAATGATAATATTATTTTAATTAGTTAAAGATTGAAGAAATATTTATTTCCTGAAATAATTGTTAATGTATTAATACATTTATATACAATTAAGAGTAAAGTAAAATATATTATGGAATTCTAGAATTTTAAAACTTTAATATATATCTATGATATAGGTTATGATTTGAGAATTAAGTAAAGAAAAATAGTTACTTATCATGTTTATAATCTTTTATAAATATTGATTATTGTAATATATTTAATGAATTAGTATAAAAACGGATGTATTATCCATTTAATTTATGACTTAATTAATGTATGGATCATGTTTATAATCTTTTATAAATATTGATTATTGTAATATATTTAATGAATTAGTATAAAAACGTACATCCATTTAATTTATGACTTAATTAATGTATGGAATATATTCAGAAATTAAGAAAAAGTCAATTTATATAAATATATTCAGAAATTAAGAAGAGACAAGAATAAAGAGATTATTATTTTATTAATAATAATAATTTACAATTAAAGAATAAATAAATATCAATAAGTTATTTATCAAGAATTAAGGAAATCAATTAACCTAATAATTGATAAATTTAGAATTTCAGGTAATCTGTGTAATTGATTATTTAATTATTTATTATTATATTTAGATGAATAATCAATCATGTTATATTACACATTCAAATATATATACATATTTCGGTCTTTATGTATATATTGTGTTGATTGATATTAAGAAATAATTGAGTGATTAGTAAAATCACAATTATTTGTTTTATGTAACACATATGGAATTTATGCAATTTTGATACATAAAACAACATTCAGATTTTCGGTATTAATAACACATTCAAAATTTGGTACAATTTTAGGCCCACTTAAATTTGTAATTATGCGGTTGTTAATCGGCCCAAAGGAAGGTTAATAATTGGTCGGATTGCAAATTTAAATAATGTACAAATTATTAATTTATAGAACATATTTGTTTTATAAGATTAAGACGATTGTGTTTGTAACTATGCGATTATTAATCGGACAAAAGGAAGTTTAATAATTGGTCGAGTTACACACTTAAAGTATGTACATAATTTATTAATTTATTAAATCAATTAATTGAAGCAACATCCTACCAAAGTAGGCTCTCTTGTGAATGTTAATATGTTTTATAAATTAAGAAGGTAGTGTGCATGTATTTCATGCGGTTATTTAATCGGCCCAAAGGAAGATAAATAATTGGTCAGAATAACATTATGCACATGTGGTAATAAATATGTAACAATTATTCGGTGGGCCATGTAAATAATTGGAATATCCAAAGATAACCAATTATTTGACGGGACTTATTGTTAATATTTGATTACTACAAAAGAGTACAGTTTGCAAGTTAATATTTAATGTCCAAAGACTAAATATTAATGTTGCGTTTGGTATCTTATGATGAGACGTACCATTATTTTGAATATATGTGATTATTAAAATTTTGTGAGTATGATTGTTCATTTGTTTTGTTATCTAATCAAGTTAACACTTCTGTTTATACGGATTATTTTTTGTCAACATCTTAAGTTCATTTTATATGATATAATTTTTAAGACATATTTAGAATTTGTTGTATTTTTAAGAATTATATCTAAAATGGTTAAAATTGCTAAGGGTATTATTAGAATAAAGATTTCATAAATAATATATGTTTTATTTTGTTTCAAAAGTAATGCATTAAAGTCAGAGTTACAATAATGTATTCTCATGCATCTAATTTGGATTTTCTTATTTACACTTAAGTTAATTGATGTGAATTGTAGTTGTCTAAAGGGAGACATAGTCTCTATATGAACTCACATCAATTGTGTGTAGGAAAAATAAAAGATTGAAACAAAAATAACATAAATAGTGTTCAATTAGCAAATACCTTAATACATAATAAAGAAATAAAGTTGTAAGAATTGCAGATATTGCACCTAAAAGAAAATTACTAAAGAAAGTGGTGCATAAAAGAATACATATTATAGTTTGTTTTGTTTGTTCTAAGAGTAATTTAACTTCAGTACTCATACACATTTGATGGTAACTTCATTATTACTATATAAAGTAAATGTGTTGATGTATGGTTGAGTTAGTTGTCAAAAGTCATTGATGGTGAAAGAAACATCGGTGTGGACATTGGCAATTCATATTAAAGATGAAGAAATAAAGACCTACTTTAGATACTCTTTATTTGGAAACAAACATTTATGGAATATCTTCATGTAATTGATTCATTTGGAAGGAAGAATTAAGAATTACAACTTATATATGGAATAAAGATTTAACTAAAACAACTAGAGAATTCTTTTGGGGTTGTCCAGTTAAGGTCAGACCTTATAGGTCTAAAGAAAATAAACTAGACTAAAGAATTTCTAGATGTTAATTATTGGATATTTTGAAAGATCTAGAGATAAATTTAGTCTCATAAGTACTTCAACATTAGCCTTGAAAAGAAATATATATACACAATACTCCTTAAACAAGAGTTTAATGTATGTTCTAGATTATATGAATCAAGAAATTAAGTACTTTTATGATGTTGGACAAATACTTGAAGGATCCTGGTTTGGATCATTAAGAAAGCAACCAAACAACTAATGTGATATTTTAAGAACAAAACATTACATACTCATATAGTGAAATCGAATCGGATAGAGATCATTTGGTATTTTGATTCGATTTTTTTTTTGGATACCAAAACAGTCGGAAATTCGTGCCACATACTTTTAGTTTAATTATTAGTTTAAAGAATTAATTCTTGTAAGAGTGTTAAGCAGACACTAGAATTATTTCGACATGATGGCAAAATTTATTAGGTGTTTTGTGACATTCAATTAAAGAATTTGGCTGCAAAATTTTGTCACGAGGTTGCAAATTATGGATGATATAGAAAGACCACTAAAGTTATTACGTGACAATAATTTATAGTTCTTTTACTTTGATAGTAATATGAGTTTGACTAAGTCGAACTATTTGGAAAATAAAGAATTCAGAATGTTTATTTATCTATTGAGCATATTTGGACAAACTCTAAAATTACGGATCCGTTCTCTAAATATTTGCTATCCGAGGTCTTTCATGAACATATTGTTCATATGGATATTACATATTTAGATGATATACAGTTTTTAGTGGGAGTTTGTATTGTGATGCTTGTATAGATACAATTTGGAATTTATGTGCACATTAAAGAATTAGTTTCTAAAGAAATTAAAGATTTAGTTTTTAAAGAAAATCAAGATTTTAAAGTTATTCAGATTGATCTCTATAAGGAATAAAGGAGGACCAGTTGGTATTAGACATGTTAAAGATCACACTACATGTTAATCTACATTACACACCCATGTTTAATCTATGTCATTTGATTGTATTGACATATGTGACTATTGAGGGTTTAGTTACAAATTAATGTAACAAAAACCGCTTTAATCCTATGTTGTTATAATTGATGGACGAGATTGATATAGATGTATTTGTAATGATAACAATATTTTGAGCTCTTAAGGTTATAATATACAATTGAAGGAAATATTATATGACCCAAGTGGGAGATTGTTGGAATTATTTCCAATATTTGGGTACATATATTATTTAATAATTGTATATTAGTTGTTATCATAATAAAGATTAAAGCCCAAATAAAGTGATCTATTAAAGTATAAAGGTTATGTGCTTATTTAGACATCTATAATAAATATGGGGACATATTTGTGTAGAAGCAGAAATACCATTCATTATTTCGTTGATGGGCCGAATAATAAATGGGTATATTAGGGCTAGGTCCCCAACCCATATAGATAGCCTACCGATTTGTTTCTCTCATCAGACAATAAGGTTTATGTTCAGCTCTCAAGAACACTAAAGAAGTAAGCTATCGATATAGGGTTGGAAGTCTTAAACCCCACCCACATCTGACATTCCGATCCAGGTCCAGATCCAGAACAAGAAGATCCACATTCAGATTCAGGTCCAGATTCAAGATCAAAAGAAGATCAAGAAGAAGAGAATAACGAAGAACGGCTTAATGAACCGTTCTGCATTCAAGATCCAGGTACGTTTCCACAATTACAGTTTATCTTGATTTATCGACATAGAGTATACAGATTATAGACTTAAGGATTAAAGATTTAGACTAAAGAAACTAACATAACAAACTAAGGGAGCTTGTAGCTCGCATCCTATTTTGCTCTCTCTCTAAAAAATAACACGCCTGGTTCTTGGAGACGATCTCTGAAGAAGACAATCGAAAAACTTCTAATGAAATGAGTCTCCAAAGCTGGAGACTCCTTGAAAGGTAACAAACTAAGGGAGCTAGAGAATGCCGAATCTAGGAAAATGCAGTAGTCGCTGAAACTAGGAAAATGCTGAATCGAATAAGACCATTCCTTTAACCTTCAACGACACCAAGTTCTCTCTAGTTTTCGGGATCTTCTAAAAAATACATTAAAAAGTATGACATTCTGCATTGTAAGTTGTCATATTTTTTTAACTGCGTTGTCATGTTGTATATTATATGTATTTAAATGATTTATATTATGCATTTTAACTTAACTTATGTTAATTCTGCATTTTAAAGTTTAAGTTTGAGATTCTTCGATGTCATGTTTTATTAGGTGCGTTGTCATGTTGTATATTAGTTGTATTTAAATATTTTATATTTTACATTTTAACTTAACTTATGTTAATTATGCATTTTAAAGTTTGAGATTCTTTGTTGACACGTTTTATTAGCCGAGTTGTCATGTCTTTTGAACTGCGTTACAATGTTTTTTATATTGCGTTATCATGTTGCATATTAACTGTATTTAAATATTTTATATTCTACATTTTAATTTAACTTATGTTAATTCTGCATTTTAAAGTTTGAGATTATTTATTGTTATGTTTTATTATTAACAGAGTTGTCATGTTTTTTGAAATGCGTTGTAATGTTTTTTGAACTGTGTTGTCATACTGTATATTACTTGCATTCAAATGTTTTATATTCTGCATTTTAACTTAACTTATATCGATAATGTTCATGTAAACATTTCTTGTCTAACCAAATGTAAACACTTCTTGTCTAAAAATGTGTCGATAATTTTGTTTTAACTTTAATTTTAATTTATACAGGAAAATCCGTCACAAGAATATGTGCAATTCATAGGTGCATGCACCCAACCTCCAAATTTGTGCATTGTAACCGATAAACATATTTTCCTCTTTTATTATTTGCCATTTTTAATGTTTGTTAAATGATAAAATGGACTATTATGACGCTTATGCTGGTAAAAAATTATATTTTTGAATAACTTATATATCACATGCTAGTAATGACTGCAGAACTGGAAACATACAGGTGGATGGCTCCTGAGGTAAACAAATGTTTGAAATAAACAAAATCTTAATAACTAATCGACATAATCACACAAATTGGTTGATTTCTCTTCTGTTTGTTTGTTTGTATGGTGCTGAGTTTGTTCATTCATAAGTTATCTTACACAAACTGTATAGCCATATGTCTTCACTTTTGGTATTGTCTTATAAAAGCTTCTAACTGGAGACGTAAGCTTTCCTTCTTTTTATTGCTTAGTTTAGTTTTTTATGGCTATTGAATTTAAAATCTGTTTATGACAACTTCTATATACTGACTTTAAGCCAATGAAAAATGCAAATGGTGTAATCAAATAGTGAAGAATTCAATAGCAACGCAACAATAATGGAGCCGATACGATGACTTTCTGAAGATAATACATAGGGGGACAACACTAAACGAAGATTCTAGTTGTAATATAGTTGTTGTATGAACATAAGATAGTGAAATATGATGAAAGAATTAAAATTATTTGAGTATGTGAAAAAAAAATGTTAATATGATTTCTCTATTTATATTCTTCTATAAGTTATTCACTTCAAAATAAATAATCTCTTCAAAATAAATATTTAAGAATAACTTATATATTTTCACTTCTAAATTGATGAATATTCTAAATGATATATAACATGATAACTCTTCTTAAAAAAATGAATTGTAGTTCAATACAACATAACATGACAATTCTGTTTAAAAAAATAACTATAGTTTAATTGACATTTAATTACATGACATGAAAACGTTTCATTGTAAACATAACAACGCTTCTTTGAGAACATGACAATGCCTCATTGAAAATATGACATGTAATTTTAAAGTTTAATGTAACAAAAATTAAAAATACAGATTGTCAATTTTAATGTTGTAATAAACTAGAATGTCATGTTTGTTATTTCAGTTTCATAAACATGATATTATTGTTTAAAAAATGAATTGCAGTTTAATAGAAATTTAATTTCAATTTACAACATGACATAACAACGTTGTATTGAGAACATGACAACAATGTATTGAGAACATGACAACGTTGTATTGAAAACATGACAACGTTATATATATTATAAAGTGTAATATATGTTAATATTTAGTTATAAACAGACTATAATCATTGTTAATAATTAGTATTATCAAATTAACATACTGTGTTATAGACATACATATTATTAATCTTAATGATCAGTATTATCAAATTAACATATCATGTTATAAACATATATGTTAATAATTAGTATTATCAAATTAATATATATATTTATCAAGTATTAATATATGATGTATTTATAACTAGAATGACATGTTATATTAAACATGACAACGTAGTTTTGAGAACATGACAACGCTGCTATGAGAATATGACAACTCTATTATGAAAACATGACATAAACGTATGAAACTAATGAAACTTAAAAATTTACAAAAATAACTTCAATACGAAAACATGACATTAATGTAATTTTTTAGTAATAATAATACAAATTATATTTATTATTAATATACATAATACATGAATTTTTAATGTTAAAGTGTAATCTACTTGATGTAGTGTGAGACCCACTTGAATTCGTCATCATAACCCATCTCCTACACAATGCTACACATGAAGACTTTCAATGGGCGCACGTCTGAATATGTCAAGTTTACCTTACCCTATCTAGTTATCACTCCATTCAAACCCACATGGTAATATCAACATAAGGGGTATCAAAATCAAGAATGGAACAATGACTGGGGCATCGACTCCTCCAACGACTCCCTACGTGGCATGCCACAGTGGAATCTATAAAAAAAAATTGGAACTTTGGCAGACTCCTTCCATTATAAGTCTTTCGTTTGTTTTTTTTGGAGATCGTTTTTTTTGTTTGTCTTCTTCGGAGATCATCTCCAGACGAGCTTGCAATGGAGAAAATGGAGGCTACAATGGAGAGCGCTCTTTTTATAGAGAGAGAAAACTAGGGTAAAAATGAAGAAGCCTACTCTATTATTCTAATTTTTTTTATATATATTCCATTGTGGCATGCCACGTAGGGAGTCATTGTGGAAGTAGCTGCCCTAGTCACATATTCTCATTTTCCATCGTACAAGTTGAACTTACTGAGTATTTTCTTCACATATTTTTCTTGTAAAAGTTTGAGAACCTATTTATTTCTAAATATCCTTATCTCAAGGATTTGTTTTGCAACACCCAAATCCTTCATTGTAAACTTCTCGGACAACTCTTTCTTTAACTTGTTAATCTCATACAAGCTTGCTCCATCAATCAACATGTCCTCAACATAGAGGAGTAGAATAATGTACGATTTATCAAATATATTGATATAGTAACATTAATGAACTTCACACCTCATAAAATTGTTACTTTTAATGAAGCTATCGAATTTCTTATACCATTGTCTTGGAGCCTACTTTAAACCATACCGACTCTTCTAAAGCTTATACACAAACTCATATTTTTTTTTACCCCAAATCCTTTTGATTGTCGCATGTAAATCTCTTCATCCAAATCACCGTGAAGGAAAGAGGTTTTGACATTCATTTAATGAAAATGAATGTCTTCTTTTACAACTAAACTCAAAATAGTCCTGATTGACATAAATTTGACCATTATAGAGAAGATCTCGTTGTAGTCAATACATTCCTTCTACTGAAATCCTTTCATAACCAATCTTGCCTTTACCTCATGCTTTTATCATTTTTTTCTTTAATCCTGAAGATCCATTTGTTGTGAAGTGCTTTATTTCTCTTTGGTAACTCGGTGAGCTGTTAAGACTGATCCGATAGTCCATCTCATCTTTCATCATAAATTCCTACTTAATTGATTAATTAGATTGTATTGATTACTCATAGCATCCACGTTTTCCTCTATATGTCAACAAGATGTAGTTTAGAGATGGGGATCACCTCTCGACTGGTTTTCAATTTCTCGATGATCTTCTCAACTATATTACCGGTGTTTATTGATTTTCCTCTAGGGCCAGATTCTCAATAATTTCTTCTTCAACAACACTTTGGTCTATTTTTCCAGTTGGTATTTATTCAGTTGAAAAATTTATCAAATCAACCTTATCATACTCTTTTAATTTAGAATCACCATCCGATGTATTCCTAGCACAATATTTGTATAAAACCTGTTAATTAAAAATGAAATTCCTACTACGAATGATCTTTTAATTTTGATTATCCTAGAAATGATAACCAAACTCGATATCACTATAACCAATGAAAAAATATTTATTAGACTTTGGATCAAGATTACTCCTATCACATTCATTAATATGCACATATGATAAACAACCAAACACTTTCAAATAAGAAAGGTGTACCTTTTTATTGCCTCAAACTTCTTCTAGAATTCTCAAGAGGAATAGAGGGTCCTATGTTTATCAAGTAGGAAATATTGTTTATTTCTCCAAACACAATACTCCCTGAAATTGGAATTTATGTATTTACCTCCATTGTCAGATCACAAATACTTAACCTTTTGATTTGTTTCATTTTCAACTAAAACCTTCTACTTCTTGAAAATAACATTCAGACTTCTTCTTCATAAAGAAAACCCATACTTTTCTTGTCGAATCATTTATAAACATCACGTAATATAATGTGATCCGCCAATAAAAGAAACGGGTGCAGGTCCCTAAACATCAATGTGTATCAACTCTAGCATTCTTTATTGAACTCCTTCCCAATCTTTAAGAAACTCACACGTTTCCGTTTACTACCAAGAATGCAGTTTTCACATAATTGATGCTCAACAGACTTTAGTTCTGGAATCTAACCATTTTTTAAAAAAAAATCACTTTTTTTTCTCATATGGCCTAACCTGCAATGCCATAACTTACTATTCCTTAAGTCATGAACAATAGTAGTAGTTATGTCTCTACATGTTGAAGCCGTGTATAACGTTCCAGTTTTGTGACCTTTAGCAACAATTATTACTCTTTTATTCATCTTTCACGCACCATTTCTACAACTATAATTGTGATCTTTGTCACAAGTTGTACAAAAATAAGATTGCACATTAAACCTTAAATTTGTCTCACCTTATTAATCTTCCAAACATAATTATTTTCCATCTTCAATTTGATGTCCCTCATTCCTACAATATCCAGTGGCTCACCATCCGCGAGATAAACTTTTCCACAATTTCCATCCACATAATTCTCCATTAATTATTTGTGGATAATGGTGTGGAAAGATTCTCCCAAGTCTAAAACTCTCAAGTCTATCAGGCTATCAATTTATAAAAGCAATGCATTAGGGACAATTTATGCAATTGTGTTGGTTGCATCATTTTTATCATCACCGTTTTTCTTAGGTGCTTTGTAGTTCCTCTTAAATTGACCTTACTTACCACAATTCTAGAAATCAAATATTTCTCACATTTGGACTGACTCCTCATGTTTCTCGAAATATACCCGCTCTTACCTCGGTTGAAATTTCTATCATTACCTCTTCCCCAATTTTCAAAATTTAGAGTAGAACATTTGAACATTTTATCAAAATCAATTTTACTAACCTATTTAGCAAGAATTCGATCTCTAACTTCAATAAATTTCAATTTTGAATTTCCAATATAGTTACTAATAGTTTCTCTCATAGGTTCCCAGATATTTGGTAGAGATGCTAACAAAATTAGGGTACTAACTTCGTCCCCAAAATCATCTCAATATACAACAATTGATTCACAGTTGTATTAAATTCGTTCATATGAGTAGTGACAGAAATACCATAACAATTCTTAAATTGAAGGGATTTTTCATTAAATGTACCTTATTGTTAGTGTTGGTGCTATTGCTCTAGAATGATTATATAAATGATATCAATTTTCTTTTCCATTTGTTATGATTATCCAGTTGTATGTTTATTGTTTAATAAATATCCATGAATATATTTGATGTATTTTAAAAGGTCCCCAGTCAATTATTAATGTGGAAAAATAATAAATTAAAACTAGTATGAGTTATGGTTGATAATCATGAGATAGTTATTTATGTGGAGACATAAATCATAATAATGGGTTTTTTATAAGAGTATAAGAGACTGGACCGACCCAGGGGAAATTACTACATGGATATTGTAAGCATGAAAATTTGACTTACCTTATTTTCAAATAATATTATTATGTTTAATAATATTAAAATAATATTTTAGATTCTTATGTTCAAAATAACTTAAAGAAGGAATTAAAACCTAATTAATTATTATTTATTGTGATATTTAAACCTTAATTAAAGAAATCTGTCAAAATGCCAAAAATAATTTGAGGATAAAATATTGTATATATTTTACCCAAATTAGACCAAAGAAGGGGTTAAAAATATTTAACTAAGATTTATACATGATTTATATTTAATTCATGACTTAAACCAATTAAATAAAATACCCTCAAATTCCCAAAAATTTAAAATATGATCATAATTGTTATTATTATTCTAGAAATATATTTTGTGAAATTTTTGGTGAAAAAATGGATTTAAAAGGGATTAAAAAACCGATTTTTAATAACCTTTAAAAAAAATATCATTGCATAATTCTGTGTAGCTGAAATTATGTTTAATCTCTGCAGTAGGATTTTGAACCATCAGATTAGCGCCCAGATCTCATCCAACATCCCAAACGCTCCCACGCAATCGGATGTAATGGAGCCACGCCTGCGCGCCCGCATTGGATCAACTAACGGGATGGACTAACCCCGTTAGTCAATACCGCTGACCGCATACGGAATACAGATGACATCAGGCAAAACAACGTCATTTCAGCGGTCTTCTTCACTAGAACGCTGCGCTCACCAGAATCGCGACCTCGCCGGCGTCCAATCTTCCAGAAGCTTTAGCTTCGGCCACATGAGATCAAATCCACTGATTTCTTCGCCTACACGTTCCTCTCGTCAATCCCTACATTTACCCCTTATCCTCCAGCCTTATCCAGCTGTAGATAAGGCTGCTAGATGCCGGAGATAAGTTTGAAGATAAGATCGTCGGAGGGTAAAATCTACCCAAATTAACCCTCCTCAACCAACCTATCTACCCTATAAATACTCCCCCACAGTCTGTAGACATTTCCATCAAACAATAACCCATAAATCACTAGATTTAATCAGCTGAAATTAAGCCTTGAAGATTTCGGGGAAATGGTTTTTGTCAAAACCTGTTCTAATGATCCAAACTTCAATCCAGGCTCTTGAATAGCTTCTAACACAACCTAGG
The DNA here is from genome assembly GCF_907164915.1 of Impatiens glandulifera. Classification (NCBI taxonomy): domain Eukaryota; kingdom Viridiplantae; phylum Streptophyta; class Magnoliopsida; order Ericales; family Balsaminaceae; genus Impatiens; species Impatiens glandulifera. The sequence continues at coordinate 3,283,946 of NC_061870.1, read as the reverse complement.
AGTGTTCTCCTACTATTGGTATGCATTCATATCATTTGTATCACGGTTTGTGATTGAAAATTTTGAATTTTTTCAAATTTTCTTGTTTGATCAATTTGGTCGTGTTCTTATGTTTGATTGTGTAATTTCTTTGTTGAGAATCATTATATGAATCATGTATGAGCATTCTATCTAAAAAGAATCGAACAATTCAACCAGAAACAAAATTTTGAAAATTTTAGTTTGAAAATTGATTTTTTTAAATGTTTGTGTTCTTGGTTTTTATTCAGATAGTTTCTATACATGTTTATAAATATGTTTAGATGATTTCCAAGTAACCGTAATCACGTTTTGATCATGTTTGATCAAACTGAAATTTTGAAAATAAAGTTCAAAACCTGTATTTTAAAAATTCCATATTCTTGCTTCTAATATGAATTTGTTGATTCAATTAGTTGGAATACATGTTTATAAACATGTTTGGATGATTTCCACATAACTGTAATCATATTTTGATCATGTTTAATCAAATTGAAATCTTGAAAATAAAGTTCAAAAACCGGATTTTTAAAATTCCGTGTGCTTGTTTCTAATCTGAATTTGTTGATTTAATTAGTTGTGATACATGTAGGGATGAATTCAAATTGACTGTTAATTTGATCATGTTTTAAAAAAAATTGGATTTTGATTCAATCTTCAAAAATCGTTTGAATGATGTTATGATGTTATTGTTTTGGTTTAGATTAACTATATTCATCATTTCAAAGCTAATGTAACAAAAATCAGACCTTGAAATGGTCTAATTTTTAATGATCCCAAAATTTGACTTAGAAATGTGTTAGGTCAAATTATTTTGATTAAAATAATTAAAAGAATAAGTCTATTCTATGCCAACTTTATTTTGATGATATGTGATTAAAACTTAATTTTGATTAAAACATAATTATGATTAAAACTTAATTATGATTAAATCACAGTTATGAATGAAGCTAAGGCTGTCTAATTGTTTCTTTGTAGGTGCATCAGACTTGGCTAACTTAGACGTGGTCTAAGAAGGCTAATTAGACGTGATACGTAGTTAGACGTTGCGGTCTAACAGATATGTACTTAGATGTTGACGTCTAACTCCTTCAAAAAAGTCTAAAGTGATACGTAGTTAGACGTTGTAGTCTAACACATACGTAGTTAGACGTTGAGGTCTAACAGATACGTAGTTAGACGTTGAGGTCTAACAGATACGTAGTTAGACATTAAAGTCTAACAGATACGTAGTTAGATGTTGGCGTCTAACTCCTTCAGACAACTCTGAAGTGATACGTAGTTAGACGTTGCAGTCTAACAGATACGTAGTTATACGTTGAGGTCTAACATATACTTAGTTAGACGTTGAGGTCTAACAGATACATAGTTAGACATTGGCGTCTAACTCCTTCAGACAAGTCTGATGTGATACGTAGTTAGACATTGTCGTCTAACTCTATTAGACTTTTCGGTCTAATGGAACACGCTATTAGACGTTGATGTCTAACTCTCTTAGACTAGGCAGTCTAATGGAGCACGTCTAATGCCTCGCTTCAACAACTGTTTGAAGTTAGCATACGTCTACCCACGATCAACTAGATGTCTGCTACTCTACACCACTCACTCCTATGCAGTCTGACAAGCCAGCTAATTGCATTAAATAAACGAATTCCACGTACGCAAATGTCCTTCCAACGATTTGTCCAATACAAGACAATATAAGAAATGATATTCGGCACACTACTCATTCAGTACGGCCACGATCCATTTGCTCAGAGTCTGTTGTACTCTTGTCCTTTGGTCGTCCTTCCAATGGATTCTTGCCACGTGTCCATAAAGAAGATTCGACCGTTGGTGTCCTTCTACTATATATAGATTCTCAAGGACAATGGACGAATCACCGATTACTAACTTGAATATTTTGGCTTACCAAATTCTTTCTTGTACTTACTGATATCTATCATTTTCCACATAAAAGAGAAAAAAATCTAAACATTGTCTAGTTGAGAGATATTGTTGATTATATTGTAAGTTGAACAGAGGTTGTTCCGTTCAGAGTGTTATCTAGTAAGTAAACTATATTTGATTCAAAGAAGTTTAGTGAAATCCTTCCGGTTGTGGAAGAAGGGGTGATGTAGGAGAGTTTCCTCCGAACATCCATAAACAAGTTGCTGTGTTCTTTACTTTCTATCTTCCATCTTTCATTGGTTCAAGCTTCAAATCTGACGAACACTTCCGCCCTTGAATTTGTTTCAGGAGTTCGAAGGATTTGCGAAGATTAGAAATAGATTTTAAATTCTATAGAGTTAAAATTAAATCGTTTATCGTAAGCTGTTATCAATAGTCAGACCCTAGTCTCTATTGGTTACACCGATCCTATCAAGTGGTATCAGAACCTTGTTTTCTATTCTCAAGCAACAAGAACCTGAATTATGTCTGTCATCAACCAAATTCATGTTCTCTCAAAAGAAAACTATGATTATCGGATGATGAGAATGCAAGCTCATTTGGCCCCCCTTGATTGTGACATGTGGAATGTCATCACTAATGGTCCGATAAAGATTGAAAAGCCAAGATGTAGATGGACAATTGGAGAAAAGATGATGAACAATCTGGATAATGTTGCCAAAGATGTCTTGTTCAAGTCGATCAACATGAATATAATTAGTGAGGTCAAGTCTTGCTCCTCTGCCAAAGAAATCTGGGAGAAGCTGACTCAAATTTATGACAATAATGTTCAAACAAAGAAGAACCGAACTGAGCAAAAGGTTCTTGTAAGAGTTGAAAACAAGTCCAAGTGGGATGATAGTGAATCAGAGGACTCTTCTAGCGAAAGCGATAATGAAGTCGTCACATGCTTGATGGAAGATGACCAATCCAAGGTATCCGACTCCTTCTCTAAAGGCTTTATAAGAGATGAGTTAACTACTGCACTCAATGACTTGGTCAGTGCGTACAAGAAGTTATCAGACTCATTTAATGAAATGAAACTAAAATATGAATCTAATAACTCTTCTTCATCTTAAGTTTCTAAACCAAAATTTTCTAAAAACAAAGTAGTTGAGCTCTCATTTGAGAATGAGACGCTCAAAGAAAAAGTCCAAACTCTGGTTTCTGAAAACCAACGTTTGACAAATGTGGTCAGTTCCTGGATGAAGTCTGAAGACGCTGTCAGACATCAAATTTATATGTTGAGGCCTGTCGGATACAAATCTGGTTTAGGATTTGACAGTAATGACTCAAACAAATCCTGTAAGAAGTTCAACTCAATAACAGACAAATTTAAGCCTATAAACTTTGTCAAAGGAAGTTTAACTGAAAATAATACTAATCCAAGATTTAAGGATCTAACATTAAAGGATGAGCTTGTTCATATTTTGCCGACTATTAGCTGGTTGAAACCTAGGAAGAAAGCAGCCAACAAGTCTGGCAAATTAAAACCTGACAAGAAGTCAAGAAGCTTTGAACAAAAATCATCCTCTAAGGTTAAGGGAATAACTGCTAGCAGGAAGACATTTGCTAAGACTAAATCATACGCACTTATTACCACACAAAAAGGAAAGTCCATCAAAATAACTCAAATATGGATTCCTAAGAGACTGATTGATCGAGGACTCAAGTGAATGTGAGTACCAAAAGATTGCAAATATGTTTTTGTGTAGGTTGACTGCCTGGAGGATTCAATTTGGTATCTGGACAGTGGATGTTCCAAACACATGACTGGAGAAAGACGACTTCTAACTGATATAACAGAATGCTCAGGTCCTAAGATCACTTTTGAGCATAATCGCAAGGGTAAGACCATGGGTAAGGGTAAGATTATCCATGGTGATCTAACCATCAATAACGTGCTACTTTTTGAAAACTTGTATTATAACCTGATAAACATTATTCAATTATGTGATAATGTATTTTCTGTTGATTTTCAAACTCATGAATGTTTAGTTAAGGATCAACAGTGTAACGTTCTGTTGACCGGAAGTAGAGTAGGAAATTTTTACAAAATGAATTGGAAAACTGAAATATTTAATCATATATGCATGATTACCAAAACTGATCAAAACTGGCTATGGCATAAGAGATTGAATCATCTCAATTTAAAAACCATTAACAATATTTGTTCACATAAATTGGTTTTTGGGTTACCTAATTTGAAGTTTCTAAAAGACAAGGTTTGTCTTGCTTGCGGGTTAGGCAAACAGAGCAAATCATCGTTCAAAAATAAAGGGAAATCTCAATCCAACCGATGCTTGGAACTTTTGCATATGGATCTATTTGGTCCAATTCCTGTAAAGAGCTTGGGAGGAATGAGATTTACTCTAGTCATTATTGATGATTTTTCACGATTTACATGGGTTGCATTTTTGCAATCTAAGGATCAGACGGCTGAGAATTTGATTAAGATCCTTAGAAGAATTCAAAACCAAAAATCTTTAAGCATCATTCGGATTAGAAGTGATTGGGGAACCGAATTCACCAACAGAAGCCTAACTTCATATCTCGAGGAATCTGGTATTAGACACGAGTTGTCTAGTGCCAGAACTCTACAACAAAATTGTATTGCTGAGAGAAGAGTCAGGACACTAAAGGAAGAAGCGAGATCGATGCTTTCCGACTTAGGTGTTCCTCAGAAGTTTTAGGCAGAAGCCATAAACACAGCATGCTATACACAAAATCGGTTAATAATTAACAAACGCTTTTACAAAACCCCCTATGAACTGTTTTATGGAAGAATTCCTACAGTTTATTACTTTCAATTATTTGGGTGTAAGTATTTTATTCATAACAATGGGAAAGAATAGTTGACCTCTTTTGATGCTAAAGAAAATACTGGAATCATGCTAGGTTTACTTCTCAGTTAGTAAAGCTTTCAGTGTGTACAATAATCATACACAAACTGTTGAGGAATCCTTCCATATTGTTTGTGAAGAATCTGTTGAAAACAATTCTATTGATCCCATCGACCTTGCTAAAAGATTAGAAGCTGCAAGTCTTGAATCTGATAGTGAGGATGAAGCTCATGTTCAAAGGGATTATTCGTTTAATTAATTGGCTGATCCGGTTGAGAATCAACTAGACGTCCAAACTCTAGTTCAACAGGTTGTTGACAGTTCGGACATCGCGGAGCCAACTAATCTGATGTCTAATAATTTTGGATCAAACTTCAGATGGAACAGAAAATCATCCACTAGAATTGATAATTGGTAATCCTAACTCTCCTTGTAGGACAAGACGTCAATTACTGGATGAAATGGCTAACTCTGCATTTATTTCTCAAATTGAGCTTAAGAAAATTGTGAAGCTGTGCTTGATCCAGATTGGATCAATGTCATGCAAGAGGAGTTAAACTAATTTGTGAGAAATAAAGTGTGGCATCTAACTCCAAGGCCGGCTAATCAATCGGTCATTGGAACTAGATGGGTTTTTCGAAACAAGCTTAGTGAAGATGGCTTAGTTATAACCGGTTGGTTGCTCAAGGGTATAGACAGGGGGAATGAATTGAATTTGAAGAGTCATTTGCTCATGTGGCCAGACTTGAGTCAATCAGAATCTTCCTAGCTTATGCATCTTTTAAGAATTTCAAGGTTTTTCAAATGGATGTGAAAAGTGCATTTCTAAATGGTAAATTAAATGAAGATGTTTATGTTGAGCAACCTCTTGGTTTTCTAGATATACATTACCAAATCATGTTTTTAAACTTGACAAAGCTTTCTATGGTTTGAAACAAGCTCCAAGAGCTTGGTTTGATACTTTGACTAAGTTTATGTTTGATCATGATTTCATTATTGGGTCAATTGACAAAATATTATTTAGATTTGTTAAAGACTCTCATATTTTGCTTGTTCATGTCTATGTTGATGATATTATATTTGGGTAACTAACCCCAAATTATGTGAGAAATTTGCCAAGCTAATGCAGGACAGTTCCGAGATGAGTATGATGGGAGAATTAACCTTCTTCCTCGGTCTTCAAGTTCGTCAACTTGAAACAGGTACCCTCATCAACCAAGCCAAATACACCAAGGAACAGTTAAAGAAGTTTGGAATGGAGAGTTGCTCGGCTGCAGCCACTCCAATGAGCTCTTCCAGCAAGCTAGACAAATATGAAGATGGACAAAGTTTAGACATAACTGCCTATAGAGGACTCATCGGCTCTTTGCTCTATCTTACTGCCAGCCGGCCCGTCATTCAGTTTATTGTCAGCGTCTGTGAAAGATTTTAGGTTAATCCTCAACTATCTCACTTTATTGTTGCTAAGCGTATTTTGAAATATTTAAAGAGAACTCAAAATGTGGGACTGTGGTATCCGAAGGATTCTAGTTTCAATCTAAAGTGTTTCTCAGATACAGATTATGCAGGTTGCAAGATTGATCGAAAAAGCACCAGCAAAACTTTCTAGTTTCTTGGTAATCGTTTGATCTCTTGGTTCAGCAAGAAGCAGAAGTCGGTTGCTACGTCTACAGCTAAGCCGAATATCTTACAGCAGGAAGTTGTTGTTCTCAGCTCTTGTAGATTCAACAACAACTAAGGGATTATGGAATTGAAGCAGAAGAATCTCCAATTTTCTACGACAACACAAGTGCAATTGCTATCTCCTACAATCCAGTTTTGTACTCTCGGACAAAGCACATCGAAATCAGACATCATTTTATCCGAGAGCATGTCAGCCAAAAGCATATCCGCCTTGAATATGTTCCAACAGATCAACAAGTGGAAGACATATTCACGAAGTCACTACCCGAGACTAAGTTTTCTTACTTTAGAAATATTTTAGGGCTGATTGATCTTGAATGATTTATTTAAACTAATCATGCATAAATTGTGGGGGAACATGTTGTTTAAATGTAACTAGACATACTCGTGTAGACAAAGGTCTCAATCTGTCAAATGGATCAGTAGTCTAAGGAATGTACCTACTTAGACGTATACTTGCGTAAGAAGTATGTGTTTCAAGGTTGGGTTGTCTTGGTTTAAAACCTACGTGGTTAGATGTCGAAGTCTAATAGATGTTTAGACATTTATAATACTAGAGTAGTTAGACGCTAACGTTTAACCAGACACACGTCTAGCATGTGGTGTTTATGCGTAATCAGACGCCTAAAGTCTAATAGACTCTTGGCTGTCTAGAAGACAAAACTGATTAGACGTCGACGTATAATAGATACCTATCCAACTTAGATTCATAGAATATGGACAGTAAATGAAACGTCCAACTATGTACGTCATTAGACCTCTCATCTATAGGAGAATGGGACAGATGTCCACAGCTTCATTATCTGCCTATGTACTATTCCCGCCAAAAATAAACAGTCATCTCTTCACTAAATTGAAGACATGTGTCTTTCAATGCTAAAAGAATGACTAAAATTTCTAATGTCCTTTCACTGCACGTATTGCATTAATGACAAACTTTAAGATTATATCTTAAATGTTGTTTACTTTAAATGATGCATCTCTTGGAAACATGTTTTTATGTTTTTGACGGTTCATATAATAATTACGTTTTATGATCATACGTCAGCCTACTTCTATAAAAGAACGGTCATATTCAAAGGGTTGAATATCTCTTGTGTGATTATTTGCTTCTCTCTCTAAGAAATATGTGTGTGTCTATTAGAATTCTGAATCCCAGTCCTCTTTAAGTTCATCAAAATGGAGTCTCTAGCTGAAAAATCTCTTCAAATAGATTTTGCATCTGTCTACTTGATAGTGATTCCAGAAATGGTCACTATGTTTCATTCTCTAGAAACTTGTGGGCTAAAGAAGTTTATGTGTGTTCATTGCACCTTCCATGAACAGGCGGTTCGTGAATTCCTTGAAAATGTCGGATTCTACCATAACAAGTACATTCGTGCAACCATTCTTGGCAAACACGTTTGTTTCAGCGAGGAAACATTTACTCTTTTCTTCGGGCCTCATCTGAAGGGATATCTGAGTTCCCTTCCTCCTCCGATGAAATCCTGTCTGAGATGAAACTCGTTTTTTCAGACCAATCCTTTGAAGGGAACCACTTTCCTATCACCTCTCACGGAAAGAGTTCATGTCTGAAAGTTGAGTTCGCCCTACTCAACGATATCATCTCAAAATCCCTCCTTGCCAAAGATTCCTCATACTTCTACTGCAACAAAGTCTCTGAGATGATGGTGGATATTACCAGGGGTGTAGACATCAATTGGTCGAAAATTATATTCAATAATCTGGAGAAGATGATATCTTCTCCAAAGAAACACTATGGGTATGCTGCCCCTCTCAGTATGTTCCTTTGTTGCATTCTTTCAGAAGCTGAACAAGGCGTTCACTTCAAACATTCCAGAGTCTTGAACAACCAAAAGGTTCTTTACAAATGTAGCTTACATATTATAATTTCAACATCCCAATCAAAAGTTATAGGCTTTTGAAGTTTCTGAACAAAATAAGAACACTCGGTCCTAAGATTTTAGCTTAAGACCGAGGAAATTGACCTAGGACCATGGAGCCCGACCGAGGAAATTCACCCAGAACCGTGGAGCTCGACTAATGAAATTCACCCAGGACCAACAAAATTCACCCAAGACCGACAAAATTCTACTAGGACCGGTGGAATTTGCCTAAGACCGGTTGAATTAACTTAGGTCCAGTAAAACTAACTTAGGTCCAGTAAAACTAACTTAGACCAAATTGACATAGGACTAGTAAAACTAACCTTGCCACTTGACCTAGGACCGGTAAAACTAACCTTGATACTTAACTTAGGACCAACAAACTTAACCCGAACACTTAACCTAGGAACGTCATCACCTAGCCTCATCTTAGCCTAGGACTAGAAAACCAAACCCTAGCCTTAGAACTAGGACTTATGTTTCCAATATTAGGACCTAGCCTCATCTTAGCATAGGACTGACAAAACCAAACCCTAGCCCTAGCCTAGGACCGACGATTAAGCCTAGACTCATCTTAGCCTAGGACCGACAAAATCAAGCTCTAGCCCAACCTAGGACCCATGACAAGGACCTAACCCCAACCCTAGGCCTAAGTCTGAACCCTCACTCAAGATTGAACCTCTCAAACCCTATTGAGCCCAAACTGACAAAATTGGAATCAAACATAGGATTTAATCCTTAGGCCAGTTTGGTTCCAAATTTCAAAAATCCAAAACTATTTTGGAACCAAACCCCATATTCTAAAAGTGGTATTCCTGAAGTAAGAAAATAACTCTAAAAAATTTCTCGGATGTTTCCCAAAGAAAATGTTTTTGCTAAGGCTTTGTTTGGTTATACTCTCTAACACATTTCTCTGATATTTTCAGGTTTTTGTTAAATCTGAACATCAACGCAACAGGGACACACCTTCTTCAAATAATTTTGTACAATTATTTAAAGTTTATCCTCATTTAGGACCCCTAAACTACTAATTAAAGATAAAAAATATTATAATTAAATTTATAGAAGCCAGACTTGGTTTATTTTAGAAGGATTTTGAAAACCGTTTTTAGGCGGGCGCAAAGGACATAACGCAAAAGCCCTTTCCCGAGCGTAAACGGACAACCTTTTTCAGAAACTCTAGTATAAATACGTTTATGCACGTATCATTTTATTGATTTTCATAAAATCTCTTGGCGACTCTAATTTTTAAATAAATAATCTTTAAATTGATTATGTTTAATTAATTTAAATTAGGTTCAGGTTAAATTGTTATTTAGCCTCCCAAATTATTAAAATTTGAATAAAGGATGAATTATTTTTACATAATTAATTTCTTACCGCTCTAGGTATTTTCAAAATCTTTTAAAAAATAAATGTTTCATTTTAAAAGATGTCTGGCATGCAAACTAAGGTTGAAACGCATCAAAACTCAAGCTTCCTCGCGGTAGTCCTTCCATATTGTCACGTGTCCCACAAACACGTGATAAGATATGGAACGGGACAAAGACCGGGGGTACCCTTATAGATATAAGTCATAATTAATTTCATAATGATTGATTGTTACACTCCTTAGACTTGAGGTTATCATAGAATCCTACATAATAGATCAATATGTTTTGACACAATCAAACGTCATCATTAACCGAATGATTATAAAATTAAGTTGTGCTCGGACATATTCTAAATTATGTGGTGGATTATGAATAACTAAGATGAGATTTGTTCCTCTTATTATGAGAGTGATAGCTATGGGCTTTTCGTCTAAGTATGACAAAGAAATGCATGACCGTGTGTAAGCACTAAAAATCTACACACTAATTTTTAAAATTAAAATACTTAGTTTTATTTGTTTATGAATAAATAAAAAATAAAAATAATTAAACTCATGTGAAAACTCAATTAAAAAATTAACTAGACTAATTATTGTGATAATTAAAGCCTAATTAATCAAGGAAAATGGTCAAAATAATAAAAATAAAATTATATGGGATAAATGTTGTACTCATTTATTTTAAAATAATTTTAGAAAAAATCAAGGGATTAAAATAAATAATTTAGGATGAAATGAGGTACCCATCTATCCCAAAAACTATTTTTTAACCCTAAGAATATGCAAAGAAAAATAAAATAAATTGGTAAAATATTTGCCATATTTATTTTAATATTTTGTATATTTAAAAAGATCAAAATTAAAGCCAAAATGGTGGAAAAAAAATCAATTTCAAACAATCCCTTAATGTTTTAATAAAAAATAAATCATAATCGAGTGTGGTTGAAATTCCAAAGAATGGTTATAGTTGAAACACGACCATCAGAAGAACGTTGGATTGTCATTTAACGCTCACAAGCCATTTGCGTCGCCCTCTACAATGAAGGGAATGTGCAACCGCGCTGCACGGTCAGCTAACGCTCTGTTAGTTGAATCACAAACGGAGCTCACAAAACGCCCACGCGCTGACGGATCGTTGACGAAATGCCCCGTGAATGCCAAAATGCGACCAAAATGGCGTCGTTTTGACCACCACTATCATCTTCAACGCGACGCCGGATGTATAACATCCGCAACCATTTTGATTTTTCAAAGGTGAAAATTTGTCGTTTCTTGACAGTTTGACTCCGTTCAAAAGGTGAATGATCACATTACCACAGTGATCATTTTACCTACATTTATAGACACAATCAGTGCCTATATCAACAAGTTGGATCAAGAACCGCCAAAACATCATTAATGGCTTTTAGTTGATTCGATCCACTTAAACCTCCACCGACTTAGGGATGCTATAAATACACCCCTTGAGTTATTCTGAAACCAAAGAATGAACTCTTTAGTTTCAAATTAAAAAATTACAGAATTTCGCCATTAAAACTTCAAGCTTATGGAAATTTTGAATTTTCGTTTAAAGTCTTAAAGTTTGGTGTTAAGCATCCCAAAAGCTTCTCTAAGGATCAATGAGTGTTCTCAAATCCTTGGTAAGGTTACAATCACCTTCTAATTCATATTTACAGTTTGAATTTGAAATTTTCATATTTCAAATTGCATAAGCTTGTATGCTTGATGTTTATGGTATTTTATGATTCGAAATCGATCCTAGGATCATTTATAAACTTTTTGGATAGGCTAGAAACAACCAATCAACCTAAAATAGAAAAAAATCAAATTTAAATTTTAGAATTAAAAAACGTATTTGATGTTCTTTGTCTAATTCTATTTAATAACAGCCTATAAAGTATCACAACATGATTGTAATCATGTTGGGCAACTGTTTAGATCATGTTTGATTGATCCCGATCATGTTTGATCAAAATAAAAAATTTCAAAATAATTGAAAATTTTGAGTTCTTGATTTGGTCAAAACTAACAATCAATGTTCTATGATGATAACGAGATATAATAATTGTGTGTCTTGAGCCTTTGGTTAACGTTTATCGTCCGAGAGATAACGAGATATCATATTAGACTAGTAGATTAGTTTGGTATAATCATAAACTATCATGTCAAACCGTGCATTTATCTATGATGATTAGGAGCGACATGGTATAATAAAAAATTCATCCTAGTTGAAGCTTCACTTCGGTTCAGACGATATCAATCTGTCTAATTGTCAAAGAAAACTAGTTGTACGCTTGAAGCTCTTCACTGATGACGATCACTTAATCAACGAGCGAGTTTGTTCGTGGCTTAGATGAGGAGCATAAATCATCAAATAATGGTTGGAGTTATTCTTGGCCCATCTGATATTGATTTGCTTATTTATAAGCCCTCTACTGGTTTTAGTTTAATTAATACTTCAATTAATGGATTTTTAATTATTTGAATCTCTAAATATTTTATAAAAGTAAATATATATATATATGGTTTAAAATAATTTTCTTGATCTAAAAATAAAATTTCACAATTTTAGGACTCGTTAGAATTTTTTTTTTAATTTTCTCAAACTTTGAGAGCTAATAACTTGAGTTCTCAACTTAAAAGAATATGTGAAAAAATATTATGATTCACTAATTAATTCTATAAACTCACTTAGTGGCGGAATCAGAAATATTTTCGGGGGGGTAAATACATAGTAATGTAGCATTTTTTGGCGATTAAATAAATGTATTTTCTAATTAAAATTTTACTCGGTAATTACATAAAAATACTAACAAACATTTCCATACGATAATGATGAAGATTAGTGATGGGTTCCCCTTTTTCTCTCCGCCTACCATTGCTATCAATTATCATACGCTCATTCATATCAAGTATTGAGATCGAGTGTAATTGAAAAAAACTGTTAACAAATACATTTATTTGTTGCACATGAGCCTTACCAAAAACTATCTATTGTCTATTGGTTTGGAAAAACTAACTAAAATTACTTACATATTACAATCCAAAATCTATATAATAATCAAAATTATAAGAAAATATAGTTCGAGCTAGATTTCAACAAACTCAAAAATAAAACCTAATTTCAGACCATATAATCAATCATTCAATAATCAAATTACAATGGTAAGCAATAAGTTGAAATAAAAATGCACAAATAACAAGTCGACAATGGAAAAACCTATAATAAGCGTAAACTGTAGGGAAGCTTGAAGGCTTCTGGCTGAAATGACGGTGAAAATAAAATGAAATGATGTTGGACTTCTTGCATGTTGTTGTTGGTGCCTGGAGAAGAAAGGAAGAAAGAGGAAAAGAGATGAGGGAATAGAGAAAAGGAGAGATCAGAGATGGGCCATATGGAAGAGAGGAAAAGGTGGGGCCCAATTATTATATTAAAAAAAATTTAAGGTTGGGGGAGGCCCGGGTCCCAAGGACCCCTAGTAGGTCTGCCACTACACTCACTTCAACTTTTAGAATGTTTTCAGGCATGGGTCATTTTCGATCTTCACATTTATGAGTACGTTTCTAAATGATTTACGAATGGAATTATGCATAGCCATTGAGTTAGACTATGAATAAAATTTACTTTGAAGCACACTTGATTTATGTTTTTTCAAAGGTTCTGAAAACCATTTCGGTCATCAACCCGGTTTTATGAGCGTACTTTGGTCGGACCGGACCGGTCCAATCGGTTGAACCACTAGTTGGACTGGATTTTATTTTTATTTTTATTTTAATTTAATTTAATTATATTAGTACATAAATTGTATATATATAATCATTTAAGCATATGAATATTAATCAATTAAATGCTAATTAAATTCAATCATTTGTAAATTAAATTAATATTATACCAATCTCTACCATTAAAATAACAAATATTTACAATTCTCTACTATTAAAATAACAATAACACCAAATATCACCTATCAACAATTAAACAAACAAATTAATAAATATTAAAATTTGTAAAAGAGTTAAAAAAAAAACACTAAATCAAACAAATTAAATATTTAATTGTGTGGTTGGAATTGTAATCTTTGATTTGTTTGATTAACAAAATTGACTAATTTTTTTTTTCAGGAAATCTAAAATTAAATTACAGATCATATATAATACATACTCAATTATCTTCTTCATCTTTACTTTTATTTCCTTCCAAATTTCAACATCATTATCTCTCTCCATACCATCACTTCCTAAATTCAATTCTAACCCATCATGTGTTGAGAAAAATTAAGAGTTAATTAACTAAGAAGAAATATAAGATTAAAAAGTTAATTAACAGAAAAGTGCTAAATATTAATTAATTAAGCTTTGATGATATTTAGATATGAATAAAGTTAAGCCGTCTAATTGTTTCTATGCAGGTACATCAGATTTGGCTAAGTTAGACGTGGTCTAAGTAGGCTAAGTAGACGTGTTACGTAGTTAGACGTGCTAGTCTAATAAATACGTAGTTACACGTGTCAGTCTAACATATACATAGTTCGACGTGCCAGTCTAACAGATATGTAGTTAAACGTGCAAGTCTAACAGATACGTAGTTAGACGTACAAGTCTAACAAATACGTAGTTGGACGTCCAGTCTAACAGATACTTAGTTAGACATGTCAGTCTAACAGATACGTAGTTAGACGTGTCAGACTAACAGATACAAAGTTAGACGTGTTAGTCTAAAAGATACGCAGTTAGACGTGCTAGTCTAATAGGTACGCGGTTAGATGTGTCAGTCTAACAGATACGTGGTTAGACGTGTTAGTCTAACAGATACATAGTTAGACGTACAAGTCTAACAGATACGTAGTTAGACGTGTTAGTCTAACAAATACGTAGTAGACGTGCAAGTCTAACAGATACTTAGTTAGACGTGCAAATCTAACAGATACGTAGTTAGACGTGTCAGTCTAACAGATATGTAGTTAGACATGCTAGTCTAACAGATATGTAGTTAGATGTGCAAGTCCAACAAACATGAAGTTAGACGTTGGCGTCTAACTCCTTCAGATTAGTCTGAAGTAATGTAAGGTTAGACGTTGTAGTCTAACTCCATTAGACGTGGTAGTCTAATGGGATGCGTAGTTAGATGGTGCAGTCTAACTCCATTAGACATGGTAGTCTAATAGATCTCTATGGTACACGTTAGCGTCTAACTCTATTAGACTTGGCGGTCTAATGGAGCACGTTTAATGCCTCGCTTCAGCAGCTGTCTGTAGTTAGCATATATCTACCCACGATCAACTAGTTGTACGCTACTCCTGCTCCACTTTCTCTTGCAGATCAGTACACCAGCTACTTGCATCAAATGAATGAACGTCACGTACGCAAATATTCCTCTCACTACTTGTTTAGTACAGGACAGTTGCAGAAGGATATCCCGCGCACTACCGTTCAGTACGGCCACGTTCCAAAAGCACAAAGCCTGTTGTACTCTATCCTTTAGGCGACCATCCTATGGGCACGTGCCACGTGTCCATACAGAAGATTCGACCGTTGGTGTCCTTCCACTATATTTAGCTGCTCAAGGACAATGGAAAAATTGGCCAAAAGAATTACAAGTTACTCTGATCACATTACGAATTACTCTTGCACTTACTAATTGTACATTATATTCAAGTTCAAGTGAGAGAATCAAAAATATTGTTTTAGCTGAGAGATATTCTTAATCATATTGTAAGTTGAATAGAGTCTGTTCTGTTCAACAGAGTGTTAAGTATTTTGTGAACTGTATTTGATTCAAGAAGTCTTGTGAAATCCCTTTGGTTGTTGGAAGAAGGGGTGACATATGAGAGTTAGTTTTGAACATCCATAAACATCTTATTGTGTTCTTTCTTTTTGTCTTTCATTATTCATTGGTTCAAGGCTTCAAATCCAAACAAACAATTCTGCACTTGAATCGTTTCAAGTGTTTGTGAAGGTTTGTAAAGAATAGAAAATGATAGTAATCCCTAACAAGATTTCTATCAAACCGTTTTTCCGAAGTTGTCATCAATAGTCAGTCCCCCTTCTCTATTGATTATATCGATCCTATCAATTGGTATCAAAGCTATGTTTTCTATTCTCATGCAACTAGAACCTAAATCATGTCAAAAGATGCTAGCTCCTCCAAGATTCCTATGTTTTTGAAAGAAAACTACATGGTGTGGAAGAAGAGAGTTTGTGCCCATCTTGCTTCCTTGCAAGATGACATGTGCAGTGTTGTCACTAAAGGACCTAACAAGATCGACAAAGAAAAATCTGAGTGGACAAATGAAGATAAGTGGAAGAACAACCTCAACAACCTGGTCATGGATGTCCTATACATATCCCTTGACGATAGCATGTTCAACTACATCATATCTTGCGAGTCTCGCAAAGAAATTTGGGAAAGACTCACTCAACTCTGTGAAGGCAACACGCAAACCAAAGAGAACAAGATCACGGTTGCCACTCAGCAGTTTGACAACTTCAAGATGCGTCCAAGAGAGACGATGACTAAGTTTGATGCAAGATTCAGTCAGATTGTCACCACCCTATCCATTCTAGGAAAGACCTACAGTAACAAGGAGATTGTTATAAAGGTCATGCGAGCGTTACCTAGGGAGTGGGACATCAAAACTATGGCGATGAGGGAGTCCAAAGACCTCAATAACATGGAGCTCTTCGACTTACTTGCCTATGAGTTCGAGTTGAACTCAAGGAATGAAGAGGATCACCCCACATCCGTCATCATTACCAAGGCTTTGGTGTCTTCTGAAGAGTCACCAGTTACAAATGAATAAAAGTCGTCTACCCAGCAGCTCAACAACGACGCAATGGCTCTTCTCGTTAAGAAATTTGGGAAATACATGAAGAAGAGCATTCTTAACTCAAGCTCTTCAAACAATACTAATGATGATAAATCTAAATCAAAAGCTAATGTTAAGTGTTTTAACTGTGGTATTCTAGGTCACTATAGGTCGGAGTGCAGAAAGACGAAACGTGATGAGAGGAAGAATGACAATGAAAGTGAGCTGAAGGCCCTCTTGGCAGCAGACAACAAGGCCAAGTGGATTCAAAGCAACTCAGACTACTCATCATCCAGCGACAGTGATGATGAAGAGGTTGCTTGCTTCATGGCAAGAGAAAAGGAAGATTCTGAGGAATCTGAGGTATTGGATTTCTCTCCATAAGACTTCTCATGAGATGAACTAATGGCTTAACTAAATGATATGGTCTCAGAGTATAAAATGTTGTCAGAATCTCAAAACAAAACAAGCTTAGAATCTGAAAATGATGAACCACCTTTTCTCAAACCTCCGAGCCAAAAGTTTTTGAAAACATGAATGAGATTTCATCTGAGAATGAAATGCTCAAAGAGAAGATTCAAATCCTTTCTTCTGAAAACAAACGTTTAACTTATATTGCAAGTTCTTGGACAAGGTCTGGAGAAGCTGTCAAATATCCGATTAGTCTGTTGAGGCCTTCTGGATGTAAATATGGTCTAGGATTTGATAGCAATAACTCAGACAAGTCCTATAAGCCAATAAGCTTTGTCAAAGGGAGTTTAACTGATATTGGAACTGATCCATACCGTGAGGAGTTAACTTTAAAGGATGAGATAACTTATGTTCCACCAACAGTTAGTTGATTGAAACTTAAGTTAGATGCAGCCAGTAAGTTTGGAAAACCAAATCTTGACAAGAAGTCAAGGAGTTTTAAAAAAAAACATCCTCTAAAGTTAAGGGATCAGTGGCTAGCAGGAAGGCGTCTACTAAGTCAAAATCATACACACTTATTACAACACAAAATGGGAAATCCATCAAGATAATTCAAATACGGATTCCTAAGGGACTAATTGATCGAGGACCCAAATGAATGTGGGTACCAAAGTTTGTAAATATTTCCTTGTGTAGGTGATACAGGGAAGCTGAAGGAAGGAAGATTAGAGGATAATCTTCTGAAGAAATGTTCTAGAGGATCAATAGTGGCCCATGTCACTTCCAAGGAATAAGTGTTTTCTTATTAAAAAAAAATATTTTTAGTCTTGAGGAGTGCAAAAACATTTGTTTATTCTTCTTGTACATGCATAAATTGAGGGGGAAATTTATTGTGTAAATAAAGATGCAAGTAGACAAAAGCTTTAATCGGTCTATTAGATGAGGTCGTCTAAAAGAAAAGCAAGTACTTAGATGTACAAATACTTACACAATCTAATGTGAAATGTCTTGATGGAAATCCTACGCGGTTAGACATTAAAGTCTAATAGACGTTCAGACGTGTACAAGACAAGAGCAGTTGGACGCTAACGTCTAACCAAACACACGTCTAATACGTGTTGTTCATGCATAACCAGACGTCTACGTCTTATAGACGGATAAATATCTATAAGGCACGTGATTAGACGCATGCGTCTAATATACTCATGCGTCTAATAGACGCTTAGTTCACCTAGATTGTAGAAGTAAATGAAACGTCTAACTACATGTGTTATTAGACGCTTCATCTTCAAATTGATTAAGGACAGTGGTCATTTATGTGCTGTCATCTATTTTTCCTGCTCAAAATATTGAACAGTCATTCCTAGAAACTTGAAGACGCGTGTCTCTCACGGTTAAGGAAAATGACTGACATATCCCTTAAATTAATGATGATAACTTGTGGGAAAAGATGTCTTACATTAATTAGTGGGCCCGTCTTATATCAAAATGGCGGTTAGGCCATGTGACTGTTAGAATTCTATATAAGGACATCGTGCATGCTTCTAAAACCTTTTCGATCAAATATTTTCTTAAAGAACCCTAGTTATCTCTAACTTCTCTCTAAGAAATCTTTTCATCTTCTTCATTTTCTCTCAAATGGCTAACAAGAAAATTACTCTCGGTCACTGCACTCTATAGGTGGATTTTCCTTTGGTTTATTCTTTCGATCAATAGGATGTGGTTGATATGTTTCGATCATTAGAGTATTCCGGTCTCAGAAAATATCTTGGCAACCCATTTATATTTTACGAGAAAGAAGTTCGTGAGTTTTCAAGACGATGGTCTTGGTCGGAAAATCTATCTCGTCGATAGTGAACGAAACGTCCATTTCTTTCAACGAAGCGGCCTATGCGGAGTTCTTCGAACTTCTACCGGAGGGTCACACTTTTAACTTGGCTTTTCTAACAGAAACTATCATGGAGATGAAGACGGTATTTTCCAACGACGGCTCTACGATAAGGCTGAACGGGAAGAAGAAGGCCCTAAAGCCACACTTCATCCTCTTAAACGTCATTGTAGCAAAGGCGCTCTAAGGAAGGGCATGATCTTTCGATTCATATAGTTAGGATCGATTCGACTATATGACTGCCATCTCTAAAGGTATTTAAGTAAACTAGGCTTCGACCCTCTTTTCTAATCTTTGTGAATCGATTTACTCCAAGAATAAGGAGAGTGTAAATTTCGCGGCCCAACTCAGTCGTTTTATGAAACATTTGGGTGTCCCTATGGGTGAGGGTGAGGCTATTAACCCGAGCTGCATATACACAAACTTTTATGTAAAGAATGCTCTGGCGAGAATGAAGCTCTCAAAGGAGATGGGTTCTGGCTCTTCAATCTAATAAACAGGTGGCCAGTCGGTCACTCGTTCGAAGAGACGGACTGCTTCCATGTTGTCGACAAGGGCAAAGCGGACCAAATCTGTCATGGAGTCCGCGGCAAGCAAGAACAGCCTGAAGAGCTCCTTGAAGAAAGATTCCGGAGTAGTTGACACCAAAGCAAGATGGAATCTTCCTCCTATTGCCGCAGATCCTATCTCTTCACTCTCTCTATCCCCCAGCCCGTTGAAGAAGTAGGCTAAGTCATCTGGTCATGCTGAAGATCAAAAGAAAAAAGGTGTCTAAGACGTCTAAAGCATTTAGCGCGTCTAAGGAATCTAAGGCGTCTAAGAAGTCTAAGAAGTCTAAAAAGATAATCTCCTCCTCTCCCTTCGCCTCTGTGCCTACTTGTGATGTTACTGTGATGGAACAAGCTGCCAGGCCAACTGTTGATTCAGTCGGTCCAATTATTGAAACTGTTGATATGGTCATGTTGCCTGTCTGTCCTGAAGTGCCAGCGGTTATTGTCACTGCAAGTGTTACTGAAATGCCAGTAGCTGTTGAGACTATTAGCATTATTCCATCTGAAACAGAGCAGGTCGTTGTTCCAACGTCTTCTGATACTGCTATTGTATCTTCTGAGTAGGGTCTTACTCTGTCTACTGTCAAGCCTCTTACGTCCAAGAATGTTGAAATGCAATCTGCATAGGGAAGGGTGTTCTGTCTGTTCTTCTAGAAGGGGTGTTCAAGAAGCCTAAGACCTCTTTTGAAATTATGAGATCATCAAGAGGAGCCCATGGAATCATTATTCATGAACCTATGTACTTTCCCAAGCCTAAACATAATGAGGATCTTGAAGAAAAAGGAAAGGAGACTGTTGTTGAATCTCCGTAGAAAGTATCTGAATTTGGCTGCATTGTCAACCTGGTAATGGAGTAGGCTGAGGAGAGGGCTGCTAAAAGAATAAACATTTTTGATAATTGGGTAAATTATATAATTGAAACTCAGTTCGATGAGATGTTCTCAAAGAAGGAGATAGTTAATGAATGGAAGAACGTTATAAAGAATGAAAAGAGGATCTTAAGATGGGATATGACAGATGCGGTTTCTGAAGCTCTTAATCGAAGGGAACTAGTGGTTGCAAACATCATGGGACATACTCTTCTTCCCATGATAGAAAAAAGAAAAGCTAATTTTAACCCTATGGACAAAGATGCTCGTACGGAGTAGACTACTTTGAAAAGGTTGGATCTCATTCTGAATAGTTATTGCACTACCGTTCTCTAAAAGGCTCACGGCACAGAGTCGTCTAGGTTGACTCTATTTCATGATTCTTTCGACGAAGATGAGTCTATGGAGATTTTTGACGTTAATCAATCCGAGGTGGAAGAATATGCGCAGGCTGCTGCCCATCTTGTTGAATTGGCAAATACTTCTTTTGAAGAGACACGTCTATCTACCATGTAGACTACTGATCAGACCCTTGTTATGGGTCAAGTTGAAAAAGTGGTAGAAGAAGAAGTTGTTGTTGAAGCACGGTTATCTGATTCTCAACCGAAGGAGACACCTGAAGTGAATCCTACTATTAATGTTGAATAAAAGCCTTTGGTGGAATAACATGAATCAGCAAAGATTGCTGATAAGTCTTCGAATTCAGAATCAAAGGGGGAACCTTTGAAGGAAGTTGATCTCGAGGAAATTCCCTCTTCTACTAAGGGGGGACAAAATGTTAAGGAAGATTCTTCAGAGGGTATTCCTTTGGAAGAATGCTTCATTCCAATGTCTCATGTTCCTCCATCATCTCCCGTCATTACGGCTGCAAACATTGACGAGTATGTTAATAAACTTTCTCTTTATTCTAACGACATTTCAGGAGGAATTCGGCAAGTTTGCTCTGATATCATAAATTAAGAAGACAAATCCAAGGATGCGTCTAATTCTACCTCTTCACAGTCAAAGGATAAAGAACTTGAGTGTTCTTTACAAGTGAACACGCATGTGAGTCAAATTTGGATTGCTCCAGTTAATTCTCATTCTATGTCCTCAACTTCTCGCTCTCTTAAAGAGGCGCTTCACGGAGATGCAAAATTTCGTATTATGATGGATGCAATAAGTTCCATCAATCTGAACATGGCGGATATGCAGTCCAGATTGGTAAATCTTGAAAAGGGCTCCCTGAAAAGTCAGAAAGAGATGTCTTCCTTCCTTGCTATTCAGAAAGAATTGGAGAAGACAATGCACCGAAACACTTATGAACTCAACATTGCAAATTCCAAGCACACAACAAGTTTGAGAAAAGTGTCGTTAGTACTCAAACAGAACAACATGCCGAGATAAAGGCTTTCAACTTGGAACTTTATCAGGTCTTAGTAAACTCAATTGATCTCGTTCAATCTCAAATGGTGGAAATGACCAAATCTATGGGTAGAGCCAAAGCATAAAGAATGAAGCAAAGTTGATTCTCTTGCTAGATCCATTCAAGCGATTGAAGTGCCGAAGCCAACGCCATTAAAGAAAGATCTTGTGACGTACTCCATGTTGTTGCTGCAGTTGATAATGTTAAAAAAGAGGAAGGTAGCTCAAGATGAGGTAGTTCTAGAGGTGGAGCTGCTAAAGGAACCCGATCCAAGAGAAAAACTGCTGAAGAAATTGAAGAAGGTCTAAGACAAAGAAAGAAAAGCTTAGGTCGTGGAAGCGACAGAGGCGGTGGAAGTAGAGGCGGTCGAGGTGCTACCACTCATTATCTCAACCTCCTAACTGGCAACTCTTTGGATGCAGAAGATGAAGATGCAAACGTGAAAAGGGAAGGACAATAAATCTCTTTCTTTGCTTATCTCATCTTAAAACTTATGATTTAAAAACTTATGTTATTTTTTTTCTTATGTTTGGGATTTAAAAACTTGTGTTGATTTTTAACTTATGTTGGGATATTTTTCTGAATTATTTTGATGGTATTTGATGGGTATTTACAATGCTTTATTTAAGATTGCATGGTTTTAACATCATCAAAAAGGGAAATTTTTCAATTGATTTTGATCATTTAGCTTATATCATCAAAAGGGGGGAAATTGTTGAGAAAAATTAAGAATTAATTAACTTAGAAAAAATTGTTTGGAAAACTAAGTAAAAAGTTAATTAATAGAAAAGTGCTAAATATTAATCAATTAAGCTTTAATGATGTTTAGATATGATTAAAGCTAAGTTGTCTAACTGTTTCTATGTAGGTGCATCAGATTTGGCTAAGTTAGACGTGATCTAAGCAAGAAAATTAGATGTGTTACGTAGTTAGACGTGCTAGTCTAACAGATACGTAGTTAGACGTGTCAGTCTAACAGATACGTAGTTAGACGTGCCAGTCTAACAGATACGTAGTTAGACGTGCAAGTCTAACAGATACGTAGTTAGACGTGCTAGTCTAACAGATACGTAGTTAGACGTGCCAGTCTAATACATGCGTAGTTAGACATGTCAGTCTAATAGATACGTAGTTAGACGTGTCACTCTAACAGATACGTAGTTAGACGTATAAGTCTAACAGATACGTAGTTAGACGTGTTAGTCTAACAGATACGTAGTTAGACATGCATAGTTAGAAGTGTAAGTCTAACAGATATGTAGTTAGACGTGCAAGTCTAACAGATACGTATTTAGACGTGTCAATCTAACAGATACGTAGTTAGACGTGTCAGTCTAACAGATACGTAGTTAGACGTGCAAGTCTAATCTACATGAAGTTAGACGTTGGCGTCTAACTCCTTCAGATTAGTCTGAAGTGATGTAAGGTTAGACGTTGTAGTCTAACTCCATTAGACGTGGTAGTCTAATGGAATGCGTAGTTAGACGGTGCAGTCTAACTCCATTAGACGTGGTAGTCTAATGGATCTCTCTGATAGACGTTGGCGTCTAACTCTATTAGACTTGGTGGTCTAATGGAGCACGTGTAATGCCTCGCTTTAGCTGTCGTCTGAAGTTAGCATACATCTACCCACGATCAACTAACTATACGCTACTCCTGCTCCACTTTCTCTTGCAGATCAGTACGCCAGCTACTTGCATCAAATGAATGAACGCCACATACGCAAATATTCCTCCCACTACTTGTTTAGTACAGGACAGTTGCAGAAGGATATCCCACGCACTACCGTTCAATACGACCACGTTATAGAAGTACAGAGTCTGTTGTACTTTGTCCTTTAGGCGACCATCCTATGGGCGTGTGCCACGTGTCCATACAAAAGATTCGACTGTTGGTATCCTTCCACTATATTTAGCTGCTCAAGGATAATTGACAAATCGGCCAGAAGAATTACAAGCTACTCTGATCACAGTACGAATTACTCTTGCACTTACTGATTGTACATCATATTCAAGTTCAAGAGAGAGAATCAAAAACAATGTTTTAGCTGAGAGATATTCTTAATCATATTGTAAGTTGAACAGAGTCTGTTCTGTTCAATAGACTGTTAGTTATTCAGTGAACTGTATTTGATTCAAGAAGTCTAGTGAAATCCTTCCGGTTGTTGGAAGAATGGGTGACGTATGAGAGTTATTCGAACATCCATAAACATCTTGTTGTGTTCTTTCCTTCTGTCTTTCATTATTCATTGGTTCAAGGCTTCAAACCCAAACAAACAATTTCGCACTTGAATCGTTTCAAGTGTTTGTGAAAGTTTACGAAGAACAGAAAGTGATAGTAATCTCTAAAAAGATTTCTATCAAACTGTTTTTTCGAAGTTGTCATCAATAGTCAGACCCCCCTTCTCGATTGATTACACTGATCCTATCATCATGCATACCTAGTTACTTATTTCTTTCTTCATCCTCATTTATTAATGAGATATCATACATACATAAGAGAAAAGTTATAGATCTGAAGAAACACGCACACTGCACAGAGATCCTAGATCTAGGAGTTAAAGATGATAGATCTGAACGGACAGATCTAAGGAGATAAAGGTAGATATTATGGAATATTTTAAGAAAAATATTTACGATCTCTTTATTCTTTTCATTCTTGCTATAACTGAACTTGTTATATAGCCATATGTGTCTCTTTCTTCCTCACCGAATAGATCTGAAAGTAGTGTTTCTGAAGGGGAACAAAGAAAATAATAATAAGGTATAAGGTAACCTTACGAACCGGAAATATTCTGTTTGATTTTCTGGTTGAACCGTCCGTTCGGACTGGATTTTGACCGGTTCGAAAGGTAACCGTATTGAAAATAAAATCCGGACCGCTTCATCAACTGTTTCGCGGTCGGACCGGTTAGATCGCTGATCGAACCGCATATTTTAAAACCTTTGTTTTTTCAAATAAAGTAGTGTAAAAAGTAGTCATGTCTAAAAATTAATAGTTTTGTAGTAGTATTGACTGTCCATTCGAATTGACGTACGGGCCATCGTCGAGGTAATTTCCCGTACGTAACTAAGGACCAAACCAAAGAAAAATCACTGAAAAACAAAGAGAAAAGCTAAAAAGCTAAAAGATTAAAAACCTTAAAATAACTAAAAAGTAAAAAGACTAAAAAAACTTAAACTAAATTTCTTTCCTAATTTCATAAGAGTCAAATTAGGTGGCGACTCATAAACAAAACTCGGTAGAAAATGCCGAAGTCTGTAAGTAATCTATTGTTTAGATTGTACAAAGGTCATGAGACATGGAAACATTCATGTTTTGTTCATAAGGGAAATGATCTTGATCGTTCATTTCCCTTTTTACGAAAGTGGTTTTGATCGAGTGAATCAAAATATCCACTTTTCCAAAAGACATTGATTTTTGGTTATGGTAAGTTGTCGGGAAGATGAAATCGACGGAAGGGGAGAAGACTGAGTTGATGGGGTCGACCCATAAGTCGAATGGGCGAGGTCGGTGGCCAGTCGACTCACTAGTTGAATCTTCTCTTCACGCATTGACTGGGTTGTTGTAGTTGACCATTGTGGATTGACTAGGCTGCATAATTGACCCACTTAGGCGGGGTTGACTCAATGTCGAGGGCTACTATCGGTCGTCTATGGTTGTCGGCCTTCGCTCGTGGCTCTTTACGATAGTCATCGACGACTTTTTCCAGCCTTTTATTTAAATTTGTAATAATAAACACTTATAACATTAGATTTGTTTCATGTTTTATTTCCATTCTAGTAATCAATTTAATTAAATATTTATTTTAATTTATTTAAAGTATTTGGAATTTAATTAATTTGAAAAATGATTGATACACGTCGGTCTTAAACCAATTATTTATTTTAATCTTGTTGAATGAGCATGTACATAAATATGTTTTAAAAAAATTGTTAAATTCGAAATTTTTAAAATTATAAATGAGGTGTAAAAAATGTAGGTATAATTGTTTATTATTTGTAACTTGTATTTATGAAATCTAAAAAATGATAAATATAAGAATTTTTAATTTAGTGTAGAAGAAGTTTCTAAGGAATTTAAGATGTGTAATTATTATATGACAAATTGTGCTTTACTTTAAAGTTTATTACTTTTTTATGAATGAAATGTGTTAATGTCTTAAAAATTATGTCTCCTAAATTTTGTTAAAATTATAGTGTTTTTTCTTTTGTTTTATTTGAGAAATATAGTTAATAATAGTTTTGTTTATTTGTTTGTTAATAATATTTGTTATTTATTTATTAATAAATATTTATTTTTCTAAAAAAAAGAGTTAATTACTCTTTAGATATTTGTTTCAGTATTATCAAATAAAATTTGATATTAAATACTTAAATTTATTTTATTTGATTTATTCAATTTTTATTTTTAAATATTTAAGTCATTCAAATGTAAGTTTCAATAATCAAAATTTAATTTTAATATTTAATTTTATCAAATACAATTTTATATTACTTTATTTGTTTACAAAAATTAAAAATTAAAAACTTCAAATTTTAATTTATTTATTTATAATTTTATAAAAAAGTTAGAAATTATATTTTCCGAAAAAAAAAAAGAAAAAGTTTCTCCATTTTTAGACATTATTGTATACTTATCATATATATATAGATCCATATTTAAATGAAAAATATATGGATACAATTTGTACTTTACCCCTAAGTTTTTTGTTTTGATATTTGTACTGCAAACTTCATTTCGATGAATTTTGTTATTTAAACTTTTACTAGTTAAAATTTTGTTTACTTCAAATTTATATATACGAAATAATATATTTGTGTTCAAGAAATTAAAGATGTTGTTCAAATACGCCAACAAAATATTTACAATTAAAGAACTCATATTTTTTACACTTCATTGTCTTAATATATTAAAACAAAAGTTTATTCTCTAAAAAAAATTATTTCAATTATATTTATATTTATATATATATATATATATATATATATATATATATATTAAAAACCAAACTTAAAACATTTAATTTGTTAAGCAAGTCTCCTTGGCTTAATACATATATTATTTAATTATAAAGACAGTAAGATAAATTTAAATATTTATAAAATATAAATACAAAATAAAATTATTCAAATAAAAAGACGTTTTTATCTTAACTAAGATAATAACGATGAAACTCTTTTATAAATAATTTGTTCAATCTTATTTGTTAAGATTCGGTTCAATTTTATTTATACTAAATGTCATCATAATTTATTATAAAACTATCAAGTACAAATGAAATGTATTATTGTTAGTGTGATATTTTGTTTACATTTTCAAGTTTTCCAAAGTCTTATACATTAAGATTCATCAATTCAACGAATTAAAATATCACTCTAAAATCTAGAAATATTATTTCTCGCAACTCTTGTAAAACATTCTTCATCTACCTATCCAGAAAATGTTAAAAAAAAGTTATGGTAAGACCTTAAGGGTGGAGTCTTGGAGAAGTTGTTGCTTACTTCCTACTTTGCGAGACTTCACTGCGTGACTGGATGATTTGTTAAAAAATAGTTTTTTTTAGCTAAAGATGTATAATAAAATAGAGTGAGAGTACAACTAAATTTTATATTATCCTTGATTAAAAAAAGTAGTGATGCACTAATGTTATGTTATGGACAACTTTTGTGTTGTTAATATTTTAAATTCTACCTTATTTTTGTCACATAATAAAATTATTTAATAAATTCAAAGTCAAATTCAGTGAAGTTATTTTTTTTTCTTGGATCATATATGTTGCTCTTGTATACTAATAAAAATCTTAATAGTATCGAGAATCAATACAAAAAAATATGAAAGCATTCACTAATTAGGGTTTGTCTTTTAGACATTCAATCTTCATTTTCATATTTTAACTTCAACTCATTTATAAATTATAATCCAATATGATTGAATCTGCATTCTCCTTGTAATCAAATATTGGTCTTTTCTCATATTAATTTTAGTCATTATTCATAATTAGATAATATTCTCCCTTCCTTCTCTCTACTATTCAAAATTACTTATTCAAGAATAATTAAGTTTAGTTGAAAACAGTTGAGTTTTATTGTTTATAAGATAAACACAACTTCTTTTCTTTGATCCAAACTAAAAAAAATGGGATAACGGATTAACTATATAACCCGTAAACACACTTAAACATTTAACTAGGCGCAAAACTTGATGTTTGACAGACTCGAACTCACTCCGGACTCAGGAAGACTGTGAATATCCAATTCTTATTATTGCTAGACTAGATAAGGGGATAAGGTAAACAACTAACCTATTTTCAAATCAAGTTTTTATAAACAAAATTGTCTTTCCTTTGTCAAGAATGAATTGTTGTAGTAGTTTACTTGATGAATTAGTTTAATTGTGCAAGAAGTTGGTATGAACACTCCAAGTAGTGAATTTCAATTTTGGAAAGAGAAAAGAATGTCTAGGATAAAACAATTTTGGAATGTTGGTAAATAATTTTAAATTATAAGGGTTAAAATGATATATTTGAATAAGTTGAGGGGCAAAAAAGATAATTTAGGTGAGGACAGAAATATACTAGTTGTCCTAGAATATGTCCAACCAAACAAGTCCCTCTGCGGCCTGACCAAAAAAATAGCAGTTGCTCCCAATCTCCAGACGACGTATCCTCTCTCTCTCTCTCTCTCTCTCTCTCTCTCTCTCTCTCTCTTTAGGCCTAAGCTGTCCTTCGCTGGATGCCTTGTTCATCTTCTTCTCCTCTAAAATCACTTGTCGTTGATTCGGCTGCTTAAAAGCTCACGCTGAGGATCCGAAGGGAGTATGGATTTGGTCTTACTGACGGAATCTGTCTAGCCCAGCCCAGCCCCTCTTATTGGTCTTTTTTTTTCCTTTTCTCTCTCTCTCTCTCCACGACGTGCTTTTCCGGTTTTATTTCTATGCGTTCTACGAAATCTTCGTGAATTTCAGGTTAATAGAAGTCGCTTCTTTCATTGTATTGTATTGTCTTGTCTTGGTTGGAGGAGTGATTAATTATCGGAAGGCAATGATGGATTCTTCTTCAATACAAGGCAAGCTTCTCTATCTCTTCTTCCTTCTTTCTTACATTTCGTCTTACCAAAGTTCCGTGAGCTGTAGTAATCATTTATGTATTGGAATGATTGTGCTTTGTTCGCTGGATGTTTTCTCATCTTCATCCAAAGTCAAATCTCATGCAATTTTTTCGATGGTTGACCATCAAATTTGAGTGGATCTGCTTCTATACTTTGTTTGGCTGTGAGATATCTTGAGCTGGACACGAATGAATCAATCTTCACGGCTGTATTCTACTTCTTTTGACGCTTTCTTCCATTAATATACTATTTTTACACTAATATATTATTAACCTTCTATTGTCACTGTTGAATCATGCACTAAGATAATAATTGTCTAATGTTGTTCAATTTGTAAATCTGAAGTAATAATCAAATGTTATCTTTCACTTTATCATTTATTCATTGTTTGTTTGTTTATAAGCTTCTTTGATTCCTGGTTCCAGGAAAAGAATTTGATCCATCAAAATGCACTAGTAATATGAGTATGGAGGAGAAGAGGGAGCTTGTTTATCAACTGTCAAATTGCTCCAATGGCACTGCTTCTGAAATACTGCAAAAATGGAGTCGCCAAGAGATCTTACAGGTCCTCTCAAATGAGACAGGAAAAGAAAGAAAACTTACTGGCTTGACCAAGCTGAAGATCATAGAGAATCTTCTCAAAGTTGTCTCAGAAAACAAACTTCTAGAGCAGCATGAGTCTAAACCAAACATCGATTCCATTAGCCAGAGGGCTAACAAGCGTCAAAGAAAAGCTGACCAACCCATTCCATCAAATCGCGAATCTAGCAGCAACAACAGTGAGACTGATATACAAGACACTCTATTCTGCAAGAACACGGCTTGTAGAGCGAGAGTAAGTCGAGAAGATGTCTTCTGCAAGAGGTGTTCATGTTGCATCTGTTTTCAGTATGATGATAATAAAGACCCGAGCTTGTGGCTAACCTGCAGCTCCGAACCTCCCTTTGAAGGCGACTCGTGTGGCCTGTCGTGTCATCTTGAATGTGCTTTAAGACGTGAAGAACAATGTGCCATAACTAAAGAAGGATCTGATGGGATTTTCTTCTGCATATCTTGCAAGAAAGCCAATGATTTGATAAGGTATATTTTCTTGCTCATGGAAAACTGTCTTTTCTATTTGAAATGATTTCTCACATGTGAAGAACATCATCTGGAAATAGAAAACCAAACCTAAGTCACAAAGATTTAGAGAAGCAAACCCTGCATCACTGAGAAAATTATTAAGACAAATAATCATCACATTTCATCTAGAAACTCCATCCGAGATGCTTCATTTAATCTTATCTTTTTGCCTAGAATGTTTGTTAGCCTAGCACACGAGCTTTGTGCCTTGGCAATGTCAGTTTCATTTACTGAAAAACCACTGCAAACCCATTTGGAAACACGTTTTTGGAGCTGGAGCTAGAGTTGAGTCTGAATTTGGACCAAAAAAAAGATAAAAAATTTCCTTGGAAACACTTTTTTCTGTCAAGTATGTTGATTTACATGAGATAGTGTTCCGGAACACAACTTAGTTAGACATAAGAACGGAATAAACCTACTATGAAGGGTATGAAAAACAAAAACTCTTTGAGGACAAATGAATGAATGCTTTAAATTAAACAAATTTGGAAGTGGTAGCTAATTTTCTTTCAAATTCTATTTAGATGCTGGAGAAAGCAATTGATGACGGCTAAGGATACTAGACGGGTTGATGTATTATGCTACCGTATCTCCTTGAGTAGGAAACTTCTTGCTGGTACCAAGAACTATCAGAAGCCTTATGAACTTGTAGATGAAGCAGTGAAGAATCTTGAAGCTGAAGTTGGTCCTTTAACTGGTGTACCTGTCAAGATGGGTAGAGCTATTGTCAACAGACTCTCATCTGGTCCTCTCGTTCAAAAGCTATGTTCTTCCGCCTTGGATTCCCTAGATATCCTGCTTGCCAAGAATATGAAAGTTGTTAGAGGTTAGTCTTTCTTTTCTTTTAGTAAAATAATCAGTGACAAACGTTTCAAAAACATCACCAAGAAATATATTACTTAATCTAAATAATTAAATGCTTATTTGAATTAAGTTCATTTGATATCGATTATATAAAATCACTTAATTTGGTAAATTATGAATAGCTTAATTAGAAAGTATATTAAGAATGTATAATAGAAGCTTTAACCCCATAAATAAATCGAATTACTTTATTAGAAGGTAAAATAGTCTTCTTTTTTTTGTCTATTTCTGACATTAGTTTCATATTTTTTTTTACCAAAACAACCTACATATAAGTCAAGTACTTCAAGTTCAGATAGTTTCATTCAGTTTATTCCTCTTGTTTCAATGTTGTAGACTTGTAGTATATATATATGGTTTTCTGACCTTCCTTTGTTTCATTTTTTTCTTTCTTGATAGAATCGAACTTTGTTGGATTTGAAGACGTCAGCACCACTTCTCTTACAGTCATATTAGGATCCGAAGATTCACATTCAGGAGATTCCATCAGTTATGCACTGTGGCATCGTCGTGCTGAAGACACAGACTATCCGACAGAATCTACTCGAATTGTGACATCTAAAACAAAGTTTACACTATTTGGTCTAACTCCAGCTACTGAATACGTTTTTAAGGTTGTTTGGTCCGACAATAACAAAAATCTAGGAACATGTGAAATTCAATGCCGAACTGTTGGTGAAGAAATGAGTCAGAGTCCTGCAACTAATTCAAGCAGTTTGTCTAATCCATCTTCTGTTGAAGACGAAACAAACACCAACACGATAGACGACGATTGTGAAGTTTATTATGAGAATGCCACCACCTGTGTTTCTAATGATGAAACTGGTCGAGCGATAAAAACAAATAATAAAGAAGGAACTTCGAAGGTTGATTTGATGCCAGATCATCATCATATAGACTCGCAAGCTGTATTGCCGATTACGCCCTGCAGATTGGAAGGAGGGTCGAACAACAACAACGTTATGGCGAGAAAGGGTAGGAAACCAGATAAGAAGGAGATTGAAAGTGGAGGAGGAGGAGGGCAAGATGGGAATATGGAACTTGAACAGTGTGTGAAGGTGATGAGACGATTAGAATGTGAAGGACATATCGATGCTAACTTCAGGCGGAAATTCCTGACATGGTATAGCCTAAGAGCAACTCCTCGAGAATTGAAGACTGTGAAGGTTTTTATCGATACCCTTTTCGAAGATCCACCATCTCTTGCTGGGCAGTTAATAGACAGCTTCTCGGATATTGTTTCAGGTAATCGTTCTTCAACTTTTCCTTCTGGGTTCTGTTTGAAGCTTTGGCATTGATATCATTTAAGCGAGGCCTTACTGTTATTACAATCATTCATCATATGTGTGATGATTCTGTGACCAGCTGAAAGTGTTTAGATTATTTATGCCATTCTTGGAAATATAAGAGAATGGTGGGAGGATGCATTTAACTAATTGAACCTATGTTATATTTGGGGTTAGGACTTAGTATTTATGGAATCATCTTGAATTTGACAAAATTTGCTTGCCTTATTTCTTCGACGATTCATTCCCATTTTCTGTTACTACCTTCTAGAAACAGAAATAGTTCAAAAAAACTTGATTCATGCAAATGATTTTGCTTGGGAAACTAGCCTTGTTTGATGTGAGTTATTTGAATAACTGCTTTGTTACTTTCAAATAACACCATTTGATGGAGGGTATAAATAACCGGGTTATTATGGGATAAGAGATTGTTTCATGGATGTTATCAATATATAATGAATAAACATAGTTAAAAGAAGATGTATATTTGTTGATTATTTAGACAATGTGGAAGTAGATTTGAATAATATTGAAGTTATTTGGAAACCAGTAGTTTAGTATTATGTCACTTATAATTCTAAAATAAAATGTTAAAAGTGATTTAGTTTTTTTTTAGAAAATATGTGATTAAACAAAGATAGGGGACAGGGGGACATGGGCTCAATCTTATTGGCCCGAAAAATAAAAAATAAATCTCTCTCTTATCTTTTTTTTCTTTTTTCAGTCATCCTTCTCGTGTCACTCATTTATTTTATAACCTTTTCTCTAACCCAACATAACTGGTTTTGATTTAAAAAAAAAAAAGTAACAAATAAAGTTAATTTATTATGAGTTATTTAGAAATAATTACATGAGGCTTAACTAACCTCCAACCATTTTACTATTGAAAATGTTTGTGTGCTTATATTGGTATTTTTCTTAAACCTTCTAAGTTTAGAATGTGAATTTCTGTCTAAACAAGGAGGCTTACTCGAAGCTCATGTAGAGGCACCTACGACAGGATCCCATTAAATAAAAGATGAAAGGATACATTTGGACCGGAGTGATAGAATACAAAGAAAGTAGTAGTTGGACGAGGTCAGACGATTGAACCAAACACAACACAATAATGATTGTTGAAGACGGATAGCCGTTCGTAAAGGTTTTTGACCATCGCGAAAGAGTGAAAGACGAGATTTTGGTCCTTTATAGGGATTGAGATGTGCTGGCTGTCTATACTCCCAACAAGTTTGAAAGTAGGTCAAATCACAATTCATCACCATCTTTCACAATTCATCACCACCTTGCCCGCTTCCAATTGATGATTGGCTTCGGAATTTTTCTCTTTGGGTTGCAGTTGTTTGAAGACCCTATTAAATAAAGTAAAAAAGATTTGTGAAGACAACTGAAGACCAAATTAACCCCTTTGAATTAATTGATCTTACAAGATAATGGGTTGGTTGAGAACGAGTGATTAACGGAGAAAAAATTGGATGAGAGACAGATGATACTATTTGGTCAGGACGAATAGTGGCCGAAGTCAAGGAACGAAGTCACTAAATCGGAAAGGAAAAGGCGTAAAAAATTACATAAAAGTGGCGAACCCTTGTTCTTGTCTCACGATAAAGGCAAATAAACTTGTATCCACGGGAAGCCATCCACCACGAACTCAAGCTTATCAAAAAGGATATACATAATAAAAAGGGTTCGATCATTACGTCGCAATATATCTTCCCCACTTGGCGTGTACCTATTACGTGGTGAAAGCTAATAAGAGAGACACCCTAAAAGGCCCAAAGAAAGTTGTTACTGGATAGTGAATGATCATTTTGGACGAGTTGGGGCTTAGTCAAATAAAACCAACTCTTATACGGGCATTGATGAATGTCGTCTTATTTACTCTGAAGTTTCATGAAAGGAAAATCTATTTAAAATAATGATGGAACGATATAGTAATGCCTATCCCAGTACGTGGTGATCAGTAGTCGAGTCAATCGAAAAAAGGGCTTAAACATACTTTTCAAGTACTTATGCGCCCTAGTAGCACGTTGCGTAGGGTCAATACTCACTCAAATAGATAAATTGGTATTTAGATAATGTATCGGTTCAACCTTCGATCAGTACGTGGGACGAGTTTATGCCTCATACAGCTCGGGCCGAAGACTGACCTTCGTGCCTAGAAGCTTATAACCATGAAGCGGCCCATTGTGTCTTCCACAATTTTTTTATGAAGAAATCACCATGATAAAGATACAAGCCCACATCCATTATAAAAAAATTAAGAATAAAATGTTTGGCAAATGAATTTCAATAGCAATTACATAAAGTTGTTTGCAGCATCCATAGCCATACATGCTAGTAATACATATATATTTTTTTTAATTTGATGAAGTGAAGACACTTATCAAGTTTCTATGTATAAAATCCCTCATTTTTTCGATAAATTCCTCTACCACCGCGAACCCCATTTAGAGTCATTTAGAGTCAAGCATGAATGCGATTAATACTAAGATAATAAGAAAAGTAGTTGTCTGATCGCTTGTGCCCGCCTATTGAATTTTGTCTTGCCCTAAATGGAATGACTCCCTTGACCTCGAAAGTCAAGAAATCTCATTTTCATATTTAGGCGTCACGACCGTTTGCCTCGTGTATTCAAAGTAATTGAAATTGAGAATCATTTTTTATCAATAGAAATGTTAAGAAGTCATTCGTCGTCGCATTATCTGTCTTTGACTACGGGTTAAACGATCAGTCAATTGGCGACTATTTTTGAGATCCTACAATACATGTGTGTATAGAGTTAAGGTGAATGTCGCTGCTGCTGAAATTTCCCGATATCATACAAATGAATAGCGTGAACCGTTATAATATTTTAAAATAGAAGATACAAAATTTGACAAATCCCTTTATATAATTTTCATAAATATAAATATAAAATTTATTATTTAATTGTGTTAGTGTCAACCAATGTATTTATTTCAATTTTATTATTTAAGATTTATCAAATTTATTTATAAATAAAATATTAAGATCTTTAGAAAATAATTATATATTTTAGAAAAAAATATCTTTTGTTGTGTTAGTTTTGCATTAAAAAAATATATATAATTATTCAAGATAAACTATTCAATGTACCATCAAAATATAGTCTCATTTAAATCTTTAAAATTTTTAAATAATTCTTTCAAATTTGAGAGTCTCCTCACATTTAACTTTCTTAAATTCATAATAACATATATCACTGTCATTCTTATTTAAATTTAAATTATAAATGCGAACTAATATGACACTCCGTTTAAACTCAAAACACTTTCAGATAGAATCGAACACGTGACATTTTGTTTTCTTAAGTCGACTTTTACCACTGTACTACCTTATATGTGACATATAACTACTTATCATTATAAATTTTACTATAATTTTATATATATATATATATATATATATATATATATATATATATATATATATATATATATATAAAGTTTACTCAACATATAAATTTATGAGAAATGATTGGAGTAAAGAATTTGAGAGAATTACGTTGCGCAATCTGATTCACTGCAATAATAATAATATTTTTTCTCCTTTCTCTCTTTTCTCATCTTTATCCTTTATCAACATGTGGTGATACATTCCTCTCCCAAATTTTCTCCCCTATCACTTCTATGAATTTATATATTAATGTAGGGGTGTAAACGAGCTGAGCCGAGCTCGAATTAACCTTGGCTCGAGTTTGGCTCGACTCATTTTTTATTGGCTTGGACCGAGCTTGATCGAGCTTTCAATATTAAGCTCAAATTCGACTCGATCATATAATCATAGACTCGAAAAACTCGAATTTAAATATATTTATATATTAATTTCTTATATTAAAAAAATATAATGAAAGTCGAGAGTCCATTCATTGGACCATATAACTCTCCGCATACTTTTTTGTTTCACGCCCTATAATTATTCCTCAGCCATGACTTGGTTCACGTAAGAATGAACGTATTTATTCGCATAAAAATACACATAGAATACATAAGTGAGTTATTAATGTTGAAACAAGTTTGAGAAAAATACTTTCAAATCATGTATTGTATTTCAAATTAACTTGAAAATATATAAAATTCTATTATATTTATTTTAAAAAATAAAACACTTTATAGTAAAATAAAAATAATTTTATATCTTATAAAATATAATATATTGAGATTGCATATATTAAATAATATTATAATATAATTATATTTTTGATTTGATTTAAAAAATTTATATTTTTATAATTAAATTAATATCTAATTTATTTATTTTCTTATAAATATTATAAAATATTTATTTTTTAATTTATAAATTTTATTTTAGTATATCTTTAAAGTGAAATAAAAATAATTTTATATCTTATAAAATATAATATATTGAGATTGCATATATTAAATAATATTGTAATATAATTATATTTTTGATTTGATTTTAAAAAAATATGTTTTTATAATTAAATTAATATCTAATTTATTTAATTCCTTATAAATATTATAAAATATTTATTTTTTAATTTATAAATTTTATTTTAGTATATCTTGATAAATAAAGTGAAATAAAAATAATTTTATATCTTATAAAATATAATATATTGAGATTGCATATAATAAATTATATTACAGTATAATTATATTTTGATTTGATTTTTAATAATTATGTCTTTATAATTAATTAATATTAAATTTATTTATTTTCTTATAAGTATTATATAACCTATATTTTTTAATTTACATATTGTGAAAAAGCCCGTAAGCAAATAAGTATATAGATAGTGTTATGGGTACGTTTCATGTTTTGATTAAAAATTAATATATAATAATAAAAAAATTATATAATTAGGCTCAAAAAAACTCGACGAGCTATAAAGCGAGTCTTACCTAAACTCGAATTCGACTCGAATCTTAAACGAGCTGACTCGAGCTCGTCTCAAATTTAATTTTGATCGAACTCGAATCATGGACCATGAGCCGCTCAACTCATTTACACCCTATATTGATGAATGTGTTATTTAGACTCATTTTATACCCCATTAATATTTAGATTAACCTGAGTTATATAAAATATTATTATTATATATAACATATATAATATTGTGTATTTTTAAATTATTTAATTTTAATAAAAATATAGAAAAAACAAATATATAAATAAATTATAAAAACTTTATATCTAACAATTTAAACCTTATTTTTATGATAATCTATGAAAGATTTTAATAATTAAAATTTTGATTTATTGTATAATTTTATGTATAAATATATAAATTGTAATAATATTTTGAGTTACAAATATTGATTCCCGAGTCACTTATATTTATTTACATTTAATAAATCCAAATTTGTAGGTGACATTTTGTTAAGAATTATTATTATTATCATTATATATTAGTTAGATCTAACTTATAAAAAATAAAAATAAAAAACAAATTCTCTAAGAAAAAAGGTTGGAATATTTTTTTAGTTTTTATTGCCCTCTTCGATACATTTTATACATGGGAGTGTTTCATTTCTAATTTTACTACTTAAATTTGAGTTGTTTTATGTTTTGTTCAGTATAACATTATTTTTAGTTGGTTCGGATATGTTATCCCGATTTTTATAATCAACATAATACGGGATCGTTTTTACTACATTCAAATTGTTAAAATTTTAATTTTTATAAAATTTTCATAATATTTAATATTTTTTAATTTTAAATAGCTTACATGTAACTCTTATTTAAATTAGTGATATATAATTATTAAAAATATAGATCAACTCATAATCAAAAAATATATTTTTATATTCTCTTAAAATAACAAAATCATATCAAATACAAATATATAAATTTCTCAACAATAAATTGATAATTCTTAAGTAAAAGACCAAATTCCAAACAAAGACTTCATTCACATCTATATATATATATATATATATTTCGATATTGATCCATCTAAAAACTATAAAAACTAAAAACTTGAAATGGTTAAAAACAAAAATAAAATTTAAAATGTTATAGGTATATTTTAAATTTACAACCTAATAAAAAAAATAAGTAAAATTCTTTTAACTAACTAAGACAATAAAATATTATATTTTAATTTATATACAAAATTTGATAAACTTGAGAAATTTATAAATATATATATAATAATAATGATTAATTTAATTTTTGCCAGGTTAAAATATGTGGTTAATTTTGATATATATATATGAGAGTAAATAGATATTTGAGTCGAATTATGTGTTAACCCACCATAAACTTGAAACGGTTAATAATAAAATTAAAAATATTATATATATATATTTTGAAATTACAACATAAAAAAACAAATAAAATTTTTTAACTAAAAAAAGCTTATAAAACTTTATATTTTAAATCTATACAAAATTTGATGAACGCTATACATTCATAATAATATCTATTATCATAATTTATTTTATATAAATATTTTCTTCTTTTATTATATTTATATTTAAATAAAAGTTTAACATATTAAATTAAATATTATATACATATAAAAAATATAAAATATAAAAAAATATTTAGAATTTAAAATAAAATTAGTTAGGAAAAATATGATATAAATATATATATAATTAAATAAATAAATTTGTAACGTTATATAATTATTATATATTAAAAAATAAATTAGAAGATAAATATTTTTAATTAGAATAATATATATATATATATATATATATATAAAAGAAAAAAAAATTATTTTTATTAATAAATTTATATTATATATTAAAAAATTAGGATATAATAATAATGTTATATATATTATTATTATTTTTATTTTTATTTAATATTAGGATAAGAGATATAATTATTTTTGGTATGAATATACATTTTTTTTTTATACAATATATATAGTTATTCAAAATATAACTATAAAAATATATTACATACACAAATTTATTGAATTATTTCAATAATCATAATCATAAGTGGTTCAATGGTTAAAATGTTAACATTTCATAATAAGTGAGTGCGCAAACATTGGTAGATGAGAATGTATGTCGAAAAGTGTAGTCTAATATTGGAATGTCGGTTTGAGTAATGCAAATATCGGTGGAAAAACCTAAAGGTTTGTCAACTGAGGGTGATTTAGGACCTAAGATCATGCAAAAAGATGTAATTGTCAGCTTGAATTAAACATTATAATAAATATCGGTAAATTCACGTGGGATGCACAGAAAACATAAAAATTAAAATAAATTCAACAATAAAAAAATTACAATAATTTTAAAATATGTACTCAATGTTAAATGTGTCTTATATTTAATAAATAAAAT
This sequence comes from Impatiens glandulifera, assembly GCF_907164915.1. Classification (NCBI taxonomy): domain Eukaryota; kingdom Viridiplantae; phylum Streptophyta; class Magnoliopsida; order Ericales; family Balsaminaceae; genus Impatiens; species Impatiens glandulifera. The sequence continues at coordinate 3,244,618 of NC_061870.1, read as the reverse complement.
TAAATTAAAAAATGTAATTAATTTTATTATATATAATGTTATATATATATATATATGAGTAATGATAGGGGAGCGAAACATTTGCAGCGAATGGGGCAGCTAAAGTGGAGTGCTGAATAGACAAGCTGACTCAGTATATATTTATTTTTCTCTTTATTTTCATTAATAATTTTCTCTCACTTCTCACTATTTACCTTTTCTCTTTATATATTAATTAAGACACATTCAATAAAAAAAATCAATTTTTATTATTAAAAAACACTTAATAATTAATCTCTTTAATTTTTATTATCATAAATATATTTTTTTTTAAAATTCAATTAATTAATTATATCATCTATTAATTTAATAATATATATTAATAATATTAATAAATTATTAATCATTTTACTCAACTGAATTAATTCTCTTTTTTAAATTCTTAATTATTGAAAAGTTTAAAGGAGTGACAATATCTGGTGTAAAAACAATACACTCTCCAATAAAAGTACGAGGTCACATAGTCCACCCACAAAAAGAAAACAATATGTTATTGAACAAAAAAATTATGAAGAAATCAATTACAAAGGCTAGAAAAAAGGTTTGATTTATTATATTTTAGACAATTATTTTTAGTATTAAATTATATTATTTTTATTCTAAATTATATATTATTTCTAATTTGTCTTGTAAATTAGAAATTTTTGATGTTAATATGTTGACGATATAAGACTAATGAAAACTACTATTGCGATGAGATGATTAAAGACAATTTTATATTATGTTGTTTGATTTTGTGAAAGTAGATGTTATAATACATTTTGTACCATGTTTTTTTTTAAGTTTATTTTATATTTTGGATCATGTTTTTTTGTTACTTTAATTAAATTGTGTAATTTATTAATATAAAATAGTAAATTAATTCAATTAAATATTTTTAATTAAATATAACACAATTAATTATTATTTATTTTAATTTGAGTAATTTTTATTATTGAAAATAAATTTTATTTTTTCAATAAAAAAAAAATAAATTTTATTTTGTTCAATAAAAGAAAATAAATTATTGAGAGAGAAATAATTAAAATGTGTATAATAATCGCATATGTACAATAATTTAAAAAAAAAACATATTTATGATAATAAAAATTAAAAAGAATATTTATTAAATGTTTTTTAATAATAATAATTAATTTTGTATTGAATGAGTCTTAATTAATATAAGGAGAAAATGTAAGTAGTGAGAAGAGAGAGAAAATTATTAATGAAAATAAAGAGAAAAATAAATATATATTGAGTCAGCTTGTCTAGTCAGCACTCCACATCCTTCGCTGTCTCATTCGCTCTGTAAATGTTTCGCTCCCCTATCATTACTCTCTCTCTATATATATATATATAATTAGAGTAACTAGCATTTAGCCCGTGCATTTGCACGATTAATAATATAAAAAATCGTGAAAAAAAATACGGATAACATTTTTAATTTTATTTTTAACCGTTTTAGGTTTATGGGTGGGTCAATCCACAATCCAACCCAAGTATCCATTTACTCAACTTCATTATATATATATATATATATAATATATATATATATATTAATTAGTTAAAAAGTTGAACTTATATTAATATTAAAACGTCCCGCGTTTATCAAATTTGATGTTGAATTTAAAATATAAAGTTTTTGTAACATAGTTGATTAAAGAGTTGTACTTGTTTTGTTAGGTTGCAAGTTCGAAACATACCTCTAGCATATTTAATTTTATTTTTAACCGTTTTAAATTTAAAGGCGGGACAAACCACAATCCGACCCAAATATCCAAATTAACCACAGCTCTCAACCCGGCAATCCGGACACTTTAAAAATTAAGCATCATTATATATATATATATATAGATTAGTTAGTTAAAAAGTTGAACTTATATTAATATTAAAATGTCCCGCGTTTATCAAATTTGGTGTTGAATTTAAAATATAAAGTCTTTGTAGCCTAGTTGGTTAAAGAGTTGTACTTGTTTTGTTAGATTGCAAGTTCGAAACATACCTTTAGCATTTTTTATTTTATTTTTAACCGTTTTAAATTTAAAGGCGGGTCAACCCACAATCCGACCCAAGTATCCAAATTAACCACAGCTCTCGACCCGACAATCCGGACACTTTAAAAATTAAGCATCATTATATATATATAGATTAGTTAGTTAAAAAGTTGAACTTATATTAATATTAAAACGTCCCGCGTTTATCAAATTTGATGTTGAATTTAAAATATAAAGTCTTTGTAGCCTAGTTAGTTAAAGAGTTATACTTGTTTTGTTATGTTCCAAGTTCGAAACATACCTCTAGCATTTTTAATTTTATTTTTAACCGTTTAAAATTTAAAGGCGGGTCAACCCACAATCCGACCCAAATATCCAAATTAACCACAGTTCTCGACCCGGCAATCCGGACACTTTAAAAATTAAGCATCATTATATATATATATATAGATTAGTTAGTTATAAAGTTGAACTTATATTAATATTAAAACGTCCCGCATTTATCAAATTTGATGTTGAATTTAAAATATAAAGTCTTTGTAGCCTAGTTGGTTAAAGAGTTGTACTTATTTTGTTAGGTTGAAAGTTTGAAACATACCTCTAGCATTTTTAATTTTATTTTTAAAAATTAAGCATCATTATATATATATAGATTAGTTAGTTAAAAAGTTGAACTTATATTAATATTAAAACGTCCCGCGTTTATCAAATTTGGTGTTGAATTTAAAATATAAAGTCTTTGTAGCCTAGTTGGTTAAAGAGTTGTACTTGTTTTGTTAGGTTGCAAGTACGAAACATACCTCTAGAATTTTTAATTTTATTTTTAACCGTTTTAAATTTAAAGGCGGGTCAACCCACAATCTGACCCAAGTATCCAAATTAACCACAGCTCTCGACCCGGCAATCCGGACACTTTAAAAATTAAGCATCATTATATATATATAGATTAGTTAGTTAAAAAGTTGAACTTATATTAATATTAAAACGTCCCGCGTTTATCAAATTTGGGGTTGAATTTAAAATATATAGTTTTTGTAGCCTAGTTGGTTAAAGAGTTGTACTTGTTTTGTTAGGTTGCAAGTTCGAAACATACCTCTAGCATTTTTAATTTTATTTTTAACCGTTTTAAATTTAAAGGCGGGACAACCCACAATCCGACCCAAATATCCAAATTAACCACATCTCTCGACCCGCCAATCCAGACACTTTAAAAATTAAGCATCATTATATATATATAGATTAGTTAGTTAAAAAGTTGAACTTATATTAATATTAAAATGTCCCGCGTTTATCAAATTTGGTGTTGAATTTAAAATATAAAGTCTTTGTAGCCTAGTTGGTTAAAGAGTTATACTTGTTTTGTTAGGTTGCAAGTTCGAAACATATCTTTAGCATTTTTAATTTTATTTTTAACCGTTTTAAATTTAAAGGCGGGTCAACCCACAATCCGACCCAAGTATCTAAATTAACCACAGCTCTCGACCCGGCAATCCGGACACTTTAAAAATTAAGCATCATTATATATATAGATTAGTTAGTTAAAATGTTGAACTTATATTAATATTAAAACGTCCCGCGTTTATCAAATTTGGTGTTGAATTTAAAATATAAAGTCTTTGTAGCCTAGTTAGTTAAAGAGTTATACTTGTTTTGTTATGTTCCAAGTTCGAAACATACCTCTAGCATTTTTAATTTTATTTTTAACCATTTTAAATTTAAAGGCGGGTCAACCCACAATCCGACCCAAGTATCCAAATTAACCACAGCTCTCGACCCGACAATCCGGACACTTTAAAAATTAAGCATCATTATATATATAGATTAGTTAGTTAAAAAGTTGAACTTATATTAATATTAAAACGTCCCGCGTTTATCAAATTTGGTGTTGAATTTAAAATATAAAGTCTTTGTAGCCTAGTTGGTTAAAGAGTTATACTTGTTTTGTTAGGTTGCAAGTTCGAAACATACCTTTAGCATTTTTAATTTTATTTTTAACCGTTTTAAATTTAAAGGCGGGTCAACCCACAATCCGACCCAAGTATCCAAATTAACCACAGCTCTCGACCCGACAATCCGGACACTTTAAAAATTAAGCATCATTATATATATATATATATAGATTAGTTAGTTAAAAAGTTGAACTTATATTAATATTAAAATGTCCCGCGTTTATCAAATTTGGTGTTGAATTTAAAATATAAAGTCTTTGTAGCTTAGTTGGTTAAAGAGTTGTACTTGTTTTGTTAGATTGCAAGTTCGAAACATACCTTTAGCATTTTTTATTTTATTTTTAACCGTTTTAAATTTAAAGGCGGGTCAACCCACAATCCGACCCAAGTATCCAAATTAACCACAGCTCTCGACCCGACAATCCGGACACTTTAAAAATTAAGCATCATTATATATATATAGATTAGTTAGTTAAAAAGTTGAACTTATATTAATATTAAAACGTCCCGCGTTTATCAAATTTGATGTTGAATTTAAAATATAAAGTCTTTGTAGCCTAGTTGGTTAAAGAGTTGTACTTGTTTTGTTAGGTGGCAAGTACGAAACATACTTCTAGCATTTTTAATTTTATTTTTAACCGTTTAAAATTTAAAGGCGGGTCAACCCACAATCCGACCCAAATATCCAAATTAACCACAGTTCTCGACCCGGCAATCCGGACACTTTAAAAATTAAGCATCATTTTATATATAGATTAGTTAGTTAAAAAGTTGAACTTATATTAATATTAAAACGTCCCGCGTTTATCAAATTTGATGTTGAATTTAAAATATAAAGTCTTTGTAGCCTAGTTGGTTAAAGAGTTGTACTTGTTTTGTTAGGTTGCAAGTATGAAACATACCTCTAGCATATTTAATTTTATTTTTAACCGTTTAAAATTTAAAGGCGGGTCAACCCAAAATCCGACCCAAATATCCAAATTAACCACAGTTCTCGACCCGGCAATCCGGACACTTTAAAAATTAAGCATCATTATATATATATATAGATTAGTTAGTTATAAAGTTGAACTTATATTAATATTAAAACGTCCCGCATTTATCAAATTTGATGTTGAATTTAAAATATAAAGTCTTTGTAGCCTAGTTGGTTAAAGAGTTGTACTTATTTTGTTAGGTTGAAAGTTTGAAACATACCTCTAGCATTTTTAATTTTATTTTTAAAAATTAAGCATCATTATATATATATAGATTAGTTAGTTAAAAAGTTGAACTTATATTAATATTAAAACGTCCCGCGTTTATCAAATTTGGTGTTGAATTTAAAATATAAAGTCTTTGTAGCCTAGTTGGTTAAAGAGTTGTACTTGTTTTGTTAGGTTGCAAGTACGAAACATACCTCTAGCATTTTTAATTTTATTTTTAACCGTTTTAAATTTAAAGGCGGGTCAACCCACAATCTGACCCAAGTATCCAAATTAACCACAGCTCTCGACCCGGCAATCCGGACACTTTAAAAGTTAAGCATCATTATATATATATAGATTAGTTAGTTAAAAAGTTGAACTTATATTAATATTAAAACGTCCCGCGTTTATCAAATTTGGGGTTGAATTTAAAATATATAGTTTTTGTAGCCTAGTTGGTTAAAGAGTTGTACTTGTTTTGTTAGGTTGCAAGTTCGAAACATACCTCTAGCATTTTTAATTTTATTTTTAACCGTTTTAAATTTAAAGGCGGGACAACCCACAATCCGACCCAAATATCCAAATTAACCACATCTCTCGACCCGCCAATCCAGACACTTTAAAAATTAAGCATCATTATATATATATATAGATTAGTTAGTTAAAAAGTTGAACTTATATTAATATTAAAATGTCCCGCGTTTATCAAATTTGGTGTTGAATTTAAAATATAAAGTCTTTGTAGCCTAGTTGGTTAAAGAGTTATACTTGTTTTGTTAGGTTGCAAGTTCGAAACATATCTTTAGCATTTTTAATTTTATTTTTAACCGTTTTAAATTTAAAGGCGGGTCAACCCACAATCCGACCCAAGTATCTAAATTAACCACAGCTCTCGACCCGGCAATCCGGACACTTTAAAAATTAAGCATCATTATATATATAGATTAGTTAGTTAAAATGTTGAACTTATATTAATATTAAAACGTCCCGCGTTTATCAAATTTGGTGTTGAATTTAAAATATAAAGTCTTTGTAGCCTAGTTGGTTAAAGAGTTGTACTTGTTTTGTTAGATTGCAAGTTCGAAACATACCTTTAGCATTTTTAATTTTATTTTTAACCGTTTTAAATTTAAAGGCGGGTCAACCCACAATCCGACCCAAGTATCCAAATTAACCACAGCTCTCGACCCGACAATCCGGACACTTTAAAAATTAAGCATCATTATATATATATAGATTAGTTAGTTAAAAAGTTGAACTTATATTAATATTAAAACGTCCCGCGTTTATCAAATTTGATGTTGAATTTAAAATATAAAGTCTTTGTAGCCTAGTTGGTTAAAGAGTTGTACTTGTTTTGTTAGGTGGCAAGTACGAAACATACTTCTAGCATTTTTAATTTTATTTTTAACCGTTTAAAATTTCAAGGCGGGTCAACCCACAATCCGACCCAAATTAACCACAGTTCTCGACCCGGCAATCCGGACACTTTAAAAATTAAGCATCATTTTATATATAGATTAGTTAGTTAAAAAGTTGAACTTATATTAATATTAAAACGTCCCGCGTTTATCAAATTTGATGTTGAATTTAAAATATAAAGTCTTTGTAGCCTAGTTGGTTAAAGAGTTGTACTTGTTTTGTTAGGTTGCAAGTACGAAACATACCTCTAGCATTTTTAATTTTATTTTTAACCGTTTAAAATTTAAAGGCGGGTCAACCCAAAATCCGACCCAAATATCCAAATTAACCACAGTTCTCGACCCGGCAATCCGGACACTTTAAAAATTAAGCATCATTATATATATATAGATTAGTTAGTTATAAAGTTGAACTTATATTAATATTAAAACGTCCCGCATTTATCAAATTTGATGTTGAATTTAAAATATAAAGTCTTTGTAGCCTAGTTGGTTAAAGAGTTGTACTTATTTTGTTAGGTTGAAAGTTTGAAACATACCTCTAGCATTTTTAATTTTATTTTTAAAAATTAAGCATCATTATATATATATATAGATTAGTTAGTTAAAAAGTTGAACTTATATTAATATTAAAACGTCCCGCGTTTATCAAATTTGGTGTTGAATTTAAAATATAAAGTCTTTGTAGCCTAGTTGGTTAAAGAGTTGTACTTGTTTTGTTAGGTTGCAAGTACGAAACATACCTCTAGCATTTTTAATTTTATTTTTAACTGTTTTAAATTTAAAGGCGGGTCAACCCACAATCTGACCCAAGTATCCAAATTAACCACAGCTCTCGACCCGGCAATCCGGACACTTTAAAAATTAAGCATCATTATATATATATAGATTAGTTAGTTAAAAAGTTGAACTTATATTAATATTAAAACGTCCCGCGTTTATCAAATTTGATGTTGAATTTAAAATATAAAGTCTTTGTAGCCTAGTTGGTTAAAGAGTTGTACTTGTTTTGTTAGGTTGCAAGTACGAAACATACCTCTAGCATATTTAATTTTATTTTTAACCGTTTAAAATTTAAAGGCGGGTCAACCCAAAATCCGACCCAAATATCCAAATTAACCACAGTTCTCGACCCGGCAATCCGGACACTTTAAAAATTAAGCATCATTATATATATATATAGATTAGTTAGTTATAAAGTTGAACTTATATTAATATTAAAACGTCCCGCATTTATCAAATTTGATGTTGAATTTAAAATATAAAGTCTTTGTAGCCTAGTTGGTTAAAGAGTTGTACTTATTTTGTTAGGTTGGAAGTTTGAAACATACCTCTAGCATTTTTAATTTTATTTTTAAAAATTAAGCATCATTATATATATATAGATTAGTTAGTTAAAAAGTTGAACTTATATTAATATTAAAACGTCCCGCGTTTATCAAATTTGGTGTTGAATTTAAAATATAAAGTCTTTGTAGCCTAGTTGGTTAAAGAGTTGTACTTGTTTTGTTAGGTTGCAAGTACGAAACATACCTCTAGCATTTTTAATTTTATTTTTAACCGTTTTAAATTTAAAGGCGGGTCAACCCACAATCCGACCCAAGTATCCAAATTAACCACAGCTCTCGACCCGGCAATCCGGACACTTTAAAAATTAAGCATCATTATATATATATAGATTAGTTAGTTAAAAAGTTGAACTTATATTAATATTAAAACGTCCCGCGTTTATCAAATTTGGGGTTGAATTTAAAATATATAGTCTTTGTAGCCTAGTTGGTTAAAGAGTTGTACTTGTTTTGTTAGGTTGCAAGTTCGAAACATACCTCTAGCATTTTTAATTTTATTTTTAACCGTTTTAAATTTAAAGGCGGGTACAACCCACAATCCGACCCAAATATCCAAATTAACCACATCTCTCGACCCGACAATCCGGACACTTTAAAAATTAAGCATCATTATATATATATATATAGATTAGTTAGTTAAAAAGTTGAACTTATATTAATATTAAAATGTCCCGCGTTTATCAAATTTGGTGTTGAATTTAAAATATAAAGTCTTTGTAGCCTAGTTGGTTAAAGAGTTATACTTGTTTTGTTAGGTTGCAAGTTCGAAACATACTTTTAGCATTTTTAATTTTATTTTTAACCGTTTTAAATTTAAAGGCGGGTCAACCCACAATCCGACCCAAGTATCCAAATTAACCACAGCTCTCGACCCGGCAATCCGGACACTTTAAAAATTAAGCATCATTATATATATAGATTAGTTAGTTAAAATGTTGAACTTATATTAATATTAAAACGTCCCGCGTTTATCAAATTTGGTGTTGAATTTAAAATATAAAGTCTTTGTAGCCTAGTTGGTTAAAGAGTTGTACTTGTTTTGTTAGATTGCAAGTTCGAAACATACCTCTAGCATTTTTATTTTATTTTTAACCGTTTTAAATTTAAAGGCGGGTCAACCCACAATCCGACCCAAGTATCCAAATTAACCACAGCTCTCGACCCGACAATCCGGACACTTTAAAAATTAAGCATCATTATATATATATAGATTAGTTAGTTAAAAAGTTGAACTTATATTAATATTAAAACGTCCCGCGTTTATCAAATTTGATGTTGAATTTAAAATATAAAGTCTTTGTAGCCTAGTTGGTTAAAGAGTTGTACTTGTTTTGTTAGGTGGCAAGTACGAAACATACTTCTAGCATTTTTAATTTTATTTTTAACCGTTTAAAATTTAAAGGCGGGTCAACCCACAATCCGACCCAAATATCCAAATTAACCACAGTTCTCGACCCGGCAATCCGGACACTTTAAAAATTAAGCATCATTATATATATATAGATTAGTTAGTTAAAAAGTTGAACTTATATTAATATTAAAACGTCCCGCGTTTATCAAATTTGATGTTGAATTTAAAATATAAAGTCTTTGTAGCCTAGTTGGTTAAAGAGTTGTACTTGTTTTGTTAGGTTGCAAGTACGAAACATACCTCTAGCATTTTTAATTTTATTTTTAACCGTTTAAAATTTAAAGGCGGGTCAACCCAAAATCCGACCCAAATATCCAAATTAACCACAGTTCTCGACCCGGCAATCCGGACACTTTAAAAATTAAGCATCATTATATATATATATAGATTAGTTAGTTATAAAGTTGAACTTATATTAATATTAAAACGTCCCGCATTTATCAAATTTGATGTTGAATTTAAAATATAAAGTCTTTGTAGCCTAGTTGGTTAAAGAGTTGTACTTATTTTGTTAGGTTGCAAGTTTGAAACATACCTCTAGCATTTTTAATTTTATTTTTAAAAATTAAGCATCATTATATATATATATAGATTAGTTAGTTAAAAAGTTGAACTTATATTAATATTAAAACGTCCCGCGTTTATCAAATTTGGTGTTGAATTTAAAATATAAAGTCTTTGTAGCCTAGTTGGTTAAAGAGTTGTACTTGTTTTGTTAGGTTGCAAGTACGAAACATACCTCTAGCATTTTTAATTTTATTTTTAACCGTTTTAAATTTAAAGGCGGGTCAACCCACAATCTGACCCAAGTATCCAAATTAACCACAGCTCTCGACCCGGCAATCCGGACACTTTAAAAATTAAGCATCATTATATATATATAGATTAGTTAGTTAAAAAGTTGAACTTATATTAATATTAAAACGTCCCGCGTTTATCAAATTTGGGGTTGAATTTAAAATATATAGTCTTTGTAGCCTAGTTGGTTAAAGAGTTGTACTTGTTTTGTTAGGTTGCAAGTTCGAAACATACCTCTAGCATTTTTAATTTTATTTTTAACCGTTTTAAATTTAAAGGCGGGACAACCCACAATCCGACCCAAATATCCAAATTAACCACATCTCTCGACCCGCCAATCCAGACACTTTAAAAATTAAGCATCATTATATATATATATAGATTAGTTAGTTAAAAAGTTGAACTTATATTAATATTAAAATGTCCCGCGTTTATCAAATTTGGTGTTGAATTTAAAATATAAAGTCTTTGTAGCCTAGTTGGTTAAAGTGTTGTATTTATTTTGTTAGGTTGCAAGTACGAAACATATCTCTAGCATTTTTAATTTTATTTTTAACCGTTTTAAATTTAAAGGCGGGTCAACCCACAATCCGACCCAAGTATCCAAATTAACCACAGCTCTCGACCCGGCAATCCGGACACTTTAAAAATTAAGCATCATTATATATATAGATTAGTTAGTTAAAAGTTGAACTTATATTAATATTAAAACGTCCCGCGTTTATCAAATTTGGTGTTGAATTTAAAATATAAAGTCTTTGTAGCCTAGTTGGTTAAAGAGTTGTACTTGTTTTGTTAGGTTGCAAGTTCGAAACATACCTCTAGCATTTTTAATTTTATTTTTAACCGTTTTAAATTTAAAGGCGGGACAACCCACAATCCGACCCAAGTATCCAAATTAACCACAGCTCTCGACCCGGCAATCCGGACACTTTAAAAATTAAGCATCATTATATATATATAGATTAGTTAGTTAAAAAGTTGAACTTATATTAATATTAAAACGTCCCGCGTTTATCAAATTTGGTGTTGAATTTAAAATATAAAGTCTTTGTAGCCTAGTTGGTTAAAGAGTTATACTTGTTTTGTTAGGTTGCAAGTTCGAAACATACTTCTAGCATTTTTAATTTTATTTTTAACCGTTTAAATTTAAAGGCGGGTCAACCCACAATCCGACCCAAAGTATCCAAATTAACCACAGCTCTCGACCCGGCAATCCGGACACTTTAAAAATTAAGCATCATTATATATATATAGATTAGTTAGTTAAAAGTTGAACTTATATTAATATTAAAACGTCCCGCGTTTATCAAATTTGGTGTTGAATTTAAAATATAAAGTCTTTGTAGCCTAGTTGGTTAAAGAGTTATACTTGTTTTGTTAGGTTGCAAGTTCGAAACATACCTCTAGCATTTTTAATTTTATTTTTAACCGTTTTAAATTTAAAGGCGGGTCAACCCACAATCCGACCCAAATATCCAAATTAACCACAGCTCTCGACCCGACAATCCGGACACTTTAAAAATTAAGCATCATTATATATATATAGATTAGTTAGTTAAAAAGTTAAACTTATATTAATATTAAAACGTCCCGCGTTTATCAAATTTGGTGTTGAATTTGAAATATAAAGTCTTTGTAGCCTAGTTGGTTAAAGAGTTATACTTGTTTTGTTATGTTCCAAGTTCGAAACATACCTCTAGAATTTTTAATTTTATTTTTAACCGTTTTAAATTTAAAGGCGGGTCAACCCACAATCCGACCCAAGTATCCAAATTAAACACAGCTCTCGACCCGACAATCCGGACACTTTAAAAATTAAGCATCATTATATATATATAGATTAGTTAGTTAAAAAGTTGAACTTATATTAATATTAAAATGTTCCGCGTTTATCAAATTTGGTGTTGAATTTAAAATATAAAGTCTTTGTAGCCTAGTTGGTTAAAGAGTTATACTTGTTTTGTTATGTTCTAAGTTCGAAACATACCTCTAGAATTTTATTTTAAACCGTTTTAAATTTAAAAGCGGGTCAACCCACAATCCGACCCAAGTATCCAAATTAACCACGGCTCTCGACCCAACAATCTGGACACTTTAAAAATTAAGCATCATTATATATATATATATAGATTAGTTAGTTAAAAAGTTGAACTTATTAATATTAAAATGTCCCGCGTTTATCAAATTTGGTGTTGAATTTAAAATATAAAGTCTTTGTAGCCTAGTTGGTTAAAAAGTTGTACTTGTTTTGTTAGGTTGCAAGATCGAAACATACCTCTAGCATTTTTTATTTTATTTTTAACCGTTTTAAATTTAAAGGCGGGTCAACCCACAATCCGACCCAAGTATCCAAATTAACCACAGCTCTCGACCCGACAATCCAGACACTTTAAAAATTAAGCATCATTATATATATATATATATATATAGATTAGTTAGTTAAAAAATTGAACTTATATTAATATTAAAACGTCCCGCGTTTATCAAATTTGATGTTGAATTTAAAATATAAAGTCTTTGTAGCCTAGTTGGTTAAAGAGTTGTACTTTTTATGTTAGGTTGCAAGTACGAAACATACTTCTAGCATTTTTAATTTTATTTTTAACCGTTTAAAATTTAAAGGCGGGTCAACCCACAATCCGACCCAAATATCCAAATTAACCACAGTTCTCGACCCGGCAATCCGGACACTTTAAAAAGTAAGCATCATTATATATATATAGATTATTTAGTTAAAAAGTTGAACTTATATTAATATTAAAACATCCCGCATTTATCAAATTTGATGTTGAATTTAAAATATAAAGTCTTTGTAGCCTAGTTGGTTAAAGAGTTGTACTTGTTTTGTTAGGTTGCAAGTACGAAACATACTTCTAGCATTTTTAATTTTATTTTTAACCGTTTAAAATTTAAAGGCGGGTCAACCCACAATCCGACCCAAATATCCAAATTAACCACAGTTCTCGATCCGGCAATCCGGACACTTTAAAAATTAAGCATCATTATATATATATAGATTAGTTAGTTAAAAAGTTGAACTTATATTAATATTAAAACGTCTCGCGTTTATCAAATTTGATGTTGAATTTAAAACATAAAGTCTTTGTAGCCTAGTTGGTTAAAAAGTTGTACTTGTTTTGTTAGGTTGCAAGTACGAAACATACCTCTAGCATTTTTAATTTTATTTTTAACCGTTTAAAATTTAAAGGCGGGTCAACCCACAATCCGACCCAAATATCCAAATTAACCACAGTTCTCGACCCGGCAATCCGAACACTTTAAAAATTAAGCATCATTATATATATATATAGATTAGTTAGTTAAAAAGTTGAACTTATATTAATATTAAAACGTCCCGCATTTATCAAATTTGATGTTGAATTTAAAATATAAAGTCTTTGTAGCCTAGTTGGTTAAAGAGTTGTACTTATTTTGTTAGGTTGTAAGTTTGAAACATACCTCTAGCATTTTTAATTTTATTTTTAAAAATTAAGCATCATTATATATATATAGATTAGTTAGTTAAAAAGTTGAACTTATATTAATATTAAAACGTCCCGCGTTTATCAAATTTGGTGTTGAATTTAAAATATAAAGTCTTTGTAGTCTAGTTGATTAAAGTGTTGTATTTATTTTGTTAGGTTGCAAGTACGAAACATATCTCTAGCATTTTTAATTTTATTTTTAACCGTTTTAAATTTAAAGGCGGGTCAATCCACAATCCGACCCAAGTATCCAAATTAACCATAGCTCTCGACCCAGCAATCAGGACACTTTAAAAATTAAGTATTATTATATATATATAGATTAGTTAGTTAAAAAGTTGAACTTATATTAATATTAAAACGTCCCGCGTTTATCAAATTTGGGGTTGAATTTAAAATATATAGTCTTTGTAGCCTAGTTGGTTAAAGAGTTGTATTTGTTTTGTTAGGTTGCAAGTTCGAAACATACCTCTAGCATTTTTAATTTTATTTTTAACCGTTTTAAATTTAAAGTCGGGACAACCCACAATCCGACCCAAATATCCAAATTAACCACAGCTCTCGACCCGGCAATCCGGACACTTTAAAAATTAAGCATCAATATATATATATATAGATTAGTTAGTTAAAAAGTTGAACTTATATTAATATTAAAACGTCCCGCGTTTATCAAATTTGGTGTTGAATTTAAAATATAAAGTCTTTGTAGCCTAGTTGGTTAAAGAGTTATACTTGTTTTGTTAGGTTTCAAGTTCGAAACATACTTCTAGCATTTTTAATTTTATTTTTAACCGTTTTAAATTTAAAGGCGGGTCAACCCACAATCCGACCCAAGTATCCAAATTAAACACAGCTCTCGACCCGGCAATCCGGACACTTTAAAAATTAAGCATCATTATATATATATATAGATTAGTTAGTTAAAATGTTGAACTTATATTAATATTAAAACGTCCCGCGTTTATCAAATTTGGTGTTGAATTTAAAATATAAAGTCTTTGTAGCCTAGTTGGTTAAAAAGTTATACTTGTTTTGTTATGTTCCAAGTTCGAAACATACCTCTAGTATTTTTAATTTTATTTTTAACCATTTTAAATTTAAAGGCGGGTCAACCCACAATCCGACCTAAATATCCAAATTAACCACAGCTCTCGACCCGACAATCCGGACACTTTAAAAATTAAGCATCATTATATATATATAGATTAGTTAGTTAAAAAGTTAAACTTATATTAATATTAAAACGTCCCGCGTTTATCAAATTTGGTGTTGAATTTGAAATATAAAGTCTTTGTAGCCTAGTTGGTTAAAGAGTTATACTTATTTTGTTATGTTCCAAGTTCGAAACATACCTCTAGAATTTTTAATTTTATTTTTAACCGTTTTAAATTTAAAGGCGGGTCAACCCACAATCCGACCCAAGTATCCAAATTAAACACAACTCTCGACCCGACAATCCGGACACTTTAAAAATTAAGCATCATTATATATATATATAGATTAGTTAGTTAAAAAGTTGAACTTATATTAATATTAAAATGTTCCGCGTTTATCAAATTTGGTGTTGAATTTAAAATATAAAGTCTTTGTAGCCTAGTTGGTTAAAGAGTTATACTTGTTTTGTTATGTTCTAAGTTCGAAACATACCTCTAGCATTTTTAATTTTATTTTAAACCGTTTTAAATTTAAAAGCGGGTCAACCCACAATCCGACCCAAGTATCCAAATTAACCACGGCTCTCGACCCGACAATCCGGACACTTTAAAAATTAAGCATCATTATATATATATATATATATAGATTAGTTAGTTAAAAAGTTGAACTTATTAATATTAAAATGTCCCGCGTTTATCAAATTTGGTGTTGAATTTAAAATATAAAGTCTTTGTAGCCTAGTTGGTTAAAAAGTTGTACTTGTTTTGTTAGGTTGCAAGATCGAAACATACCTCTAGCATTTTTTATTTTATTTTTAACCGTTTTAAATTTAAAGGCGGGTCAACCCACAATCCGACCCAAGTATCCAAATTAACCACAGCTCTCGACCCGACAATCCAGACACTTTAAAAATTAAGCATCATTATATATATATATATAGATTAGTTAGTTAAAAAATTGAACTTATATTAATATTAAAACGTCCCGCGTTTATCAAATATGATGTTGAATTTAAAATATAAAGTCTTTGTAGCCTAGTTGGTTAAAGAGTTGTACTTTTTATGTTAGGTTGCAAGTACGAAACATACTTCTAGCATTTTTAATTTTATTTTTAACCGTTTAAAATTTAAAGGCGGGTCAACCCACAATCCGACCCAAATATCCAAATTAACCACAGCTCTCGACCCGACAATCCGGACACTTTAAAAATTAAGCATCATTATATATATATAGATTAGTTAGTTAAAAAGTTGAACTTATATTAATATTAAAACGTCCCGCGTTTATCAAATTTGGTGTTGAATTTAAAATATAAAGTCTTTGTAGCCTAGTTGGTTAAAGAGTTGTACTTGTTTTGTTAGGTTGCAAGTTCGAAACATACCTCTAGCATTTTTAATTTTATTTTTAACCGTTTTAAATTTAAAGGCGGGTCAACCCACAATCCGACCCAAGTATCCAAATTAACCACAGCTCTCGACCCGGCAATCCGGACACTTTAAAAATTAAGCATCATTATATATATATAGATTAGTTAGTTAAAAAGTTGAACTTATATTAATATTAAAACTGTCCCGCGTTTATCAAATTTGGTGTTGAATTTAAAATATAAAGTCTTTGTAGCCTAGTTGGTTAAAGAGTTGTACTTGTTTTGTTAGGTTGCAAGTTCGAAACATACCTCTAGCATTTTTAATTTTATTTTAAACCGTTTTAAATTTAAAAGCGGGTCAACCCACAATCCGACCCAAGTATCCAAATTAACCACGGCTCTCGACCCAACAATCCGGACACTTTAAAAATTAAGCATCATTATATATATATATAGATTAGTTAGTTAAAAAGTTGAACTTATTAATATTAAAATGTCCCGCGTTTATCAAATTTGGTGTTGAATTTAAAATATAAAGTCTTTGTAGCCTAGTTGGTTTAAAAGTTGTACTTGTTTTGTTAGGTTGCAAGATCGAAACATACCTCTAGCATTTTTTATTTTATTTTTAACCGTTTTAAATTTAAAGGCGGGTCAACCCACAATCCGACCCAAGTATCCAAATTAACCACAGCTCTCGACCCGACAATCCAGACACTTTAAAAATTAAGCATCATTATATATATATATATATATATAGATTAGTTGGTTAAAAAATTGAACTTATATTAATATTAAAACGTCCCGCGTTTATCAAATATGATGTTGAATTTAAAATATAAAGTCTTTGTAGCCTAGTTGGTTAAAGAGTTGTACTTTTTATGTTAGGTTGCAAGTACGAAACATACTTCTAGCATTTTTAATTTTATTTTTAACCGATTTAAATTTAAAGGCGGGTCAACCCACAATCCGACCCAAGTATCCAAATTAACCACAGCTCTCGACCCGGCAATCCGGACACTTTAAAAATTAAGCATCATTATATATATATATAGATTAGTTAGTTAAAAAGTTGAACTTATATTAATATTAAAACGTCCCGCGTTTATCAAATTTTGGGTTGAATTTAAAATATATAGTCTTTGTAGCCTAGTTGGTTAAAGAGTTGTACTTGTTTTGTTAGGTTGCAAGTTCGAAACATACCTCTAGCATTTTTAATTTTATTTTTAACCGTTTTAAATTTAAATGCGGGTCAACCCACAATCCGACCCAAGTATCCAAATTAACCACAGCTCTCGACCCGGCAATCCGGACACTTTAAAAATTAAGCATCATTATATATATATATAGATTAGTTAGTTAAAAAGTTGAACTTATATTAATATTAAAATGTCCCGCGTTTATCAAATTTGGTGTTGAATTTGAAATATAAAGTCTTTGTAGTCTAGTTGGTTAAAAAGTTGTACTTGTTTTGTTAGGTTGCAAGTTCGAAACATACCTCTAGCATTTTTAATTTTATTTTTAACCATTTTAAATTTAAAGGCGGGTCAACCCACAATCCGACCCAAGTATCCAAATTAACCACAGCTCTCGACCCGACAATCCGGACACTTTAAAAATTAAGCATCATTATATATATATAGATTAGTTAGTTAAAAAGTTGAACTTATATTAATATTAAAACGTCCCGCGTTTATCAAATTTGATGTTGAATTTAAAATATAAAGTCTTTGTAGCCTAGTTGGTTAAAGAGTTGTACTTTTTTTGTTAGGTTGCAAGTACGAAACATACTTCTAGCATTTTTAATTTTATTTTTAACCGTTTAAAATTTAAAGGCGGGTCAACCCACAATCCGACCCAAATATCCAAATTAACCACAGTTCTCGACCCGGCAATCCGGACACTTTAAAAAGTAAGCATCATTATATATATATAGATTATTTAGTTAAAAAGTTGAACTTATATTAATATTAAAACATCCTGCATTTATCAAATTTGATGTTGAATTTAAAATATAAAGTCTTTGTAGCCTAGTTGGTTAAAGAGTTGTACTTGTTTTGTTAGGTTGCAAGTACGAAACATACTTCTAGCATTTTTAATTTTATTTTTAACCGTTTAAAATTTAAAGGCGGGTCAACCCACAATCCGACCCAAATATCCAAATTAACCACAGTTCTCGACCCGGCAATCCGGACACTTTAAAAATTAAGCATCATTATATATATATAGATTAGTTAGTTAAAAAGTTGAACTTATATTAATATTAAAACGTCTCGCGTTTATCAAATTTGATGTTGAATTTAAAACATAAAGTCTTTGTAGCCTAGTTGGTTAAAGAGTTGTACTTGTTTTGTTAGGTTGCAAGTACGAAACATACCTCTAGCATTTTTAATTTTATTTTTAACCGTTTAAAATTTAAAGGCGGGTCAACCCACAATCCGACCCAAATATCCAAATTAACCACAGTTCTCGACCCGGCAATCCGAACACTTTAAAAATTTAGCATCATTATATATATATAGATTAGTTAGTTAAAAAGTTGAACTTATATTAATATTAAAACCTCCCGCATTTATCAAATTTGATGTTGAATTTAAAATATAAAGTCTTTGTAGCCTAGTTGGTTAAAGAGTTGTACTTATTTTGTTAGGTTGCAAGTTTGAAACATACCTCTAGCATTTTTAATTTTATTTTTAAAAATTAAGCATCATTATATATATATAGATTAGTTAGTTAAAAAGTTGAACTTATATTAATATTAAAACGTCCCGCGTTTATCAAATTTGGTGTTGAATTTAAAATATAAAGTCTTTGTAGCCTAGTTGGTTAAAGAGTTGTACTTGTTTTGTTAGGTTGCAAGTTCGAAACATACCTCTAGCATTTTTAATTTTATTTTTAACCGTTTTAAATTTAAATGCGGGACAACCCACAATCCGACCCAAGTATCCAAATTAACCACAGCTCTCGACCCGGCAATCCGGACACTTTAAAAATTAAGCATCATTATACATATATAGATTAGTTAGTTAAAAAGTTGAACTTATATTAATATTAAAACGTCCCGCGTTTATCAAATTTGGGTTGAATTTAAAATATATAGTCTTTGTAGCCTAGTTGGTTAAAGAGTTATACTTGTTTTGTTAGGTTTCAAGTTTGAAACATACCTCTAGCATTTTTAATTTTATTTTTAACCGTTTAAAATTTAAAGGCGGGTCAACCCACAATCCGACCCAAGTATCCAAATTAACCACTGCTCTCGACCCGACAATCCGGACACTTTAAAAATTAAGCATCATTATATATATATATATAGATTAGTTAGTTAAAAAGTTGAACTTATTAATATTAAAATGTCCCGCGTTTATCAAATTTGGTGTTGAATTTAAAATATAAAGTCTTTGTAGCCTAGTTGGTTAAAAAGTTGTACTTGTTTTGTTAGGTTGCAAGATCGAAACATACCTCTAGCATTTTTATTTTATTTTTAACCGTTTTAAATTTAAAGGCAGGTCAACCCACAATCCGACCCAAGTATCCAAATTAACCACAGCTCTCGACCCGACTATCCGGACACTTTAAAAATTAAGCATCATTATATATATATATATATAGATAGATTAGTTAGTTAAAAAGTTTAACTTATATTAATATTAAAACGTCCCGCGTTTAAAAAATTTGATGTTGAATTTAAAATTTAAAGTCTTTGTAGCCTAGTTGGTTAAAGAGTTGTACTTAATTTGTTAGGTTGCAAGTACGAAACATACCTCTAGCATTTTTAATTTTATTTTTAACCGTTTTAAATTTAAAGGCGGGTCAACCCACAATCCGACCCAAGTATCCAAATTAACCACTGCTCTCGACCCGACAATCCGGACACTTTAAAAATTAAGCATCATTATATATATATATATAGATTAGTTAGTTAAAAAGTTGAACTTATTAATATTAAAATGTCCCGCGTTTATCAAATTTGGTGTTGAATTTAATATATAAAGTCTTTGTAGCCTAGTTGGTTAAAAAGTTGTACTTGTTTTGTTAGGTTGCAAGATCGAAACATACCTCTAGCATTTTTTATTTTATTTTTAACCGTTTTAAATTTAAAGGCAGGTCAACCCACAATCCGACCCAAGTATCCAAATTAACCACAGCTCTCGACCCGACTATCCGGACACTTTAAAAATTAAGCATCATTATATATATATATATATAGATAGATTAGTTAGTTAAAAAGTTTAACTTATATTAATATTAAAACGTCCCGCGTTTAAAAAATTTGATGTTGAATTTAAAATTTAAAGTCTTTGTAGCCTAGTTGGTTAAAGAGTTGTACTTAATTTGTTAGGTTGCAAGTACGAAACATACCTCTAGCATTTTTAATTTTATTTTTAACCGTTTAAAATTTAAAGGCGGGTCAACCCACAATCCGACCCAAATATCCAAATTAACAACAGTTCTCGACCCGACAATCCGGACACTTTAAAAATTAAGCATCATTATATATATATATAGATTAGTTAGTTAAAAAGTTGAACTTATATTAATATTAAAACGTCCCGTGTTTATCAAATTTGATGTTGAATTTAAAATATAAAGTCTTTGTAGCCTAGTTGGTTAAAGAGTTGTACTTATTTTATTAGGTTGCAAGTTCGAAACATACCTCTAGCATTTTTAATTTTATTTTTAAAAATTAAGCATCATTATATATATATAGATTAGTTAGTTAAAAAGTTGAACTTATATTAATATTAAAACGTCCCGCGTTTATCAAATTTGGTGTTGAATTTAATATATAAAGTCTTTGTAGCCTAGTTGGTTAAAGAGTTGTACTTGTTTTGTTAGGTTGCAAGTACGAAACATACCTCTAGCATTTTTAATTTTATTTTTAACAGTTTTAAATTTAAAGGTGGGTCAACCCACAATCCGACCCAAGTATCCAAATTAACCACATCTCTCGACCCGGCAATCCGGACACTTTAAAAATTAAGCATCATTATATATATATAGATTAATTAGTTAAAAAGTTGAACTTATATTAATATTAAAACGTCCCGCGTTTATCAAATTTAGTGTTGAATTTAAAATATAAAGTCTTTGTAGCTTAGTTGGTTAAAGAGTTGTATTTGTTTTGTTAGGTTGCAAGTTCGAAACATACCTCTAGCATTTTTAATTTTATTTTTAACCGTTTTAAATTTAAAGGCGGGACAACCCACAATCCGACCCAAATATCCAAATTAACCACAGCTCTCGACCCGGAAATCCGGACACTTTAAAAATTAAGCATCATTATATATATATATATTAGTTAGTTAAAAAGTTGAACTTATATTAATATTGAAACGTCCCGCGTTTATCAAATTTGGTGTTGAATTTAAAATATAAAGTCATTGTAGCCTATTTGGTTAAAGAGTTGTACTTGTTTTGTTAGGTTGCAAGTTCGAAACATGCCTCTAGTATTTTTAATTTTATTTTTAACCGTTTTTAATCCGGACACTTTAAAAATTAAGCATCATTATATATATAGATGATAGGGGGAGCGAAAGAGGCAGCGAATTTGTATTATTATAAATATTTTTTTTTAAATTATTTTATATGTCACTATAAACACGTATTTTAATTATTTATCTCTCTAATTTATTTTCTTTTATTTATATATAAGAGAACTTGATGAAGATGGGTCGTGTGCCATTTTTGTTATCTTTCACTTCATTTTAAATTGGACTACTAAAGACAAATTCTTAACTATTAACATGATTCAACTCAAACCACAAACTACTAATATTTAAGATAGATACAACTCAAATCACAAACAACTAATATTCAACATAGATAAAAAAAAAAACCACTAAGAGAGAATAACTAACATGGTGTGCTAGTAGTTGAATAATGTTGAGTGAACTTTTGTAGTTGATTGACTATTATGTAGTTCATTGAGCTTTAATAATTGATTGAGTTTCTAATAAATCACAGAAGATGAACGGACATGAAAAGAAAGAGACTTTTAAAGAGAGAAAAGAGAACAATTAAGAGTTTAAAAAAGAGAATCAATCGGTTGATTAAAATGATTAATAATTTTTTTTGATTAAAATAATTAATAATTTTTTTTATTAATATATATTATTAAATTAATAAAATCAATTCGTTAGTTAATTGAATTAAAAAAAATATATTTTTTATTCTCTTATATATAAATTTTAAGTAAAACAATGATTTATTATTTATTTTAATTTGAGTTATTTTTATTATTGAAAATAAATTTTTATTTTTTCAATAAATAAAAAAAATAAATTATTGAGAGAGATAAATAATTAAAATACATGTGTTTATAGTGTCATATACAATAATTTAAAAAAGAATATTTATAATAATAAAAATTGTTAAGTGTTTTTTAAATTATTATGTGTTTTTTAATAATAAAAATTGATTTTTTTTATTGAATGTGTCTTAAATAGAGAGAAAATATAAGTAGTGGAAAGAGAGAGAAAATTATTAACGAAGATAAAAGAAAAAAAGAAAATATATCCAGTCAGCAAATGCACACGCTACTAATTTTTCACTCCCTTATCATTTCTCTTATTATATATGGGTGCACAAACATTGATAAATGAAACCGACATTAGCCGAGAATGTCGGCTGAGAAACCCTATAGATTCGTCAGCGATGGTGATTCAGGGCCTAAGATCATGCCGAAAAGTGTAATAAAATGTTTAAGAATGCACACTTGAAGACCACAAACTTCTTCCAGGAAGGGTGAACAAAAGCCAAAGGTCGAATGTTTAAGTATGATGAGAATTGAGAATTGGTATGGTTAATAATATGCATTATTGAAATATAATTTAGATTATTAATGGTGTGGGTGCAAGAGATTTTAATAATGCATATTTTTAGTATTAAAATTATTATATATATATATATATACAAAATTCATAAAAATATAATAAATAATTGTTATTTTAATTTATAATGTTTATATATATATATATAATATTAAAAAATATATAAATTAGAAAAAATAATTTAAAAATATATTTAACTAAATATGTTAAGTTTTTAAAATAATCTTTTTTATTTATTTATTATTATAAAAATAAAATAAAATAAAATATTATACATGAATAATATTTTAGAATTGACAAAAAATTTAAAAAGAATAATATCAATATATATTTAATATATTATTAATTAAAAAATACTAAAATAAAATAAATAAATATTTGTTAAAAATAAAAATAAAAACTGTAAAATAAATTACTAAAAATATTTAAATTAAAAAATTTTAAAATTTATTTAATTAAATATGTTATGTTTTAAATTTATTAAGAAATGTATGTGAGACTTATTTATTATTAAAAAAAATATATTATGATATTTTAAATAATTTTTTTATTATCGTATATATGTTTTTATTTATATATATATTAGTTACATTAGATTGCATGAACAATTATCACATATTTTTTTATTTAATTATTATATTAATTTAATTATTTTTTAATATTTATCTAATTATATATTATAATAATTTATTGTTATAAAAATAATTAAGACAATGAATATAAAAATTTTATTACCACATAATTTTGTTAGTTATTTATATATTAATTTTAAATATTTTATATTTGTCAATTTATCTATTATATTTATTTATTTATTTATTTTAAACAATTTATTATATTAAATTTATTTATTTTTTATTTTTAATAAATATAAAATCTTATTAAATTTGGTTATTAAATAATAAAACTATTATAAATATAAAAAACTTAAATTAGTTAGTTAGAGGACTTTTTAATATTTTTGTTTTTCAAATATGTATATAATAATAAAACTTTAATTAGATCGGTAATTTAATCCAAAATTTAATATTTAATAATTCTTTTAAAAAAATATTTTTCTTCCCAATGTTATCAATTTAGAGAAAGGATAGATACATAAAAGTATTGACAAAAATATTTAGGAAATGATGAAAATTTTAAAATTTTGAATAGAATGAAAAGACATTATTTTCTTTCATATTTCTATCAATATTTTTATATATTTTAGTTTAGATATTTTTCAAACTTTATATATTTAATGAAAAATTTAATTTTATAAATTAAATTAAATTCAAATATTTGAATAATATTATTTTTATTTAAAATATTTATATGTTTTCTATAATAATTGCTAGATCCACCAAATAATATTCTCCTACATTAAAATACATTTGATAGACGGTTGTAAATTGACCCTAATATCTTCAAAAGTTGCCAAAATTATCAATCAAATTTGAATACAAAACTGTTATTCCTCAATGTCTTTGCACATGGATAGAGAGACATAAAAAGGTCTCTTTCTTACAGCCAAAAGCCAGTTAAGAATTGCAATGGGCATCTGACAAGTGGGTATAAATAATAAAACAAAAGTGAATTAATCCTTCTCATAAATTATATGTAGCTTAACAGATACAGATAACATCAATACATCATCAACAACAATTCTAAAAATCACAAGCTACTTATGTTGCATATCTGTAACTCTCTAAATATATATAACAATGGGAGTAATAATAATAATAATAATAATGTTGCCCGTTTCAATCTTCAAGAGCGAAACAAAAAGGCACAAAAACATCTAATTTTACGTTTCTTTCCAACTCCAACAACAAAACAAAACAAAAAAGGCGATATTATTTCTCCTCCCCTTTGATGATGTTTATGAAGATCATGGCTGCAGCTTTGTTCTAAGCAACATATACAAATACATAATTAAGAATGCTACAAAAACTGTCATTAAATGGAAATAACAATGTCTGGATTTAATAAACTACCTTTCCCATAATAGAATCATACGTCCTGCACTTTGGTGGAACAGTTTCCTTTTCCCTTTCCTTCCAATTGATCCTGTTAATTGTAAGACAAAACATAACTAGGTTAAGGTTAAAATGGGATCGAGATTATGGATCAATTCTTCTTTTTTGAAAAAACAAAAATCAAGGTTTGTCTATTGCGAGTTACGTGCACACATCAAAAGGGTCCATTGATTCATATGTTGGTGTTAGAAGAGTCCTTTCTAGGTTTCTTTTTTGTCCCTAATTCTTCTTAAGAAAGGCAAAGTACTTCATCGGAGCCATAAACTTACTAAAACATTAAGGCCTTTCTGATGTGGGATTAATTCCGAATAATTCACTGTCCAATAATAATTCTACTCCTTTATCACATCATTCGTTCAAATAATCAACTAAACTATCATTTATTTTAAAAATAAAATTATTATACCAAATAACCTAATTTTGAAAAACATTCATCAAACAAGATTATTTGAAAACAATCACATGCTTATTCAAATAACTCTAGATTAAACAATGCATAAAATGGTATTGAACACTAAAGCATAAAATCAGATATGTTTATAAGGGAGATAACAAGGTGCCCCCCCCACTCTTTGGGCAGGGCAGGGATTCAACTTCGTTTCAAAACAACATTTCATACAATTTGGTCATCTTGGTTGTGCAATTTTCGGTGTATCCCAGCCAGACAGCACAACTTTCATATCAGAGGTGCATGAATCTTTATATAGAAATTTATAGGCAGTTTCTCATAGCCAGATTCAGATACAGCAGTGTTCACATTTATAAACAAAAGATCCACATCATAATATAGCTAAAAAATCAATTGAAAGAAATCTTACCGATCCTTTGCTTTCATAGTAGTCATCTAACGCCCATTGATATTTGGACTGATTCAAACCAAACCAATGAGCAACGTACTCATCTAAGCTCGAATGTGCTGCAACATTATCTCGAAATTACTTAATTGAAGTACAAACAAAATTCCATAAAAGAATCAGCTAAAATCATAAACCAAAAAGTTGACCTAATTGAATACTATTTCTCAAAACAAATCTAATTTAGCGAAAACGAAGCAATTGGTATTAGAAAAGCAGGAATGGAGAAAATATTTACCATTCTGGACCTTGTTTACGGCATTCCAGAATATTCCGGAGACGGAACCGTCGGAGGGAGGTTTAAGAGCGGCCGGCTTGTGAAATTGAAGAGGTGGTGCTTGAACAGGGGACGGTTGCGGGTGAGGCGGAGGCGGAGGCGTGCGAGGGAGTTTGATGTTGTGCGAATCGGCGGCATCGGAGGAATCAAAGGGCTTAGGAGTGGCTGGCGGAGTAATGAAGACAGTGTAGGGTCCGATCTTGCCAATCGATGGAGGCGGCGTCGAATCATTGGTTGCGATCGGCATTTCTGTTGTTGTATATTAGAAAAAGAGAAGTATCAAAGTGTTGAAGAACGGAGGAGGAAGGAGAGAGAGTACTGAGTTCTTCTTAGTCCAGTTCTAGCTATAAAGCTGACTCATTTGGGTGGAATGTTAATCTGAAGGTCAAGCTACTGTCTTTTTTTTTTCTTTCTAAGAAATAAATTTATTTATTAAGAAATTAAACAATATCTTATTTAATATTTAGAAAAAAAATCTTTATTGTTTCCTTTTAATTTTATATTTATAAGGAATAAAGTATGTTGAATTTAGGCAGTACTTTCGTCTAACCCCCCCCAAAAAAAAAAAAAGTGTAAGTATTTGGGGTTTTTATTTGAAAGTGGAGAATATATGCTTTCTCAATTCTCCTTTACCTTTTTTATTTTGGCAAATTGACAACTGGTCTGTCATAATTACGGAAATGCCACTATTGATGACCTGAATGAGCCGAGCCCACTGGAATACTAAGTTCAACGGCCCAATGCCAAACTGAATTTAGTAGTAAAGAGAAAATTTAAAACCGTCCCTTGTAGTGAAGCTCCCTCGTGACTCTCTTTACATTTATCAAGAGGCGCCCTTCACCACGGAGATAGATCGTCGGAGCCTTGTCGGATAACCGAAGTTTTCATCGGAGAATCAGTTATCAGGTATCATGAATTTCGAACTGAATTCGATATATAAACTTGCAAAAAGTATCCATGTACCTATAAACCGAAACGGTACACATTTGAAAATTTGCCCGATATTTTTTTTAAATAAATTATATCATAAAATTAAATATATAATAAATTTAGCGTAAACAAGAAGACGTTTGGAAAAGATTTTTTTATAAAGGTTCGATACTTGAATACAGGTGAGAAAAATGCAGCAATGTGACGTCTCACGTGTCCGTATCAAAATGGACAGTCTATACTTTAAATATTTTGACCATCTTTTAGAAATACAATTTCACGAATAGGCAAAAGAAAAGAAATAAAACAAATGCCTTGAAAAAAGAACGATTAGAAAATCGAAAAAAAATTCCATAAATGAATATTAAATTTTTATAATCACAAATTAATTTTTGTAAACGTAAAGAAGTGGATTGCATTTTTTTTTTAGTTTTAAAAGTAATGTTGTTGTTGCGGCCCAACTAACAACTAAAGTAGTGAAATGTTGAAAAATGAGGCAAATGGGCTTTTAGTGGAATTTTTTTTTATTGGAAATATTATTTTCAATGATTTTTTTTAATTCTTTTGGGATGGTATAACAATCAAGCAAGATATAAAAATGTAAAAATAAAGAAATAAAACAAAAATGTAAAACAAATAGGGCTTTAGACATATGCGAATCAGATCTTGGATCCACGCGGATCGTGAGCATCGGTCGTAGGTAAGAACTGTCTCGGTCTAAACCAGGCCAGAGGCTTGGCTTCTCGGTTGTGGGGTGTGCACCTACATTCCTCGGGCAAAGAGACTTCTTGGTTGCGAGGCTTAAATCCTCAGCCGCATGGTTGAAATCATCGGTTGCGTGACTAGACTCCTCGTCTGCGAGGCTAGGAATCCTTCGGTCGGACACTTGGTCGAAAAACATAAACAAGCCAAAATATGATCGGTCACAGGGCAAACAATCTCAGTTTTTGGTGGGAGGGCTTGGAGACACTCGTTTTCACCAAAATTTCATACTTTATATTTTTAAATTGAACAATTATTATTAGAGCAATTGAGATTCAAAAAAATAATTGATTATAAATTTTTAATAAGTTAACGTGATAATTTGTTTTAGTTAAAATAACTTGGGTTATTATTATGTTTAAGGTATTTAATTAGATCAGTTTAATTAATTAGCAAATTAGATTAATGATTTTAGAAAATAAAATTATAAGTCTTAAATGGTATAAGACTTAATTTTAAAAAGTAAGTTAGCTTCTATTTTAAAAAGTTTGTTAATTAGTTTTATTGAAAAGTTAGTTAACTTTTATGTTGGAAAGTTATTTAGTTTTTATTTTAGAGAGTTAATTAGTTTTTTTTTAAAAATTAGTTAGATTAGTTAAGAATTAGTTGGTTGACTTTACAATTATTTTTCTAATTAATTTTGTTCCATTTTGTAGGGATTTTGTTAAGAGAAAACTGAAAATGGATAGTCATGAGCCATGATTCATCAACCATGATCAAATCTATCAAGAAAGGTCAATTTGAAGCCCTAAATCCATTCAAGAAGGGCCAATTTCGAAATTCATGGCTCAAAGTAAAGGTCAAGTCAAAGTCAAGTCAATGCATGTCAAAGTTTCTTTTAGCTCATTGATTTTAGAAATGTTTCTTCCAACATTCAAGATATCATCAACATAGAGTAAAAGAATAATAAAATCATCATCATAGATTTTTCACACAAAAACACAATGATCGGTCTTATTCATCTTGTACCCATGTTCAACCATAACTTAACAAAACCTCCAATACTATAATATATTGCATTTTTACCACAAGAGAGAATATCTCGCCAAAGTCAATACATTTTCTTTGCGAGAAGTCTTTTACAACCAACCGAGCTTGATATCTAGGCTTTGAAGTATGATCATCTCGCTTCAACCGATAAAGCCATCGATTTTCAAACCCTTCTTACCCTTAGATAGCTTTGTTAGCTCAAAAGTGTTATTCATACGAAGAAATTGCATCTCATCCTCAATGGAATACATCAATTCCTTTTTATTTTCAATTTTCAATGCGTCTTGAAAACTCCCGGGTTCCCCAACATTAGTGAAAAGTACATACTCATTTGATGGGTATCTAATTAAAGGACGTCTCTCTCAAGTATATTGTCTTGGTTCATTAGAAGACATGGACTCCTAAACATTTTCATTCCCTTGCCCATTTTTATTTCTAGAATTAACTTCTCTACTAGAGCCAACACAAACAAAATCATTAATATTTAAATTATTATCAAGATGTAAATATATACATTGATTTTTAGTTTGATCGTTGTTAGTTCTTAGCGAGTTAAGAGTAATTGGAATTAGATTCATTTCAACAATCTCTTCATTTACTTGAGTGGGAACAACCCCGTCCACATTGTTGATATCTTCAATGGTATAATCCTCCATAAATACAACATCGCGGCTATAAATAAGCTTATTATTATTCGAATCAATGAAATGATATCCAAACTCATCTATTCCATAGCCAATAAACAAACTTATTGGTCTTGTCTTCCAAATTTGACTTCTCATCTTTGGGAACTTGCACGTAAACTATACACCCAAATACTAGAAGATGATCATAAGAGACATTTTTACCACTCTAAACATGGTTTGGCATATTAAAGTTCAAAGGAACACATGGTGTGAAGTTTAACATATGTACCATTATACTCAATGCTCCATCCCAAAAGTATCTCAAAAAAATTACTTGTGAGATCACACATCTCATCCTTTCTACCTGTGTTCTATTCATTCTTTCAGCCATCCCATATAACTAAGGTGTTTTCAGAGGTGATTTTTGGTGACAAATACCTAATTATCAATAATACTCATCAAAATGCCCAATGTACTCTCCCTATTATCTATTCAAATACACTTCACCTTTTTTTTTCTAGTTTCCCTCTCAATTGAGGTTTGAAACACATTGAATGTGTCTAGTACATGATATTTTGTCTTCAATATACAAGCTCAAACCTTTTAATAATAGTCATAAATGAATGTTACAAAGTAATATGCACTACCAAGTGATCTTGACTTCATTGGACCACATAAATCAAAATGCACAAAGTCTAATAATTCTGACTTTGTTTTCGATTTAGATGATCTAAATGACACCCGTCTTTGTTTTCCAGCCAAACAATCTGGACATCTCTTCAAGTGTACATTTGAAACCCTATATAGAATATTCTTCGTAGCCAACATAGATAAGCCTTTCTCCTTAATACAAAATAATTTTTTGTGTCATAACTCAAAAGAAGAATTAGTTTCACAAATGTTGATGTAACAATTCTATATTTCAGAACGAACAATATACAAATTCGAAAGTCTATTTCCTTTAACAATAACCATTGATCCCCTTTTAAGCTTCCATTGATCCTCTTTTAAGCTTTCATTATAGAAGCCTTCATCATCCAATATTCCAACCAATAAAAGATGAAAATAAATATCAGGAATATGATTAACCTCTTTTAGAACAATGATAGTACCATTGGCCATATCAACACAAACATTACAAATTACAACCACTTTTTCTTGACAAGTATTGCTCATCAAGAAATGTAAAAATCACAAGCGTCATATATTGAGAAAGAATCTTGTTGTGATGTAGCATGAGTAGAAGCACTATTATCTATAATCTAGTCTATCTCATCACAAGACACATTAACATTATCAACATCATTAGAACAAATAATAAGGAAATCATCAATAATATCAACTTAATCATAATTTTTACATTCTTTGTGGTTGGAAGTAGTAATTGTGTTCTGACTTTTCTTCTTGTTCTCCTTCTTCATTTTAAAATAATTTTTTTTGATATGGCCCTTTAGGCCACAATGATAACAATCAACATTTGCCAACATATTGTACGCCCTATGTGATTTACTACGATAACTTACATATTGCCATTTACTTATCTTCCTAGATTTTATAACTAAGACCTCAGATTGTAAAGAATAGTCTTATGTTTTTCGTCTCATCTCTTAATTCAACACACTGTGTTTTATTAAATCCATTGAGAGAACACCATCAAGAGAAAAATTAGAAAAAGTTGTTCTAAAATTCTCCTATGAGTTAGCTAGAGTACCAATTAAACATAAATCGTGTATCTCGTCATCAACACTGAGTGTCATCGCTTTCAATTGGTTAATAATTTCCACAAAAGTATTCAAGTGGCCAGTCATCAGAGAATCAAGTTGATACCTTAAGTACATCAATTACTTTATTAAAAACAATTTATTATTACTAGTATTTCTCTAATATAATTCTTCAAGTTTAGTCTAAAGAGTAAGAGCATCAATAATAAAGATCACATGGTTCAAAACAATGTCATCAACCCATTGAATAATATAACCACATACTTGTCTATGCAAAAATTTCTAATCATCCACACTTTTATCTGCAGGCTTAACTGTAGAGAACACTAGAAAATGAAAACTTTTTTCATACAACAAATCTTCCATTTTAGACTTTTAGATATTATAATTAGAATTATTCAAGCTCACCATTATGGAGGTATTAGTCTCCATCCTTATACTCAAATAAAACCAAACTTTGGTACCACTTTAATGCGAAAATGTATTCTTCAAAATAGAACACTCTCCAAATTAATTGAGTATAAGAGATGAGCAAAACAAAATGAAATTGAAACGAAAATGCAAGACAAGTTTTAACATGGAAAAAAATCTCTTCAAATCGAGAGTAAAAAATCACGGGACCTAAACATACTACTTAAAAATCTACTATCATCAATAATGTTACTTACAAGTAAATGTTTACTTTAGGTATAACTAAACTAGAGCCTAATCAATTGATCATTATTACATAACAATCTTAGCAATACCAACTAAGAACAAGAAAAAGCAAGATCAACCAACCATACCAATTATGCAATTATGGTTTTCTATTGGACTGACTTAGAAGCATCATAATACAAATTTTCACCGTTTAGAACGTAGCCCCATAAATAAACAACAAGATGTCAACGTTTGAAGTTGATCAAATGGTGTAAACTATGACAAACATAAATCTTCTCCAACTGCTACCCAAACTCTAAATATTTTTTCTATTCTCTCTTCTCTCTCTGTTTTTCTTGTTGTACACAAAACCTAGATAACCTAGATGAAAAAATAACGTCACTTCATATTACATAACATAAACCTAAATAAAATCCATTCCAAGTTGGGTCCCTTAAGTTAGGTGGAAAAAACCCAATAAACTCCCCCCATCAACTAGTTGGAGAGAAATGTGAACCCGACAACCAAGCGACAAAACTCTAACTTATTTCGTAATAACATCTTTGTCATCATATCTAATCTATTATTATATTTATAAATCTTTTGGAGTTCTAACATCTCTCATCTAAAGCATCACAAATCTAGTGATAACGGACTTCAATGTGTTTCGGATTTGAGTGAAATGAAGAATTCTTGGCAAGTTGAATTTCACTTTGATTAAGACGTACCTTTCTTATTTCAAATCAAGTTCCATTGTGATTTTTTTCAACCACAATAATTCTTTTGTTTCTTCCATAGTAGCAATAAGCCCAACTTCGATAGTAGAAAAAGCAACACACTTTTACAATTTAGATTTCTAAGCCACGACTCCCCCGACAAAAGTCACCACATATCCTGAAGTAGATTTTCAATTATCCAAGCTTTTGGCTAGATCAGACTCAGTATATCGAATTAACATAGGCTTTTCACATCCCAAGTTGGTTGAAGTTTCGTTGTTCCTCAGAGATATCTCATAATCCATTTGACGGTTTTCCATTAATGTCTTCTCGAATTTGATAAATATCTACTCACCAAACCAACAACTTGCGCTATATTAAGTCTAGTACAAACCATATAGTACATAAGGCTACCAACTACTGAATGTTTTTCATAAACAACTTCTCATCATCAAAAGAAGGATAATAAATATAACTAAGCTTAAAGTGAGAAGCTAAAGGAATATTCACCACTTTAGCTTTGTCTATATTGAAGCATCAAAGAACTTTTTCAATGAACATCTCTCGTGACAAACACAACTTTCTGATATCTTTGTCACGGATACTTCAAATCCCAAGAATTTGATGTACTAGTCCCAAGTCTTTCATAGAAAATGACTTATTCAAAGTCTCTTTTATCTCATTGATTTTAGAAACGTTTCTTCCAACAATCAATATATCATCTACATAGAGTAGAAAAATAATAAAATCATCATCATAAAATTTTCGCACAAAAAATACAATGATCAGTTTTGTTCATCTTGTACTCATGCTCAACCATAACTGAACTGAACTGAACATCCGATACTATTGTTGCGATGCTTGTTTCAAACCGTAAAAATAAATTACTAATTTGTAAACATAACCTTCTTTTATTTTCTCTTGAGAGCCCTCTAATTGCTCCATGTATATCTATTCTTCTAAATCTATATGTAGAAAGACTATTTTCACATCCATTTGTTCAATCTCTAGATTAAAACTTGTTGCTAAACCAAGAACCACAAGAATAGATTGCATTTATACCACATGAGCAAAGATTTTACCAAAATAATTACTTTTTCTTTGCGAGAAGCCTTTTACAACTAATAGAGCCTTATATCTAGGATGTGAAGTATTCTCATCTTGCTTCAATTGATAAAGCCATTGATTTTTCAAATCCTTTTTTCCATTAGGCAGCTTTGTTAGCTCAAAAGGGTTATTCACACGAAGAGATTGCATCTCATCCTCCATTGTATCCATCAATTTATTTTTATTTTCACTTTCCAATGCTTCTTGAAAATTCTCGGGTTCTCCAGCATTAGTGAAAAATACATACTCATTTTCTGCATATCTAACTAAAGGACGTCTCTATGAAGTATACTATCTTGGTTCATTAGAAGACATTTACTCCTCAATATTTTCATTCCCTTTCTCATTTTAATTTCCAGTATTAGCTTCAATAGTAGAGTCAACACCAACAAAATTATTAGTATTTAAATGATTACCAACATATAAATATATACCTTGACTTTTAGTTTGATCGTTAATAGTACTTATAGAGTTATGAGCAATTGGAATAAGATTTTCAACCATCTCCTCATTTACTTGAGTGGGAACAACTTCGTCCAAATTTTCGATATCTTAAATGGAATAATCCTTCATAAATACAACATTACATCTACAAATATGTTTCTTATTAATCAGATCAAAGAAACGATATCCAAACTCATCTAGTCCATAACCGACAAACACACACTTTTTGGTCTTGTCTTCCAACTTTGACCTCTCATCTTTGGGAACATGCACATAAACCATACACCTAAATACTCGAAAATGATCATAAGAGACATTTTTACCACTCCAAACATGGTTTGGCATATCAAAGTTCAAAGGAACACATGGTGTGAGGTTTAGCACATGTACGACTATACTCAATGCTTCACCCCAAAATTATCTCATCAGATTTACTTGTGAAAGCACACATCTCACATTTTATACTAGTATTATTTTCATTCTTTTAGCTAACGCATTTAAATGTATTTTCGAAGGCGAGTTTTGGTGACAAATACCCTACTATCAACAATACTCATCAAAAGGTCAAATGTACTCTCCCCGTTACCTGTTCGAATACACTTCACCTTTTTTTTCCAGTTTCCCACTCAATTCAGGTTTGGAACACGTTCAATGTGTTTAGTACTTGATCTTTTGTCTTTATTGTATAGGACCAAACCTTTCGAAAATAATTATTAATGAAGTTTACAAAGTAGTATCCATTACCAAGTGATCTTGACTTCATTAGCCCACATTAGCAAACATTACAATTCCAACAACTTTAGCTTGACAAGTATTTCCCATTCAAGCAATATCATAATCATCAGACTCATATATTGAAGAAAAATCTCGTTTAGATGTAGCATGAGTAAAAGCACCACTATCTACAATGCAATATATCTCATCATAAGACACATTAACATTTTCAACATCATTAAAAAAACAATAAGAAAATCACCAACAATAGAAACATCATCATGATTTTTTCATTCTTTTTGTGGTTGGAAGTAATGTCATTGTTCTGTTTTTTCTTCTTGTTCTCATTCTTCAATTCAAAACAATTTTTTTTTGATATGGCCCTTCAAGCCACAATGATGACATTCAAAATTTTCCCACTAATTAGACCTCCACGAGATTTTTTACGATTACTTACATCTCACTATTTAATTCTCCCCCTAGATTTTGTAACCAAAACCTCAGATTGTAAAGAACAATCTTGTGTCTTTCGTCTCATCTTTTCACTCAACATACTACTTTTTACTAAATCCATTTAGAGAACACCATTAGGAACAAAATCAAATAAAATTGTTTTTAAAGTCTCACTTGAGTTAGGTAGGGTACCAAGTAAACATAATCCTTGTATCTCGTCATCAAATATGAGTTTCATCGCTTTCAGTTGATTAATAATTTCCAAAAAAGTATTCAAGTGGTAGTCATCAGAGAACCAACTTGATACCTTAGGGACATCAATTGCCTTATAAAAAACAATTTATTATTATTAGTCTTTCTTTCATACAATTCTTCAAGTTTACTCCAAAGAGTACGAGCATCAATAATACAAATTACATGGTTCAAAACATTATCATCAAACCATTGTTAAATATAACCACATACTTGGTTATACAAAAACTTCCAATCATCCACACTTTTATTTACAGGCTTAGCGGAAGAGAACACTAAAAAATGAATTTTTTTACATACATAAAATCTTCTATTTTAGCCTTCTAGATATTATAATTAGAACCATTCAAGCTCACAATTTTAGATGTGTTGGTCTCCATCCTTATACTCAAATAAAACCAAGTTCTGATACCACTTTGATAAAAAAATGTATTCTTCAAAATAAAATACTTTCCCAATTAATTGAGTATAAGAGATGAGCAAAATATAATTAAATTGAATCAACAATACAAAATAAGTTTTAGCGTGGAAAAAAATATCTCTTCAAATGGAGAGTAAAAAACTACGGGACCATAACATTCCACTTAACAATTGTAGACACTCATTTTTCATACCTAATTTTATAGTTTATGCTTTTCATAAATCTGAGTCTCTAAAATTTTCTCGAATTCATTCACGGACTCATTGCACGATTTATATTAAAGACGATTATTTTTAGAACAATTGAGTTTTTGAAAATAATTGATTTTGGATTCTTAATAAAGTTAAGGTAGTAATTTGTCTATGTTACAACACTTA
Organism: Impatiens glandulifera; assembly: GCF_907164915.1. Taxonomy (NCBI): domain Eukaryota; kingdom Viridiplantae; phylum Streptophyta; class Magnoliopsida; order Ericales; family Balsaminaceae; genus Impatiens; species Impatiens glandulifera. The sequence goes on along the minus strand of NC_061870.1, from coordinate 3,208,357 downwards.
GAGAAGTTATTATACTTAGAATATTCAAGGTTTAATTTAATTAATTACCTTGGGTATTTATAAAAAAATAAAAATTAAAAAAATTATTTTACAAAATATATATTAGCGTTTTTATAAAATTTCGTTAGGTATATTTTGTTTTCTTTTAATTAGATTAGTTTGTTAGATTAGTTTGTTAAATTAGTTAGATTAGATTTTGCGATTTGATTTCTTGAATAAGTTAGTTAGCATTTTATTTATTTAATTAGAATTGTTCCTTAGAAATAGGAATAATTAAAAATAAAATTGTTTATTTGTGTTTTTAATAAAATCTTTTTTTGTAGGATGAACGAATGTGTAAAGGAGATAACGTGCAAAAATAAAAAGATAACGGTGTCTACACAATCATGAGAAGTATCCTAGGTCAAAGAAAGAAAAAAGAGATTGTTAAAATAAAGGAAGAAGTTGCCAAAGAAGAATAATTCAGCCGTGTGTTGAAGAGAAGCATGAAGGTCTGGTCATTTTTAATTAAAAAATTAAAATGACCAAGTATTACATCATTATTAAATAAAGATTAAATCTCATTGGATGAAAACTTGACATTTATTGACATGTCAAGTGGAGATTGCTCCATTATTTTAAACATTTGTAAATGTTTAAAATAGTTTTTTTCCCAACGGTCAAGTGTGTTAAATGGGCCTTTGGGCCCTAGGGTTTCATAGCCTTGCCTATAAATACCCTCTTAACACCCGCTCTCCCTCTTTTTACATTGGCGTGACCTTCTTCTAAAAAAGCCTTTGGGCCCTAGGGTTTCATAGCCTTGCCTATAAATACCCTCTTAACACCCCCTCTTTTTACATTTGCGTGACCTTCTTCTAAAAAAACTCTTTTCATTATCTCATAGCCCTAGGCTGCCCAATTCCTTGCACAAACGAAATCAAGAGCAGCCATATTGTAATCTTTTGATTTCCTCTTTTTTTTACAAGGTTTTTGCCTATTTCATTAAATAAAAATCATTGCATATTTTAATTTATTGTTTCCTTGGTCTCTTTAATTTCATGCATGATCATGTAAATATGTATGTTATGTAACACGAATACAAAAATAGAAAGTTCAAAATCAAAACAAAGACATAGACGAAATATGATTAAAAAATAAGTACCCTTTACATCTTTGACTTTGTATTTTTGGTTTTCTATCTTTCCCACCTCCCCTTCGGCTGAAATTTTATATGCATGTTAATTAATATATTTTTGAAAATATATAAAAATTTCAGAAATTTCTGAACTGTTTTGACAAGTATGTAAATTGAAAAACTGAAACTGACCCAAAACTTGTATGTTTTCATTTGTTTTAATTTGTAATTTTGTATTCTTAGCTTTGCACATATCACGTTTAGGTGAATTTTTGTTTAGGTGAATTTTTGTAGGAATGTTATTTGATGTAAATAGAATATCATATAAAAAAATTAGACAATTCTAAATAGTTTTGCTTGAAAAATAAAAACAATATAAAAGAAGTGATCAAAATATGCATGTTCTTAATTGTAAATATTGATCTTGAATATTTTGTGTGACCTTTGGGTGAAATCTTATATTTATGTTATATTGTTATAAATTATTTGTTTAATATTAGTTTTGGCCAAAAATATTATGGGTTTTTGTCTTGTCTCGGATTACTTGGTCGTGTTGTTTGAATTTTAAGGTCGTCCTACCCAAAAGAATGACCAATGCTGCTGCCGACGCTTTTCCAACGCTTGCTGCATTCTTCAGATTTTTTTTTGTTGTTGTTCATTTTATATTTTATATAGTTTTTTTATTATATTTTATTATTTTTTTTATTATTTTTTTCTTCTACATTCTAGATTTAGGTTTATTTTTGTTGACATTTTTAAATTTTTTTTTAATTATAGTTTGTGATTTATGTGATCCTAGGATATTAATTTTTTTTTCTAAAATGTAAAGCGTAAAAATGTTTTAAAGAAATGCCAAAATTAATTAGTAGAGACCTTAGGGGCGTTGTGGGACATAGCGTCTAAAAAACCCTTTCCCATACGTAACCAAACGCCGAACTCACATCTCTTAAATTCCTAATTTTTAAAATTAGGTGGCGACTCTCTAGTCGTGAGGTTAATTAATAAAAAAAAGTTAAAAAAGGCCTATGACACACTTACCATTAAAAAACTCCCAATCTCTCCCAAATTCGACGGGAATGTAAGATATGGAGTTGTCTATAAAGCCTTATTTTTAAAACTTCAATTTTTCAAACATTAAAATTAATTCCCCTCACGTTTTCAAAAAATATTTTTTTTAAGGAGTGTTCCAGAATTTTCAAACTAGTTGATCAAAAAATATTTTTTTAAAAAAATCGATCACAACAATCTACTATCATTAACAATTTTACAAGTAAGGGTTCATTCTAGATATAACCAAACTAGAGTCTAATCAATTGCATCATGATTACATAACAATGTTGACAATAACAACTAAGAACAAGAAAGAGCAAGATCAACTAACCATACCAATTCTGTAATTCTGGTTTTTATTGGTATGAATTAGAAGCCTAAGAATACATATCTTCACCATTCAGAACGTAGGACCAGAAATAACCAATAAGTTGTCAACGTTTGAAGTCGATTAAACGCTGCAAACTCTAAAAAATGGAATTTTTCTAGAACTATTATCCAAACTCTGAATATGTTCTATATTCTCTCTCTATTTTTCTTGTTGTCCACAAAACCTAGATAACCTAAATGAAAAAATATTTTTCCTTCATATTATATAATGTGGGCCTAAATAAATCCCACACCAAGTTGGATCTCTCCAACTAGGAGGACAAAACTCAACAGTTCATCCTCTTTTTGTAGCTTCAACAACGCTTAAGGAGCCCCTTCAACACTTGTTTTTCTTCTTTTTTTAGATCTTCAGTGACGCTTCAGGAGCCTTTTAACACATGTTTCTCATTTTTTATTTTGCTTGGTCATGTATAGATTTAGGTTTATTTTGGTTTCATTTTATGTTTCTTGGTTTTTGTATGATATAAATTTGTGATATGCTTGATCATAGGTTAGACAAAAATCTAAAACACAACATTAACAATTCTAAATCCAGAACTAAAACATAAAATATAAAACATGAAATATCAAAAACATAAAATCAAAAACATCAAAGTTATAAAAGTAAATTCCTCCACGAGTTTGATTGACCTCTAGAACATTTATCCTTAAAATAAACACTCACTTAAATAATTATAAAAATATAGTAGACTTAGAATAACATTAAACATGAGATTTCTAAATTATTAGTCACTTAACCTTAAGGATAATTATTATGTGACGATTTATTTTTGTAGGCTTTATGTTGTTCTTTATTTTTGTACATTTTTTTATTTTTGCATAAAACATGCAAGAGTTTACTCAAAAGTGAAAAATAATCACCATTAGTCGTAGGGTATTAAAATGAAAAAAACATAAAAGTAAAGTGTAATATATATTTTAAAAAGCCAAAAATAAATTAGTAGAGACCTAAAGGGTGTTGTGGGACATAATTTACAATTCCTTTGGCCCTTTCCACACGCAACGAAGCAAAAATCTCACATGAATCTATAAAATCGGCGTGTACATGCCTAATTTTTTTTCTTTATTTTAAAAAATTTGGTGGCGATTCTGTAGTTTTGAGGTTGATTAAATCGAAAAAATTAAATAGACTTATGCTATACTTCCCATTAAATATCTCAATCTCTCCCAAATTCGATGGCATGATAAGTTATGAAGTCATCTATAAAGTCTCGATTTGTATTTTATTTTTTCAATCATGTAAAATTGATTCCCCTTTGTAACCCTTGAAAAAACCCTTCTTTCGGTTTCCGTGGAAAGCTCGAGGTTCGAGAATTTTAACATTCTTTTTAAAATAAAATATCCTTTTTAAAATAAAATATTCTTTTTAAAATATTTTTAAATGATCCTTGACAACTTTTGAAATTAATTAAAAATAATTAATTTGGGATTCAATTTTAAATAAACCGTGCATTTGTAGTAATCAAATTACAATTTAATTTTTTTTGTAGAAATTCGTTGTTCAAATTAATTAAAAATAATTAATTTAAAAGATTATTTATTTGAAACACAGTCGTCAATTACTTTTGAAAATAATAAAAATGGTATACGTGTACAAACGTATTGACCATAGTTTCTTTTAGTTTGTAATTTGGTGATACTCGAGAAAGAGCTTACGCGCTTCATTCTTTGAACCCGTTTTGAAAACGGTCTCTACTTATAAATTTAGCTTTTTGAAAATCGGTTGTTTAACTTTTTATTCTTATCGATTATTCTTTCGGTCCTAGACATGCATAGATATGTGCATCATTTAAAGAATTGTAACACCAATTATAAAAATGCTGATACCTGTTGCTGATGATGACTAAGGAGGAAAATATCTGAAGAACATCAGTTTAAAAAGCATTTGGGTTTCAAAATAAATCCTAAATGAACCTTTGTCAAAATATTTTTGAGTGGAAATATCCCAAAAATATTTTGAAATCAATTTCTATTTTTTTTGGGATTTTTAGAAAATAGTTTGAGTTTTCAAAATTACAAAAATAAATTAGAAATTTTGAAAAGGGAACCAAACAGGCCTTAAGACTAGTGTCCTAGGTCTAGGGTTCGTATTATCGGTCGAGGGCTAAGAGACCTCGGTCCTAGGTCAGGAGCCTCTCGATCGAGGCTTAGGATCATTGGTTGGATCTATCGGTCCTGGTTGAAAAGCCTCGACTTATGTGCTAAGGACTATCATTCCTAGACTAGAATACTCGGTTGAGGTGCTAGAATTCTTAGTTGGACCTCTCGGTCCTAAGTGGAAGTCATTGGTCTTAAGTTCGTGAGTTCTCAATCGGGTGCAAGACTCCTCAGTCCTAGGTCTGGCTTCTTGGTTAGATATAAAATTCCTCGACCGAACATCTTAGTCCTAGATGAAGAACATTAGTTGGACCTCTCGATCCTCGGTGAAGAAAATCGGTCGGACCTCTTGGTCATGGCTAAAAAGACTCAGTTGGACCTCTCGGTCCTCCCCACAAAGAAATCTTATTAATTAGTCCTATTTGTTGATAGGCACCATTCGTCATTGTTATGACATAATTATTGTAGTAATCAATCCCCAGTTGGAGTCCCGTTTACTCCCCTAACAGGATAAGACTATTGTCATAGTCTATCCTATGCAAAATTCAACAAATAAGAGAATGAGCCATTATCATGACTCATCCCCAACAACACTCTGTTAGCTTCCTAGTGCATGATAAGACTATTGTGATAGTCTATCCCCAACAAAAGACAACAGGCAAAGGAAGATCACGTAATCTCCCCAACCATGAGTCATTGTGATGCCTCCCCACCAGCACCCGCTGCTATCCAGGTTTTATACTTTTACCTCACTATAGGTTAGGGTGCAAATTTTTATAATCAAAACTCGAACCCACGTTTTCTAAAAACTAAGACTGTTTTATTCAAACTCGGATCGAGAGGGGCATTCTATAAGCATGAAAATTTGACTTACCCTAATTGCAAAATAATATTAGTATGTTTAATAATATTAAAATAATATTTTGAATTTTTATATTCAAAATAACTTGAAAAAAGGAATTAAAACCTAATTAAGGATTAATTATTGTGATAATTAAACCTTAATTAAGGAAACTTTCCAAAATTCCAAAAATAATTTGAGGATAAAATATTTGTATATATTTTATCCAAATTAGACCAAGGAAGGGGTTAAAAATATTTAATTAGGATTTATTCATGATTTATGTTTAATTCATGACTTAAACCAATTAAATAAAATACCCCAAAATTCCCCAAAATTCCGAAAAAAATAAAATATGATCATAATTATTATTATGATTCTAGAAATATTTTTTGTGAATTTTTTGGAAAACAAATGGATTTAAAAGGAATTAAATTCGAATTTTAATAACCTTTTAAATAAAATATAAAATTGCATAATCCTATGTGGCTGATTTTATGACTAAACTTTTCAGCAGGATCCTAGACCATCAGATGAGCGCCCAGATCTCATCCGACAACCTAGAGCGCACCAGAAATCCAACTAGAGCAGAACCACGCGCGCGCGCTCGCACCGGATCAACTAACGGGACAGACTAACCCCGTTAGTCAACCAGGCTGACCGCTGACAGAACTAGACGAAACTCGGCATTCTGTTACTCAAAACGACGTCGTTTTGTTCATCTTCTTCGCTGGGACGCAGGGGTCGCCAGAATCGCGACCTCGCCGGCGAGTTTCTTCTAGAAGCTCTAACTTCGGCTACAGGCGATCAAATCCGTTGATTTTTCGCCCACGTGATCCCCTCGTCAGCGCCTACGTTTCCCCCTTATTTAGAAGCCTTATCTTCCCCGAGATAAGACTGCCAAGAATTAGGGATAAGAACACCAGCGATCAAAGACAACTCAAATTGGCCTTCTACAACCGACATTTCCACCCTATAAATACTCCCCTACCATCCTAATATCAATCCATCAAACAATAACTGCAAATTACACATAAAATCGCCTCAATCGAAGACCTGCAATTTCCGGCCAAGAACAGTTTTCTGCAAAACATTCTCCGGTGAGCCAAGCTTCGATCCAGGCTTTTGGATCACTTCCAATACTACTCAGGAATGTTTTCCAACTGTTGGTATGATTCCAGAAGCCTTAATTTTCGATTTGTAATTCAAAATTTTGAATTTCTTCAAATTTTCTTGTTTGATCACTTTGGTCGTGTTCTTATACTTGATTGTGTGATTTCTTTGTAGAGAATCATTATATATATGATGTGTAAGCTTTTTGTAGAAAGAAAACCGATCAAATCAACCTAGAACAGAATTTTGCAAAAATCAGTTTGAAAATTGGATTTTTTAAAATGTTGTGTTCTTAGTTTAAATATGGATTTGTTGATACAGATTGTTGTTATATATGTTTATAAACATGTTTGAATCATTTCCATACAACTGTAATCAAGTTTTGATCATGTTTGATCAAAATTGAAATTTGAGAAAAAAGCTTGAAAATTTAAATTTTAAAACTTTGTGTTCTTGCTTTTAATATGATTTTATTGGTTCAATTAGTTGTATTACATGTTTGTATACATGATTGGATTATTTTTAAGTAACTGTAATCATGTTTTGGTCATGTTTGATCAAATTGAAATTTTGGAAAAAAGGGTTAAAAATCTGGATTTTCGAAATTTCATATTCTTGCTTCTAAGTTGGATTTGTTGATTCAATTAGTAGCTATACATGATTCTTAACATGTAGGGATGAATTCTAAGTAACTGTTTCACCCTTTTGATCATGTTTGATCAAATTTGGTTTTTGAAAAAAGTTAGATTTTGATTCAATCTTCAAAAACTATTTTAATGATATAATGATGTTCTTGTTTTGGTATGGATTAACTATACTCATCATGTCAAAGCTAATGGAACAAAAATCAGGCCTTGAAATGGCCTAATTTAAAAGATCCCAAAATTTGACCTAGAAATGGTGTTTTAAAATTGATCCTCTTATGATTCTCAAAATAGTGATTTATGTTAAGGATTTTGTTCTTCATGATCATATGAACTTTCTGCAACTTACGGATTGTGATTTGGGCATCCCAATCAAAAGTTATGGCCTTCTGAAGTTTGGAACCAAAACAAGAGCACTCGGTCCTGGATTTTTTGCCTTAGGACCGAGAAAAACAAGCCAGGACCAAGCCGCCTGACCCAGGAAACCGCCCAGGACCGTGCCACCCGACCGAGAGAGTTGTCTTAGGGCCGACAAAATTATCCTAGACCAAATTAACCTAGGACATACCCTAGCTCTAGCCTAGGATCAAACCCCCATTTAGCCTAAGACCGTTATAGCCCTAGGCCTAAGTCCGAACTCTGACTCAAAATTGAACCTCTTCAACCTTACTAAGCCCAAATTGACAAGATCAGACTCGAACCTAGGGTTTAATCCTTAGGCCCGTTTGGTTCCAATTTTCAAAAATCCAAAACTATTCTGGAACCAAACCCCCATTTTCTAAAAAATGGTATTCTCAAGGTCATAAAGTAACTCTCAAGATTCTCTGGGATGTTTCCCAAAGCAATTTTCTTTTGCTAGGTCTTGTTTGGTTATACTCTCTAACATATTTTTCTGATATTTTTAGGTTTTGTTAAATATGAACCCCAACGCAACAGGTACACACCTCTTTTAAATGATTTTGTACAATTATTTAAAGTCTATCCTCATTTAGAACCCCTCGACTACTAATTAAAGATAAGGAATGTTATAAATAGATTTATAGAAGCCAGACTTTGTGTATTTTAGAAGGACTTTGAAAACCGTCCTTAGGCGGGCGTAGAGGATATAGCGTGAAAGCCCTTTCCCGAGCGTAAACAGACAAAGAACCACTTTTTTCAGAAACTCTAGTATAAATACGTTTGTACACGTATCATTTTATTAATTTTTATAAAATTTCTCGCCGACTCTAATTTTTAAATGAATAATCTTTAAATTAATTCTACTTAATTGATTTAAATCGGGTCAGGTTAAATTGTTATTCAGCCTCCTAGATTATTAATGTTTGAACAAAAGATTAATTATTTTTCATAATTAATTTCTTACCGCTTTAAGTATTTTCAAAATCTTTTAAAAATTAAATGTTTCATTTTAAAAGATGCATGACACGCAAACCAATGTTGAAATCATTGAACCTCGAGCTGCCTTGCGGTAGTCCTTCCATATTGCCACGTGCCTCACAAGAACGTGATAAGCTATGGAACGGAACATAGACCGGGGGGATAAACGACGTTACAAACTCCATGTCGGATGCGATGAACTCCTTACAACAGATTATGTTGGACATGCAGTCTAGATTGGCTAATCTTGAGAAGGGATCAATTTCAAGCACGGAAGATGTGTCTTCCATTCTTGCTACTCAAAAGGAGTTGGAGAAGACTATAAAGAGAAATACTTATGAAATTAACATCGTTCACTCTCAATACAAGAAGTTTGAGAAGAATTTCTTCAATGGACAATTGGAGTAGTATGTTGAATCAAAAACTCTCACTTTAGAGCTTCATCAAGATGTTATATCAGGAATGGATCTCATGAGAGCCCAAATGGTGGAAATGTCCAACGGAGTGAATAGAGATGAAGCCGAGCAAATGGAGCAAATTGACTCATTTACAAGGACTGTTCAAGTTGTTGAAGAGGCTGAGGCTGCTACTGTTAAAAAAAGAGACCTTGTTAAAGCTGATAATGTTAAAAAGGGGGAAGATAGCTCTAGAGGTGGTAACTCAAGAGGTGGAGCTGCTAGAGGAACCCGATCAAAATTAAAACGTAAAGTTGCTGAAGAGAATGAAGAAGGTTGCAGACTAACAAAGAGATGTGGTCCAGGTCGTGGAGGCGCTAGAGGTGGTGGAAGTGGAGGTCGAGTTGCTATCACTAGATTCCATGACATCCTAACGGGCAACTCATTGCTAGAAGGCGAAGCTAATCCAAACCTGAAAAGAGAAGGACTATAAATCTCTTTCTTTGATTTTCATATTTTAAAACTTATGTTTAAATATTTTGGTGAACTATTTTGATTTCTATTTTGATGGGTGTTTATATTAATTTATTAAGATTGCATGGTTTTAACATCATCAAAAAGGGAGAAATTGTTGGGAAAAAGTAAAATCAAAATAAAAAAAAGTTAATTATGTGAGAAGTAATTCACTTAGAAGTCAAAAGATATGAAACATTAAATAATAGAAGTTTAATAATGTTTAAAACAGAATTTTGATGATGTTTAGTTATGAACATTACAGAATTTTGATGATGTCTAGTTGTGAATAAAGCTATATATTCATCTATAATGAAGCTAAGTTGTCTAATTGTTTCTATGCAAGTGCATCAAACTATGCTAACTTAGACGTGGTCTAAGTAGGCTAATTAGACGTGTTGCATAGTTAGACGTTGAAGTCTAACAGATACGTAGTTAAACGTTGAAGTCTAACTCTATTAGACGTGGTAGTCTAATGGGAAACGTTGTTAGACGTTGGCGTCTAACTCCTTCAGACAAGTCTGAAGTGATACGTAGTTAGACGTTGGCGTCTAACTCTTTTAGACAAGTCTGAAGTGATACGTAGTTAGACGTTGAAGTCTAATAGATACGTAGTTAGACGTTGCAGTCTAACAGATAAGTAGTTAGACGTTGAAGTCTAACAGATACGTAGTCAGACGTTGAAGTCTAACTCCATTAGATGTGATAGTCTAATGGGATGCGAAGTTAAACGTTGACGTCTAACACCTTCAGACAAGTCTGTATTGATACGTAGTTAGACATTGCAGTCTAACAGATATGTAGTTAGACGTTGAAGTCTAACTCTATTAGACGTGGTAGTCTAATGGGATGCGAAGTTAGACGTTGACGTCTAACTCCTTTAGACAAGTCTGAAGTGATATGTAGTTAGACGTTGAAGTCTAACTCCATTAGACTCGGTGGTTTAATGGAACACGCAATTAGACGTTGACGTCTAACTCCCTTAGACTTGGTAGTCTAATGGAGCACGTCTAATGTCTTGCTTTAGCAGCAGTCTGAAGTTAGCATACGTCTACCCACGATCAACTAGTTGGCTACTATTCCGCTCCACTCACTCATGTGTAGTCTAACAAGCCAGTTAATTGTATCCAATGAACGAACGTTATGTACGCAAATGTCCTTCCAATGGTTTGTATAGTATAAGACAATATCAGAGAGGATATTCAGTGCATTACCAATTCGGTACAGCCACGATCCCTTTGCTTAGAGTGTGTAGATTTTTGATATTATGGGAGTCCTTCCAATGGATGTTTGCAACGTGTCCATGAAGAAGATTTGACCGTTGGTGTCTTTCTACTACAAATAGATTCCCAAGGAAAACGGACGAACGATGATCAGTTACCCAACCGATTACCAATCTTACAAGCACACTCTTGCCTTACTGATTTCTTACATTATTCAAGCTCAAAAGAGAAAGAATCAAACTACTGTCTATCTATGAGAATATTGTTTATAATATTGTAAGTTGAACAGAGGTTGTTCTGTTCAACAAAGTGTTAGCTAGTTCAGTAAGTTGTATTTGATTCAAAGAATTTAGTGAAATTCTTCCAGTTGTGGAAGAAGGGGTGACGTAGGAGGGTTTGCTCCGAACATCCATAAACTACTCCCTATGTTCTTTATTTTCTGTCATTCATCTTTCATTGGTTCAAAGCTTCAAGTCCAACGAACACTTCCGCACTTGAAATTGTATCAAGAGTTCGAAGGATTTGTGAAGAATATAAACAAATATTAATCCCTCACAAGATTACTATCGAATCGTTTATCATAAGTTGTTATCAATAGCCAGACCCTAGTCTCTATTTGTTACACTGATCCTATCAGATCCGTTAAAAACTATATTTGTCGACAAGTATGAGACATCGTTCGTACACGATTTCGTTTAAACCTTTATTTGTTAATAGGTATCAAAACTCTATCTATCGATAGGTACCAAACCTTGTCTATTGACAAGTACTTAGATCATTCGTATATGATTCGTTAAAAACTTGATTTGTCGATAGGTACAAGACATCATTCATACACGATTCTGTTTTAGACTACTATTTGTTAATATGTTCAAAAATCCTATTTGTTAATAGATTTCAAAACCCTATATCTCGATAGGTATCAAACCTTGTCTGTTGACAAATATTGAGATCATTCTTACATGATCTATTAAAAACTCTATCTATCAATAGGTACGAGACATCATTCGTACACAATTCCATTTAAACTCCTACTTGTTAATAGGTATCAATATTCTATATGTTGATAGGAACAAAACCTTATCTGATGACTAGTACTAAGATCATTCGTACATGATCCTTTAAAAACCTTATATGTCGATAGGTACGAAACATCGTTCGCACACAATTCCATTTTAGACTCCTATTAATTAATAGGTTCAAAAACCCTATTTTTAAAAAGATATAAAAACTTTATCTATCGATAGATATAACACCTTGTCTGTTGATAAGCATCAAAGATCATTCGTACATGATCCACCAAAATCCTATATGTTGATAAATACGAGACATTATTCATACACGATTCCGTTAAAGCACATATTTGTTAATGGGTATCAAAACTTTATATTTAGATAGGTACCAAACATTGTCTGTTGACAAGTATTGAGATCATTCTTACATAATCCGTTAAAAACTTTATATTTCGATAGGTACGAGACACCGTTCGTACACAATTCCATTATAGTCTCCTATTTTTTAATAGGCTCAAAAATCCTATTTGTTAATAGGTATCAAAACCATATCTCTCGCTTTGTACCAAACCTTCCCTATTGACAAGTACTAAGATCATTCGTACATGATCCGTTAAAACCCCTATATGTCGATAGGTAAGAGACATCATTCGTGCACGATTTCGTTTAACCCCTATTTGTTAATAAATATCAAAACCCTATTTGAAGATAGGTACCAAACCTTGTTTGTTGACAAGTACTAACACTGGTAAAAAAATGACCTTTACCGACGGTTTTTACCGAAGGTTTTGTAAAACTCTCCTAAATACTCCCGAGAGGAACAAATCTTTCGGTATAAAAAATATATTCCGAGAGGGGTGTAAAACCTTCGGTTTTATTAATCATTACCGAAAGTTCTACAAAGAACTTTCGGTTTTTACATTCCCAAAAAACCCAAAAAAATTCTAAGTGTTGGATATGGGCTAATTACGAAGGTTTTTGTAAAAACCTTCGGTTTTGATTTCCCTTGGTTTTTTAATTACGAAGGTTATTAAAAGAACCTTCGGTTTTGCCTTTTTTGAAAATTTCATTTCCGAAAGTTTTACAAAGAACCTTCGGTTTTGCTCATTAAAAAAATTCTAATTTTGGTATTGATTTTTTCCGAAGGGTCTTTAATAAACCCTCGGTTTTGACTAATATCAAAACCGAAAGTTTTATTAAAACCTTCGGCATCAATCTCTATAAATACAAACCCTAACCCTTCTCTTTTTCATTTCACTCCTCTCTCCTTTCTCTCTCTTCCGCGCCGCCGCCTGCCTCCTCCAAGCGGTTCTTCTCCTCTTCTTCTCCTCTCTCGTTCATGTAATTTGTTTCATTTGATTTTTTTGTATTGTTTATTATAAGATTTAGATTTCTTAAGTTTATATATATATATATTATAGATCTAGATTTATGCTAGTTTACGCTATTTTTTTTGATTAATATATATATACATATATCTGAAAATGCATTTAGGATATGGGTGATTCGACATTTTTATTAAAACCTTCGGTTTTGATCAATGTAAAAACCGAAAGTTTTATTTAAACTTTCGGTAATAATAAAAAAAATAAAACCTGAATCGCCTTTTCTTCTTCCCATTTCTTCTTTCCCCCTTTTCGCTCCCGCTTCTCTCTTCCGCCCCCTTAGCCGAAATCGACGCCGCCACCCACAATCGACGTCGCCTGATTGAAGACGCCGCCGACCCAAGACGACGAGCGACAGACGACGCCGCCGCCGCCACCGACCGACGCCCTTCTCCTCCTTCAGCCGCTGGTCTTCTCCTCTTTCAGCCGCTCTTCTCCTCCGACCAAAGGTAATCTGTAATATATATATATTTGAATTGAAAGGCTGGTTTATTAGAATTAGGATTGTAGTTCAGGTTAGATTTTTAGGTTTGAATTTGTATGTATGAATTTTAGGTATGAATTTTAGGTTAGAATTTGGATTTTTGTTTGATTGAAGGTTTTGATTTTAGGTTAGAACTTGTGCATTTTGATTTAGATTAGATCTTGTTTAAATTAAGGTTTTGGTTTGATTTTTATTTGTTTTTGGTATGATTTTGGTTAACTTTAGGTTATAGTCATGTATTGAATAATGAATTGATTATTATTGTTTGTTTAGGTTAGATTTGAGTTTGTGAATGCATTGATTATTGTTCATTTAGGTTAGATTGATTTGATGTTTGTTCGATTTAGGTTGGATTGGTTTCACGTTGGTTTAATTTTGGTTGGATTGAAATTTGATTTTGGTTTGATTTAGGTTAGATTGGTTTGATGTTGGTTTGATTTTGGTTGGATTGAAGTTTGATTTTGGTTTGATTTAGTTTAGATTGGTTTGATTTTTATTTTGATTTTTGGTTTGAGTTAATTTTGTATGAATTGTTGGATTTGGTTTTTGATTCATACTTTATTGTTTGATTAATAGGGTTTATTATTGTTCGATCTACGTACACCGCCCGCTCTTCTTCTTCGTTGCTCTTTTTGTGCAAGGTTAGTTATTGTTGTTTTATTATATGGTTAGGTTAGTAATTTAATGTTTGATTTATGTTAGATTTAATGTTAGATTTATGTTAGATTTAATGTTAGAATTATGTTAGATTTTAATGTTAGATTTAAGTTTGATTTATGTTTAGGGTTGATTTATGTTAGATTTTAATGTGAGACTTAAGTTTGATTTATGTTTGGGTTGATTAATTATGTTAGATTATGTTTGAAATGTTGAATTAGATTGAGTTTCAATTAGATTTCATTTTAGGTTGGAATTGATATATGGAATGAATTGTGTATGAATAAAGTTATGTTGGATTATAATTGATTGGTTTGAAATGTGTAAGAATGAAATAATGTTAGATTATATGTATGCTAGATTTACGGTGGAATTTTGGTTGGATATGTAGAGATTATGTTAGAAATATGTAATCCTAATTAATTTAGACAAAGTTAAGTAAATAATAATGGGGGAGTATTCGGTATGGGATCAGGCGTCCGACCCACACACTTTCGTCAAGATCGACGGAGTTCTAACAATTCTCAACGAGCCACTGATCGATTGTTTGAGGAGAATCATAGAATGGCGATGGAACTTGAGGAATTGAAGAAAAGGGATGAAGAAAAAACACAAAAGATTAATCAAATCCAAGCGGAAAAGGTAGAATTAATTTCAAGAATGGATAGGGAAAGTGCAAAACAGGAGAAGGAAAGGTTAGAATTGAATGCAAGATTAGAGAATTTTGAAATGTTTATGCGGCAATATCAACCACCCCCTCCCCCACCAGCTAGTTCTAAGACGTTTCGACTATATGAATTGATTGAATATGTTTAATGGTTTAATGTAAAACTTGTTGTTGGGATGATTGATTGGAGAATTTTGGAATGATGATTTTGTTTTATGAATTGATTGGTTTAGCTGGCTGAACAGGTTTAGGTTTCGGTATGCGGTTTCGGTTGAGCACAAATCAGTACGGCTATTTTGTAAATTTTTAAGAGAAACCCCGAAAGTTAAATGGAAGCTTTCGGTTTTTCTTTAAAGGGAAAAACCGAAGGTTAAGCTAATAACTCTCAGTTTTTCTTTAAAGGGAAAAACCGAAGGTTAAGCTAATAACTCTCGGTTTTTCTTTAAAGGAAAAAACCGAAGGTTAAGCTAGTAACTCTCGGTTTTTCTTTAAAGGGAAAAACCGAAGGTTAAGCTAGTAACTCTCGGTTTTTCTTTAAAGGGAAAAACCGAAGGTTAAGCTAATAACTCTCGGTTTTTCTTCAAAGGAAAAACCGAAGGTTATGCTAATAACTCTCGGTTTTTCTTCAAAGGAAAAACCGAAGGTTATGCTAATAACTCTCGGTTTTTCTTCAAAGGAAAAACCGAAGGTTATGCTAATAACTCTCGGTTTTTCTTCAAAGGAAAAACCGAAGGTTATGCTAATAACTCTCGGTTTTTCTTCAAAGGAAAAACCGAAGGTTATGCTAATAACTCTCGGTTTTTCTTTCGAGGGAAAAACCGAAGGTTATGCTAATAACTCTCGGTTTTTCTCATTGAAGAAAACCCGAGAACTAGAGGACATCTTTCGGTAAATACACAATTATTTTTAACGACGGAGTCAATACCGAGGGATGGCGACAGTTATCTTAACTCTCGGATTTTAGTCTATACCGAAAGTTATGGGCTCAAAACCGAGAGTTTTAACTCTCGGTTTTGACCATTTTTTTACCAGTGTAAGATCATTCGTACATGATCCATTAAAAACTCTATCTATTGATAGATACGAGACATCATTCGTAGACGATTCAAATTTAGACTCCTATTTGTTAATAGATATAAAAACCTTATATATCGATAGGTATAAAACCATGTTTATTAACAAGTATCCGAGATCATTCGTACATGATCCACTAAAACCCTATTTGTTGATATGTACGAGACATCGTTCGTACATGCTTCCGTTCAAAACCCTATTTGTCGATATGTACAAAACCTTACATGTTGACAAGTACATGAGATCATTCGTAAATGATCCACCAAAACCTTATCTATCGATAAGTATGAGAGATCATTCGTACACGATTCCTTTTAGACCCTTATTTGTTAATAGGTATAAAAACCTTATCTCTCGATAGGTATCCAAACACTATATGTTGATAGGTATGAGATATTGTTCATACATGATTGCGTTTAGACCCTTAATTGATAATAAGTATCAAAACCCTATCTTTCGATAGGTACCAAACCTTATCGGTTGACAAGTACATAAATCATTTATATATGATCTGTTAAAAACCTTGTATGTTGATAAGTACTCGGGATCATATGTATATATGATCCATAGAAAAACTCTATCCCTCGATAGGTATCCAAACCACTTCTGTTGACAAGTACTCGAGATCATATGTATATGATCCATTCAAAAACTCTATCTCTTGATAGGTATCTAAACATTTTCTATCGATAAGTATCCGAGATCATATGTATATGATCCATGAAAAACTCTATTTCTTGAGATATCTAAACCTTGTTTGTCGACAAGTACCCGAGATCATATGTATACGATTCATACAAAAACTCGATCTATCAATAAGTATCCAAACCTTGTCTGTTGACAAGTACCCAAGATCATATGTATATAATCCATACAAAAATCCTATCTCTCGATATGTATTCAAACTTTGAATGTCGATAAGTACACGAAATCATATGTATATGATCCATACAAAACCTTATCACTCGATAGGTATCCAAACCCTATTACTCGAATAATTATCCAAACCCTATCACTCGATATGTATCCAAACCCTATCTCTTGATAGGTACTCAAAGCAAAACCCTATCACTCGAATAGGTATTTCAAAATCTATCACTTGATAGGTATTTCAAACCCTATCTCTCGAATAGGTATCTCAAATCCTATTACTCGAATATGTATCTCAAACCCTATCATTCGATGTGTACATAAACCCTCTCTTTAGATAGGTACCCCATAAAAATCCTATTTTTCGATAGGTGTTCTCCTTCTAATTCACAAAAATAAAAACATATTTGTTGATAGTACCATGATCATATGTATATGATCGCCCTAAGCATTACTTTTTAGTAAGCCAAGTAACTCACATGAAAGTTGTTAAAACTTTCATTTCTCTTTTATGTCTCATCAAGCAATATTAACCATTAGCCATTTATGCATGACAATCTTGAATAATTTCTTTATTTTTATGCTAAATAGGAATTGATTTTTCAAATACATATGATTATCTTTTTATCATTATCATATAGATTTTATGGATACTTTGTTAAGATATGTGAAGCAGGATTCCATGAATTATCTTTATTAAGATAACTTTCTACAGATTTTATGTTTTCATTACTCTTAATAAATTGGACAAGAAAAGTTGGTATTATATGTCATACTCGAATCTGCATTTTCAAAATCAGTTTGTTGTAATCAAACTTGATTTGAGAGGGCACTCTGCAAGCACTAAAAATTTACATACCCAATTTATAAAATTTAAAATAATTATTTTGATTTTTTTTAATAAACAAGATCAAAATAATTAACTCCAAGACCAAAAATCTAATCAAATAATTAATTAGATTAATTATTGTGATAATTTAATCATAATTAATTAATGATAATGGTCATGAAAAATAAATAAAATAATTTGGGATAAATGTTGTACCCATTTTATCCCAAGTTAATTTTAGAAAAATCAAGGGGATTAAAATAAATAATTTACGATGAATGATGTATCAATTTTATCCCAAATAAATTATTTATTAAACCCAAAAATATACAACAATAAAATAAATTGGCAAAATGAATGTTATATTTATTTTAAATATTTTTGTATATTTATAAAGATTTAAAAATAAAGCCAGAAGGGTGAAAGAAAAATCAATTTCAAATAGATCATTAAGGTTTTAAATAAAAATAAATAAAATTCGCAATCGGGTGTAGCCGAAATTCTAGAGAATGGCTGTAGTAGAAACCACGGCCTTCGGATAGTCACTAGATTTTCATTCAACGCCCAAGAGTTGCTTGCGTTGCCCGCTGCAACCATAGAAGACGAGCGCGTGAAGCAGGAGATCGTCAAACGACTGCTCCAATGTCGTCTCCTTCAACGTGTACGGAACGCCCGCGCATTGACGGAACACTCTGCGTCCGCGTTTTCATCGAAACGATGTCATTTATCTTGGGATCTTCGTCTTCATCGCGACGCCGGATAGATAATCATCCGCAGCCATCTTTGATTTCTCAAAGATGAAACTTCGTCGTTTCTGGATGGTTTGATTCCATTTCAAAAAGTGAAATGATCACCATACTTCGGTGATCATTTTTCTACATCTAGGATCGCCGTGATGGCATACATCGACAACTAGCCGGAAGAACAGCCAAAACAACATCATAAAAGTTTGACTCAATCTAACCCACTTGGTCGATGAACCGACCTTGGGAGGCTATAAATAGCCTCCCTTGATAAATAGCCTCCTTTTTTATTAATTTTAAAAATTAATTGGCGATTCTGTTTCAAATAAATAATCTTTTAAATTAATTTAAATACATATTTCTAAAAAAAAATTAATTTGATTATTGCAAATCTAAAAAGATTATTTAAATTTTAACACAAATTAATTATTTTCATAATTAATTTTAAAGATTTTTGACACGCAAACCGATGTTGAAATTTCTCGAACCTCGAGTTTTTCCAGGACAATGATTTCCTGGGGGTTACAAATATCAACTAGAGTTGGTCATCGTATCGACATAATCGTATCGTGTCGAATCGAGACTTATTTTCATGCATGTTAGACATGCATTGACTCACTCAAAATATTATGACATACGGGTCCATTCATGTTTTGTTATCTCATGTCCTTGAATTAATTCCTGTTCAAATTCATTTGTCTTATTTAAGTTTTTATTAGAAACATTGATAAGAGCTTCAAAGCTTAGGTTTAGTTCATCCAAAAGTTTCAACAAGAGTCTAAAAGTGTTTTCCACTCACTGTAAGCTTCTATTCTTATTTTAATTCATGTTATGAACGAAATTTGATAATTTTATATTCAATTCGAATGTTTTTTAATACTGCACAATTCTTTGATTTCTTGATTTGAATTTTATCAAGAAGACATGTTTGTCTAATATTACAATTTTCAAATGAGATTGGACTTTCAAATTGAAAATGGCCAAACTGTGTAGAAATAAAAATAAAGTGGAGACTCTTAAATCTGGTTCCAAGTTTATAATTGGTTGTGTTAATTACTCATTACTAATAAATAATAATAAAAAATAACCCAATTTTTCAAAAATTCATATTTAGTGTTTAATCCATATTGTATCATTAATTCCTATCTGAAGTAAATAATTTAAATTATCATCATTGAAAATAATTGAATGATTTTTAGAGATAAATATATAGATTCATTTATGTTTTTTTTTTTTTTTTTTTGTCTATTAAGATGTTTGATCTTAGTTTGTTTTATTATTCTGTTTTTTAATTCTTGAAATTATTGGGGGCAAAGTGTTGTTTTGCATCCATGCTATGATGAAATTTCCTCTTTGAGATTTTGTTTTTTTAATGAAATGATGTTGAATCATTTTCTAAAAAAAAAAAAGTAATAATATTATCAATTAAAATATAATAAAACACTCTCTTATATTTCTTCCATTAAATATAAATTAAGCTACATAAAATCTGAATTATCCAAAGGACATTCTTATATTTTTCACATACAATTTGAATGACATATTGAACCTACATTACAAAAATTCACTTATCCCACACAGTGTCTTTTCAAACAGTAATTTTTTTTAAAAGAATCTATTTCTCACTTAAACATTATTTCTTTTACCAAACAAAATATAATTCATTTTTTCAATAGTCAAATAACCCCATATCAAACAAATTCATAGATACAATTAAGTTGTCTTACATTCTTTTCTTCAAATGAACCCACTCTTTTTAACAAACAAAACATCAATATTTGTCAAACTGTGAAAAATTGGTTTATGTTTTAAACTCAATAGCAATAATAAAAAGGTTATATTAAATGAAAGAACCTTCAAATTTATCCTTTTGTATGATTTATATGTCTTGTCATTTAAATGATTCATTAAAAAAATAATATAAATTTAGAAAAAGTCTTGATTAATTTATGAAATGTTTGGATATAAGCACAACATTTTAGTTATTTTTTTTGTTAATTGCTAAGAAAAGGAAGTAATATTTTAAATAAATTTATTGAGACTTATGACTAAGTCATTGAGACGAAACCCTAATTAACGTTTGAGGGGTGGGGGCGAGAATACAAAGTAAAAAAAAAATTCAAAAAGAAAAGATGAAAATAAAAAGATGCGAACAGTCTTTTTTTTCTTTTTGTTAAAGGTAGGGGCGCATGTTCTGAACGGCGCTATGAACGAGTCGTCGAGGGTATAAAACAGAAGCAAGCAGAGGCTCATCGGTTCGGTCGTCCCTTTTCTTCTTCTTCTTCTTCTTCGTAATACTGTAGTTTCTCTCTCTTTCCTTGTCATTGGATTAATCGTGCTTGCAGATTTGTTCTAGCTAGCTCATCTCCGATTAATTAATCTCTTTTCATTTCACCTAGCTAACCATACCATACCATGGGAAACGACGATAAGGCGATGAACCTTGAAGACATCAGAAACGAGACAGTTGATCTGGTACGTACGTAATTCTCTTTCCGAAAACACAGATTTCTCCTTATTATTATATATCTTTCGCCGTTATTTCCCCCTGCCTGCTGCTGAAGATTCAAGTAACTAAGATCTAGGAATCGGGAGATTCTTCCGTCTCTTGCGTTAGATAGCTAGCACATGCATCTTTTAGACAAGTATAATATAGTTATGTTAATCATCCGATCGAGTTCATATATAGAATCGTTTCAGCACTCACTATCTCTCATCACGCACAAACACATACATACTCACATTTCCCTATTTTTATGGATCGAATCGAGACAACCTGTTCAAAGGACGTAAGTACGTATTAATTCCTTTGAGTATATAATAAATGAGCAAACAGGAATTATGAAAAGTTGTTTATATTAGTATTATATTTAACTTTAATTTTCATTGATTTCGAGAAAAAGAAGTATATAACCTAAAACGTCTAGCGTTTGATTTTCATTTCAAACACCTTAATCCCCCTCCTAACTCTGGTAAGATGATCTGTTATGTACGCAAGCTAAGTTAAGTTAAGTTCGCCCATCCTTAACAAATAAATGAATATTATTTAACATAAAATCAAAGGGTGAATTTTGTCTGAAAAATTTATATTTTTGGAATCACTTTATAAATGTACTCTTCTTTAAGGGATGGTTGCTAAGTAAAGTTATATCATAATTGAAAATTTACATCTCAGTATAATTACTTTTATAATTAGTTTTAGCTGGTTGGTAGTGTAATAATAGTAATTTATTAAGTATAAAAATGAACAGATGGATCTGAACTAATCTGTCTTTATTAGCCTTCTTTCTCTATCTATCTGTCTCCATCGAATCTTGTCTGTTTGTGTTTATTTTCTTCTTCTTAAACCGTACGTACGATTCCGTGGTACTATCAACATTTAATTTTTCAATTTTTTTTTAACATTTTGTAAAAATGTAAACTTTAAACATAATTTTTTTTGTGAAGTCAGAATTCTAGAATATAATATATGGAGGCAGCAGTCAACAATTTGACTTTTTGAGAACGTGGTACTCAGTACTCACGTGCTCCTTGTCCAACGTAGGACTTTATCTTCTCCAATGGAAATGGAGATCTTTTTATGGTCCATAATTTTGATTTGGCTGGCCTGAGGGGGTAAAAACACTTTCCACAGCAAAACAGAGAAGAATCCTCCAATTTTAGGGGTCCACTTAAAAAGGTGGCAGGCCTAGTTGTTTGTCCTATTCAATCATCTTCTCTCACCAATGGAATCTGACTCTGCCTCCATTATTTCTATTATAATTCTGATAGGGTGAAGTAGTCATTCATGGTCTCAGGGTTAAGTCATATACTATATTTGTGTGTTTACCTGTAAATTACTCTTTTTTTTACTTTCACAATAAATTCCGGTAAAAAGCAATTGTCTTGTGGATGAATTCTTTCATGGGGTACAATATTATTTCTTGGGAAATCACTTAATTATTTGACAGTTGAAAGAAATTCTACTAATAACCAATCTTGGCTACATTTCGGTCTGGGGTTATTTGAAGAAAAAAGACAAAGGGATTGTTTGATGCAGGGATATTCTAGTTTGACTGTTGTGTGATTTTAGATAGTGGGTTATTTGAAAATAATCCCAAACAACCAACATCAAACAATGCCTTCAAGTAAATGCAAACTTCATCAACATCTTTTATCAATATAATATTCAAATTCCATTCATTATAGAAGGGCTATATATATATATATAGCATAGTTTATTTTTTTTTGTAAATTTTCAGGAGAAGATTCCAATAGAGGAAGTCTTTGAGCAGCTAAAATGTTCAAGGGAAGGTCTATCATCGGAGGAAGGGAACAACCGGCTCCAGATCTTCGGACAAAACAAGTTGGAAGAGAAAAAGGTCCTTCATTTCTAACCTATAAATGGAGAGGGCCTAGCTTGACATAAATCCGTCTTGTTTGAATGAATGAATCTGACATATATTTTTTCTTGTCGAATATAAACAACACAGGAGAGCAAGTTTCTAAAGTTTCTAGGGTTCATGTGGAATCCACTCTCATGGGTCATGGAAGCTGCAGCCATAATGGCTATTGCTCTTGCTAATGGCGGTGGGAAGCCCCCGGATTGGCAAGATTTTGTTGGAATCTTTTGCTTGCTAGTAATCAACTCCACCATTAGTTACATTGAAGAAAACAACGCTGGTAATGCTGCTGCAGCTCTCATGGCTAATCTTGCACCAAAAACTAAGGTATACATACATTTGCTTCATAATGAATTATTATTTGTAAAATTTCAGAATTGGTTTAACTTATTGTTGGATGCTTTAGGTTCTAAGGGACTCTCGATGGAGCGAACAGGAAGCTGCAATACTAGTACCAGGAGACATAGTTAGCATTAAACTAGGAGACATCATACCAGCTGATGCCCGTTTACTCGAGGGTGATCCTTTAAAGGTAGATCAATCCGCCCTTACAGGAGAATCACTGCCTGTTACAAAACATCCATACGATGAAGTTTTCTCAGGTTCAACATGTAAACAAGGTGAGATTGAAGCTATTATTATCGCTACTGGAGTCCATACCTTCTTCGGTAAAGCTGCCCATCTAGTGGATAGCACAAACCAAGTTGGCCACTTCCAGAAGGTTCTCACAGCAATCGGAAACTTCTGCATTTGCTCAATCGCCCTTGGGATGTTCATTGAGCTCATAGTCATGTATCCAATCCAGCATCGGGCATATAGAGATGGAATTGACAATTTATTGGTTTTGTTGATTGGTGGTATTCCAATTGCTATGCCTACTGTTTTATCTGTAACGATGGCCATAGGATCCCACAAGCTGTCGCAACAAGGTGCTATTACTAAGAGAATGACTGCTATCGAAGAGATGGCCGGCATGGATGTGCTTTGCAGTGATAAGACGGGAACATTGACGCTTAACAAACTTAGTGTTGATAAGAATCTGGTTGAGGTTTTCGGTAAAGGGATTGATAAGGATCATGTTATTTTACTTGCTGCTAGAGCTTCTAGGATTGAAAACCAAGATGCTATTGATGCTGCCATGGTTGGTATGCTTGGTGATCCGAAAGAGGTAACCTGTGAATTTTTGCCTAATCTTTTTTCTTTAGAAGATTAAAAAATGGTTTTATTTATTTTGGATAAATGTACTTTTGCTAGGCAAGAGCTGGGATTAAAGAGGTACATTTCCTTCCATTTAATCCTGTGGATAAGAGAACTGCCTTGACTTATATAGACAACGATGGTAATTGGCATCGTGCTAGCAAAGGTGCCCCTGAACAGGTACAAGATGAGATCTCATTTGAAATATGTATTAAAAAACTTATTGTTGTTTCTCTTCCCAAAACAAAAAATGTTTCCTAATGGCCAATGTTGGTTGATTAAGTATTTTTTTTCTTTGGGAATTTTCCAAAAAGAGTTTACAAACTTAAACTGGAGAGCAACACATGATCAATATTCATCGTGTCCTTTTTATTACGTGGAAACAGATCTTAGACCTTTGCAATTCCAGAGATGACGTGAGGAAAAAGGTTCATGCAATGATAGATAAGTTTGCTGAACGCGGGTTGCGTTCTTTGGGTGTTGCCAGACAGGTTTTGATTTTCTACTAAAAACTATGTTCTTTCATGTTACACATATGATTCAATTAGCCTTAATAGCATTCTGTTTGTTTTTGCAAATTTCAGCAAGTTCCTGAGAAATCGAAAGAAAGTGCAGGTGGTCCATGGGAATTTGCCGGACTGCTATCCCTCTTTGATCCTCCCAGACACGATAGTTCCGAAACCATCCGAAAAGCTTTAGTTCTTGGTGTAAATGTCAAGATGATTACAGGTAATTATTAACGTTTTTTTCTTTTCATTCAAAGAAGAGAATTTCCCACGATATTTTGTTTTCTTTCTCAGGTGATCAACTCGCTATTGCAAAGGAAACGGGAAGAAGACTCGGAATGGGTACAAACATGTATCCGTCCTCTACATTACTTGGTCATGATAAAGATTCTAGCATTGCTTCAATTCCAGTTGAAGAATTGATTGAGAAAGCCGATGGTTTTGCTGGAGTCTTCCCTGGTATGTCTTTTTCTTATTTTTCTTTTCTAGAGTTGATTTAGAAACACAGAGTCACAGACGTTCTCTTGATCTTTCCTAAAAGAACACAAGTACGAAATTGTGAAGAAGCTGCAAGAAAGGAAACATATTTGCGGAATGACTGGAGATGGTGTTAACGATGCTCCCGCTCTAAAAAAGGCAGACATCGGTATTGCAGTTGCTGATGCAACTGATGCTGCTAGAAGTGCTTCCGACATTGTGTTGACTGAACCGGGGCTGAGTGTTATCATCAGTGCGGTCTTGACCAGTCGAGCCATTTTTCAAAGAATGAAGAATTACACGGTTAGTTAACTTCTTTTGATGAAATTTCTGGTTAAAAAATGAAATTGTACATAATGTTCACATTTGCTTTTTATTCCTTTGGCAGATATATGCAGTCTCGATCACAATCCGTATTGTGGTAAGTAAAATCGTCCTAAAATGAACATTGTGATTGTTTCTGCGATTTTAGCTAGATTGACAATATCAATAATATTGGGTTATGCAGTTTGGATTCATGTTAATTGCTTTAATATGGAAATTCGACTTTGCTCCTTTCATGGTTCTGATCATTGCCATACTTAATGATGGTGAGGGATCCAGAATAATTTTCAGTCAGCTTTTCTTCTTCTTCTTCGATCATGTTCCATTGCTGACATATATGTTTTTGGTTTTAAAAGGAACAATTATGACAATCTCAAAGGATAGAGTAAAACCATCTCCATTACCCGACAGCTGGAAATTGAAAGAAATCTTCGCCACCGGTGTTGTTCTTGGAAGTTACTTGGCCTTAATGACTGTCATATTCTTCTGGGCAATGCACAGGACTGACTTTTTCTCGGTATGAGGACAAAGAAGAAGATAAAATCAGTATTTCTTTTTCATTTTTAAACAATATCTTAATCCTGGACATGATGCATGCAGGACACATTTGGTGTGAGATCGATAAGGAATAGTAATAATGAGATGATGGCTGCTCTATATCTTCAAGTCAGTATTGTTAGCCAGGCTTTGATTTTCGTGACCCGATCTCGTAGCTGGTCATTTGTTGAACGACCCGGATTGCTCTTGCTCGGTGCTTTCATGGCTGCACAATTGGTAAGTAAGACAGACATTCTAAGTAAAACATAATTCATATAGTAATTAATATATACCCATTTGACAATAAATTCAGATAGCGACAGTAATTGCTGTTTATGCGAACTGGGAATTTGCAAGAATAAAAGGATGCGGTTGGGGTTGGGCTGGTGTTATATGGCTATATAGTATCGTCTTCTACGTACCACTAGACATGTTGAAGTTTGCCACTCGTTTTGTCTTAAGTGGAAAGGCTTGGAATAACATGTTGGATAATAAGGTACCGAGTTTCATTCTTCTCTTTTTTTTCATTACTTATTTTAATAAACATTCTGGTGGACATGAACAGACTGCTTTCACGTCGAAGAAAGATTATGGTAAAGGGGAACGGGAAGCACAATGGGCACTTGCTCAAAGAACATTACACGGGCTTCAACCGCCAGAAACATCGAGCATATTCAATGATAAGAGCAGTTACAGAGAACTTTCGGAAATTGCGGAACAGGCCAAGAGAAGAGCTGAAATTGCAAGGTAATTTATTAATAAATAAATTTTTGAGCTTCATTATTATCATATGCTAATATTGTATTTTGTGTATTATATAGGTTGAGGGAATTGAACACACTGAAGGGCCATGTTGAGTCAGTGGTGAAGTTGAAAGGACTCGATATTGATAACATCCAACAGCATTACACTGTGTGAGAATTCAATGAATGAAACGGCTGGTTAGTTAATTGATGACCCTAATTAAGCTAGCTAGATGGTGACTATTATTATGAGATTGATTTATGTGTTATATTTCTTTAAAATTTTATTCTTTCACGATGAATAACTCTTTTTATGTTTGGCTTTCTGATGATGCTTGTGCAAATGGGATATGTTCTTCCTTTTTGATGATTAATTTCCATTGTTCCTCTAATTAAATAGTCTTCAAGTTCTTGTTTGATTATCTAAAATTGAAAGTGGTTTTTTTTCTTGGGATATAAGATTTTCTTTGGATTATAATTTTAATTATATTATCATTTTTTTACTTTATTATTTAGAGAGAGGCCATTAGTATAGATAATAATGTAATGTGAATTTTAATTATGTTTTTTTTAGAAAATAACTAAAAAACAAATATACTAGTTACATTTTTACAACCATATATTTATCTAGTTAATTAAATAAACAATTTTTGTTTGAGAAAAAAATCTATACAGTTAGTTACTTTGTTTCATATTTCTTTTTGAAAAATAAAATTCTTTAACTTCTTTTCATATTTCTTTTCCAATTACTTCTAATTTTATTGTTTAGATTCTGGGTTTCTCTACTCTACTATACTTTATGAAGGCTACAAAAATGTTAGGCTTATATAAAATAACTTTGAACAATAATCCTTTCGTGTTATAACAAAAACAAAAATACTAAATAACTGAGTATATTTGATCTGTTTAATATAAATAATAACTTTTTACGCTAAATATATAGCTAAATATATAAAAAAGTTTTTATTGTCGTTCTCTTAATTAAGGAAAAAACTTTTAAATTATCTATCAAAATTAATAAATTCTTGTTTTGTTTAACCTGAATTAAATAATTTAGGTTAAGGATAACAATTTGACTTTACATTTTCTATTGGAGGGATTGATTTTCTATTTTTTTTTATGTTTTTTTGTTTTGTCGAGATTTTTTTTATTCATAAATAAAAATATTACTCAAGTTTATTATATAAATTAAGTCAAGTATCCCAATGTAAGTACTTATGCATATGTGGTGGCCGAACATGGTGAGATGTTCTATATAATATTTAATTGAATAATAATAATATTTAATTTTTATTTATATATTGGATTCTTTGATTGAATACATATATTAATGAATGAGTATTTTGACAATTTGATTCTAGAATTAACGATTTTTTATACTTATTATATATATATATTTTTAGAATTAAAGGAAAATTTTAGTTTTTTTTCATTCTTTTATTTAATAAGAAAATATTTAAATTATCTGTTAAATTTGTCAAGTTCAAGTTATGCTTAGCTTGGGTAAAATAAATTAGGTTAATGACAACAATTTGACTTTACATATAATACATATATATATATTTTTAAATGTTAAATTGGCTATAATCTCCAACTAATCCAAATAGACTATTAAATTTTAAATAACTTTGAAGAATGATAATTTCTTCTCAAAATTAAAGTTAACTTTTTGAATAATAACTTTTTGAACAATATATATAGTTTATATTGAATTTATATTAAAAAAAACTTATATGACGTTTTTTAATTCAGACGAAAGCTTTTAAATCATTTATCAAATATGTAAATTTATTTTTTATTTTGGATGGGTTAAATAAATTAGGTTAAGGAAACAAATTAGGTTAAGGAAACCAATTGACTTCACATTTTCTATTGGAGGGATTGGATTTCTAATATTTTTTTTGTTTTGCTGAGATTTTTTTAATTCATAAATAAAAATATTATAGTTTATTATAAAAATTAAGTTGTGTATACCGGTAAGTACTTATTTATATATGTGGTGGTCCAGCTTGTTGAGGTTGGTTTGATGTTCTATTTAAAATTTAATATTATAATAATAATATTTTTAATTTTACTAGCTTCATTGGATAAAAGTCTTAATGGATGCCTGGATGCCTGCGTAATTTTTGTTTTGTTTCCCTAGATAGAAAGGGCAATAAGATTCTAGAAGTAAAGTTTTTTTTTTTTTCTACAAGTGTTAATTATAATATAGAATTCTATATTTGACAAGTGAATCACTTACAGTAGTGATCAAATCACTTACAGTAGTGATCAACAATAATGTAAGAAAATGAGTACCTATGGGTAGAGAAGGAAAATATGAAGACTTTTGATCCAAAAGAAACATATTAATGGTAATCTCTCGTCAAGTTTATTTTGTACTAGTGAAATTTTGACAGTTAAATATTTCTTTTAAATCATTTTTTTTTATAAATGGTATGTGAAAAATAAAGACTATTATATTGTAAGACGTATGAAACTATATGGAGGTGGAATCAACTGCTCACATATTTTTTTTTATTATTCGAGCAAATATACAGAAATATTATGAATTATAATTGAGATTCATTTGTTGATTTTATAGTTACTGAATTGTCTATTTGTCTAGAAAAAAATTGTCGAAATTTTAATAACCATAATGATATAATGATGCATATAATTCATAATATTAATATTATTATTACGTTTTTTAAGATTTGTTTAGAAAAATCGTTTAGAGTATGTAGTTAATCGTCTTTTTGAGTTGTATGAGTTCAATTATATGTTAGCGATGTGTCTGTGTTTTTCCTCTTATTTTATGTTTTGTGAATTTTTATTTTATTTTTTTTCAGGTTATATTTGTGTTGTTGGAATTATATGGATCAAATAAATTTTTAATATATGAATAATTTAATATATAATTAAAAAAATAAAGTATCAATTATAAATGTGACTAAATATTGACATAAAAGATTAACAAAATCAAGATTTAATGTGATTCATTTATTTGTATTCCTTTAATCAAGTTTTAGTGAGAGTCACTTTTTTTTTTATCAAACTAATAACTAAGCTTAAGCTAAATTCAGGAGAAAAAAGTTTGATTCCGATTCATTTTACTTTTAGCTTTTTTTAATAATATAAATTAATATCAATTACTATAATTTATTACACGGAGAAATGAAATCATTAATTAATAAATTATTATTTATTATTAGCAGAGACCGGATTATATATTATTATTATTATCAAAATTAACCCTCACTTAGGCAGTAAGTTCTTCCTTTTTGTGAGTTTCAATAACAAGTCAAAATCGAACCCTCACTTATCTAATCAAGTTCACCCGAAGAACATGTCGACCCTACCCTGCACGACTAAGAAAGATCGATTCCTTCTTCTTCTTCCTCAATTCACGTTTATATAAAAATCATCTCGTCCCATCCTAATTCAAACTTCTTTTTTCTCTCTTTAGCTTCTATCATGATCAAGTATGTTTTGGTTGTGACCTATGTTGTCATTAGTTATGGAATACAAAACGAAATTACTAATTTGAAAAAAAGGTTCTCAACAAAGGAGATAGAAATTGAGAATTTAGAAGCCTAGATCACAAACGAAACAATATTCGAATGATGGATATTACCAATTTCTCTCTTTGTGGATCATCTTACCAGAGTTTAGTTGAGTATGTACCTACAACTTTAATTAATAATCACAAATATTATATCACAAAAAAATGTTTATCACTGTTTTTTTTACATATTATATTACATAAAAATAAAACTGGGCTCTCCACCACAAGAATTCAACGTAAATTTTGATACGGGAAGCAATGACTTATGGGTGCAAATGCAGATCCTACGATGGATGCCCTCAATTGGGAGTAAGTTTTAAATGCATTCTCTCCTAATTAAAAGGTTGACAAGTACTTTTTAATTAAAAAAATTAAACTTAGAAATTTAATATATATATATAATTAATTAATTAGTTTTGGGTTGAGATCTTTGTTTTATTTTTTAAAATAAAAACTAATAAAATCATTAAAAAAAATTATAAATGAAATGATCTATGTTCAGTTACTCTTCTCTATTTCTTTTACAAAAACAAGCAACATCAAAACCCTTACAACAATCTGAAAACTAGTATATAATGATGTTTTCCTTTTGAAAAGCTACTAACGAGGCTTGATCCCAAATATCAAGTCCATAACTTTCGACACAATGTCAATTTTCAAGATCTTGTTTTCTTGGAGAGTTTGAGAAGAACAAAAGAATCTTGAATAGAGAAAAATAAATTGTAGAAACTTAGTGAATCCTACGGACTCACCTCACCTATATTAGAAATAGAATGATGGTATACATATTACATTTTAGTCCTTCATTTATCTTCTATTAACTAAATAGAAGACTTAACTTATAAATTTAAAACTGTATATAGACTTACAAATCCTAAACTCTATACATACTCTATCAATGGGCATACCCATTTATACATAATATATATATATATATATACATAATATATATATATATTCACACACCCCTTGCAAGATGAAGATCTTGTAAATTCATCTTGAAAAGTAAAAACTGAAATCTTACTGGATCAAGAGCTTTGGTAAAGAAATCAACAGTCTGATGTTGTGTGTAGATATGTTTAGGGATTATAAAACCTTTCTTGAACTCATCTCGCACAAGATGACAATCGATCTCAAGGTGCTTTGTTCTTTAATGAAACACTGGATTTTTGGTGATGTGTATAGCAGATTAGTTATCACACCACAAATGTATTGGCAGAGCAGTATTTTCTCCAAGATCTTCAAAAGTAGTGTATCCATTTCAATTCACAAACTGCAGTACCCAAACTCATGTATTCAACTTCTGCACTTGATCTTGAAATAGTAGTCTATTTTTTTTTTTTTTTTTTCTAAGATATCAAATAATCTCCCAACTTAACAAAAAAAACAGTTAATGATTTTCTGCTGTTTGAATAGTTTTCCTAATCAGCATCTGCAAAACACTCAATGTTTTTATTATTTCCAAAACCATAATATAATCCCAATGAAGGAATTCCTTTTAAGTACTTCACTACTCTTGTAGCTTCCCATTGATGTAAATTTCGTTCATTCATATATTGGGACAATTGTTGTACAACAAATGATATGTCTGGACTAGTAAAATTTAGATATATTAACCTTCCAACTAGCCTTCTATATCTTTCTGGATCATTCATTGTTTTGTATCCTTCTTCTTCTAATTTTATACTTTTAGACATATGTGTTTGTTCTGGTTTTGCTCCTATCATTCTAGTTTCCTTTATAATATCTAAGATATATTTTCTTTTATTAATTAATAAACCTTTATCAATTTTTTCTATTTCTAAACCCAGAAAATATTTAGCTTCATCTAAATCTTTTATTAAAAAATTTTGATCTATAAAAGATTTTACCTTTTGAATTTCATTCATGTCATTTCCACAAATAAGAATATCATCAACATAGATCAATAATATTATAATAAATGTGCATGTTCTAAAATTAAAAAGACAATAATCATTTGTAGATTGTTTGAATCCATATCAATCAATCTACGTGTAAATTCATCATTCCATTGTCTTGAAGCTTGTTTAAGACCATATAGACTTTTCACTAATTTGTAAACTTTTCCTTGTTGAATAGAATCAAGTCCTTCAGGTATATTTATATAGATATATTTTTCTATAAATCCATGTAAAAATGCATTATTGACATCTCCTTGATGTATATGCCAACAATTTGCAGCAACAAGGCTTAAAACTATTCTTATAGTTATTGGTTTAGCTACAAGTGCAAAACTTTCTGTAAAATCTAAACCTTCTTTTTGATGATAGCCTTTGGCAACAAACTTGGCCTAAGTTTATCAATACTTCCATTTTATTTTAATTTTATTTTAAATATCCATTTACATCTAATTGTTTTTGCATTTTTAGGAAGATCAACAATTATCCATGTACCATTTTTATTTAAGGCATTTAATTCAGAATTCATTGCTTCTCTCCAGCCAGAAATTGAATTAGTCTCTTTGAAAGATTTTGGTTTATTAAATTCAGTAATATTCATAAGGAATTCCTTATCTTTTATATTACTGATATTAGATATAAAAGAATAAGTTTTTGGTACATAATGAGATTTTGAAATGTTCATTATGTAAACTTTGCTCCAAATAGGTTTTTCTTTTATTCAATCACTTTTCCTCGTATGATTTTGATTTTCAACTTCCATTTGTAGTTCAATTAGATCAGATGTATGAATATCTATTTCAATTTCTGATTCATCAATAATTTCTTGATCATTTTCTGATATGAAATTATTTTCTGAATTTTCAGTATTTTCTCATTCCTAAATTTTTCAGGATTGAATTTTATGTTTGATTTTTATTTTGAGACAAACTTATTCCAGTTTCTGAAAAACTTTGAATTCTTTTCCATATTAAAAAAATCCAGATAAGATGATGTTTTTTCAATCTTATTATCTCATTTTAAAATTTGATAAGGAAATATATTTTCATAGAAAATGACATCTCTAGATATGATAATTTTATCATTTTCAATATCATAAACTTTGAAGTTTTTTGTTCATTTGGATGACCTAAGAAAATACATTTATACTTCTTGGGTCAAATTTGGTTTTGTTAGGGTGATTGTTTGAAACATAACATAAACACCCAAAAGTTTTAATTTCATCAAGAATTGGTTTATTTTTCTTCAAAATCTCATATGGACATTTCCAATTGAGATTTTGGGTTGGCAATCTATTAATTAAATAAGTTGCCATTAAAACAGAAAAACTACAGAATTTCAGTGGCAAACAAGTTTAAAACATCAAAGCTCTTGCCACTTCTAATAAGTGTCTATGTTTTCTCTCAACCACCCCGTTTTGTTGGTGTGTGTAAAAATAACTTTTCTGATGAATAATCCCTAGTGATTTAAAAAGGTTATTACAGTTAGTATTTATGAATTCTGTCGCATTGTCAAATTGTGTTTTTATTTGTTTACAAAAATTATTTAAAATACAGTACACTTGACATTTATTTTCTATTAAAAAAGTCCATGTGCATCTGCTATGGTCATCAACTAATGTTAGCATTAGCATGTAAATACAGTTGATATATGATACCTCTTTGTAAGGATCCCATACATCGTCATGTATCAAGTCAAAACAATTTTTGTTTGTGGTGATACTGTTTTAAAATGGAAACCTATGCATTTTAGATTTTTTACAAGCATCACATGGCTGAGAATTAAAAACAAACTCAACATTATTTAAAATACTGAAACATTTTATTATGAATTGT
Organism: Impatiens glandulifera; assembly: GCF_907164915.1. NCBI lineage: Eukaryota > Viridiplantae > Streptophyta > Magnoliopsida > Ericales > Balsaminaceae > Impatiens > Impatiens glandulifera. The sequence continues at coordinate 3,174,411 of NC_061870.1, read as the reverse complement.
TTTAGAACATACTGAAACATTACAAACAAACTCAACATTATTTAAAATACTACTGTCATCTAATAGAGAATCTAACAAATACAAGCCATTATGAAGTGATCCATATGCTAGAATTCTATTCGAATTAAGGTCATGCATAGTATATTTTATGTTATCAAAAATACATTCCATGTTTTTATGTTTTAAAAGTTTTAACATGGAAATCAAATTATATTGGAATTCTGAAAAAAAAAATACTTTTTCAAGAATTTATTTTTCTGTTAATTTTATATTCTGTTTAGTTCTAAAAACATTTTCTATTTGAAAAGTATTAGTACAATACGTACCTGCAGTGTGTTATTTTGAAGAAGATGTTCCATTCTTGTTTCCATTCTACAACTGTCTCATTAACACGTTCAGTGATCTTATTGCTTCCATGAACACAACTTGATTATCAACTCTTCCAGGTTTGACCACTTCTAGATCAAATGGAGCTTCTACAATGTTCAACGATTTCTTTCCTTTGTAGTCTTTGTTTCCTCGAAACCAATCTTGAAATCCAATAATCTGGAAACACACTTTCTTCAAATGACCGCTCATTCTACAGTGTGTACATTGAAAATCATGTCTAGAAGTGTTTCCTCGATAACCTTTCTCATCTTATGTGTTCTTTTCTTTTCTTTTAAAATGTGATTTTCCATAATTTCCTTCTTGTGTTTTGTAGGACATAATAGAATGTCCTTCAGGTTTTTGCCCAACTTCACTAATTTGTGTTTGTTTTTGGACAGAAAGTAGTGCCGAATAGGCTTTGTCAATGTCAAGGAGCAAATCCAAGACCAAAATTTGGTTCCTCACAAAATCATATGAATCATTTAACCCAGTCAAGAATTGACTAAGACGTTTCTTAACATCTTGTTAAAATTGATTAGAAAGAATGCAACAAGGATTGATTCAAACCTTGTATTTACATTACATCTTTGAGTGATATTTATCTAAACTTGTGTTCCCTTATTTCATAATATTAATCTCTTTTATGTAACTAAAAAGAGTGTGTTCATTTTTTACCTGATACCTTTTCTTCAACCCTTCATAGAGTTCCAAAGTGGTCTCCGTATGAATGAAGTCCTCCTTGATATCCTTCATTAATAAGTTTAATATCCATGATCTCAATAATGAATCTACCTTCGTCCATTGTTTACAATCATTGTCATTATTAGGATAAGGAATTGCATTATCCACTAACCCTAATTTTGATTTCACTGTTAAGGCGATCCAAATACTACGATTCCAACTGATATAATTTTCGCCCGTGAACGGAGTGATAAAAATCGGAACACCTGGGTTGTCATTAGCCCCCACATTGAGCCGATCGTATGCAAGCTTCATTACACGTTCTGTGGCTTTACCTTTCTGTTGTTTCTTCAATAAGTAGGTAGAACTTTTGTCTTCTGATTCTTCTACACTCGCCTCTTCTTTTGATTCTTCGTCTAGCTATGATACGATGTCAAATTCCAAGATCTTGTGTTTCTTGGAGAGTTTGAGAAGAGCAAGAGAATCTTGAATAGAGAAAGATAAATTGTAGAAACTTAGTGAATCCTACGGACTCACCTCACCTATATTAGAAATAGAATGATGGTATACATATTACATTTTAGTCTTTCATTTATCTTCTATTAATTAACTAGAAGACTTAACTTATAAACTTAAAACTGTATATTGATTTACAAATCCTAAACTCTATAGGAACTCTATTATTAATGGGCATACCCATTTATACATACATTTTCACACATAACTGACATAACTGGTGTGGCATTGATGTTGCTTCCTGATTGACCAGAATTACTAATACTTCCATTTTGAACATAATTCACCTGAGAAGATGACTTAATTGCGCTTCCATTTCCAAACGATGGAGAAGGAGGCAAAGGCATGAAACCTTGATTATTAATTTTCAAGCTCTCATTCAGAAATTTAGGTTGGCTGGGGTCAACTGCCTTCTCTCCAACTATTACAACACTGTTAGTCTGCAACCCATTCCTACTTAGCGCTTTCTGAGCATCTACCCGATTTTGATAAAAAAATGCTCATCCAGTTAGAAGCCCGTGGACCAAGCACATGTTTTAGGATTTTTGTCAAACTCATCTTAAATGTCTTAATTACTTATCTATATTAGCCAAAACCTCTGACTTAACATTTTACTTTTTCATCTCTATAAATCCTTTAAGAACAAAGGTAAAATGTTTGACCCAATAATTTATAGATTAAAATTAACTTACTCACATGCTCTAATTACATTCGTATATGCAGATTCATCAGTTTACGTCCTTTGATCCAGCTAGCTCACATTCAGCTAAGTCGCTTTCATGTTCGGATAAGTTATGTAGTGAATATAATTAGTGTGCGAATAACAATAGTCAATGTGGATTTTGGTTTAGATATGTAGACGGCAGTCATGCATTTAGATATTATTTAGTGGATATATTGCAATCTTCTCCAGCAAACACTTCTATTAGTTTTGGGTAAGAATTAATTGATCGGAGAATTCTGTTGTAGTTTTCTATCAGAATTAAGAAAAGTGCAATAATTTTTTATGTACTGGTTGCGTATCTCTAGGAAACATCTAATACTTTCAATTTGTTTTAATAGGTGTAGCACTTCGGTCAAGGGATCAATATTTGAGGGAGGTCGAGCCATCGACGAAATTTTTGGGTTCGACCAAGGTCATTCCTCTGTATTGTCGCAGTTGACATCGCAATGGGTGTTCCTAATGTTTTTCCCACTGTTTAAGGGGAGATGAGGGAGGTATAGTTGTTCTTGGTGAAATTATGCATCTTAGTATGGTGTATAGTCCGCTCATGCCAACAAAGTATGCAGACATTCTTTGTATTTAATCAAGTTGCTAATTTTATTTAGTAGCCTTTACAAGCTAATTAAATATCTTTTTGGAACATTATGACTTACTATAAGTTAGTCCTCCAAGGCATTAGTGTGAATGACCAAAACTTAGACATAAATCAATCCGCATTCAAGATATCAGATACTCGAGGAACTATTGTCAATTCTGGTACAACATTAGTATATCTGGTACCAGAAGTTTATGATCCCTTCATAATCGCAATAAGTTGAAGACATATTTTTTTAACTTTAAATATGTTGAAAACCATATGATCTGAGTTTTTCTTTTAAAATTTTAACTACAATTATGAATTTTACGGATTACTAATGCAATTTCACAGCATGCTACATTAATGATTTTGGATGGAGATCGCCATTGTTATAAATTACCCAACCGATTCTTCTTTCACATATAGAAAGTGCTTATTACTCTTTATTTCATAATTTATAATTGTATATGCAATTGTGTAGTGGGACTCAAATGTTTCCTAGGGTTGTATTTAATTTTGAGGGCGGAGCATCAATGATGTTGATGGAAAATAATTATCTTGTGTTGAATCAATTCATTGTGAGTTCTAGAGTTATATAGAAGTTTATTTTGTATTTTTTATTGTATCAAATGTTAATTTAATTAGAATATTTAATTATTTCTCGCAGGGTGGTCCATTGATGTGTATCGACATTCAAAAATCTATATATTCGGAGTTAACAATTTTAGGAGGTATGTTGAAAATTTTAAGATAAGATGAACTATTTGTACATAATTTTTCTTTTCATAATTGAGCCTCTTTGTCCTACTTTATTTTTATTGTAATTTAGTTTAATTAAACTGTTTTTGATTGAAGGAGTATATATAATTAAGTTACTATCTTAATTTATTTGATTGTCCTGAAAGACAAAATTGTTATTACTCTTGGTATGACTGTGAGTTAAATTATTTATTTTCTCTACTTGGATTGGATTGTTACTTAGTCTTGCATGATTATTTGTAGGTTCTATGGAGGTGAATGTCTCTCAGACATACGGAAAAGACTACTACAAAAGTGTCGGACCATTGATAAATATAAGTCATTCATATTGGTTTATAATGTATATATTATATATGCTATTATGTTAGGTTAACGTCTTATTTTCTTATTTTGTTAGTGAGTGAACATTTTCTATGTCCAAATGTTAGAAGGACTATGGAGGAATTGTGAATCAGATTATTCAACTATTTCTTGATGTCATAATTGTTTACTTATGTTTTTAAAGCTTCATTATATGACTAATGAATACATCTCCTCAATTAATATAATTATCATGAATATATCTTTTTTATTTATTATTGTTTTCATTAATAGGCAACTATTCATTTTTAACACAAAACAAGACAAATAGTTATTTAATATATCTTCTCAATCCACTAAAGCTTTACACTCTTCTCTTCTGTGTATATTTTGCTCTATTTGCAACATCATTTACAACATCCTTGACAAATGTTTGGCGTAACCCTCCAATTGCAAAAATAAAAAATATGGGGACAAATGAGACTTGAACATTCTCTTTATATCATAATAAATAAATAAATATTAATATTAAAAATAATTAAAATAATATTAAACTAAATTGTGTTTGAAAATATATTATTCCGAATGATATAAGTTTAAGCCCTCCACTAAAATCTTGCATTTTACCAACCATAAAAAGGACACTATTTAGTGCTTGAACAATTAAATTGGTGATGAATCGAATTAACATGTATCCATTAACTAGTCCCGTTCTATTTTAAGATACTTTTACTCATCCATGTCGGTTTGTCAGTTGGTTGAAACATGTTTGTACCATCTTCACTTAAAATAATTTATTATAAAATAATTTAAAATATTTTTTATATAATATATATTGTAACACTACAAAAATATGGATAATTAGTTACACTCCGTTTTAGCGACAGATAAAACATTTGTGACGAAAATTTCATCACTAAAATTAAGTTTGCCAAATAGATAAGTCGGAAATGGATTTTCTGACATAATATTTGCGACGAATCTTTTGACGTAATCTTTGCGACGAATCTTCTGACGTAATCTTTGCGACGAATCTTCCTATATAATAGCTTAACATGTTAATTTGTCACGAAATTTCTCCGAAAATAAATATTTTTTTTTTTGTTATTATTTTCGACGTTTTAAATAAAATTTTGAACATTATTTTTGTTATTCCATTCAAATTAATATTATATAATTATTTTAATATTTTAGTAAAAAATAATTTAATTTTATAAAATCTCATAATTCAATCAAATACATTAAAATTAAATTTAAAATTAATATATTCCAACCATAATTTACTACATAAAAAAACTTTAAATTAAACCTCATAAAATAACACCAATCATTCTTATATCTAAATCTAAAAGGATAAAATACTATATCTTAATACAAAGTCATAAAACATTTATATTCAAATTAAACCTTAAAAAAACATCTTCACATCTAATCCAAATGCATAATATTCATTAATAACCTGCAACAATTTCAACAAAGAGATCTAAATTAGACCATTATCGTCATATAATACTCATAATTAAACATAAAATAGACACAAAAAAAACAAAAAAACAAAAGATGAGTCAATAACCACATTATACAAATACTAAAATTCATTTAAATTACTAAAATCAACATAAGTGAATTATAACAACAAAAGGAATCAATAATGCCAAATTATAAAAATTAGTCAACTAACCACATAACTAATTTACTAAAATCAACACAAAACAAAACAAAATTATAACATTTGATTAATCATATTTAGCTTGGCATCTTAACAATTTTATTTTTTTTAGATTTTAAGATCATATGAAGTTGATTAGATTATGTTTTAGATTTTACATAATTAGAGTGCAGGCTAAAATGTGAAAAAACAACTAAGAATAGCTTAATGATTTGAAACTCTAGTAAAACGACCATATCAGATTGACCATTGAAAACAGGACATAGTTAAACACATATACACAAATTTATTCAAATCTAGATCTCAAGTGTTTCTAAATTGCACATATTATCATAATAATTTTATTAAAGAAATCACAATTTTTGCTAGACAAACCTAATGGCTAAAAATAATTCTTACAAGAAGTTCTAAAATCCTCTGTTCAGTTGAGGAGACCTAGATTATCATTGTTTGGTGCAACAGACCTACTTTGGAAATACTGGTAATATTGAATAGGCGATTTTCAAATATATATTATCAAAAAATGTCATTATCTAAGACTTGTTTGTGTCATCATCAATATATAAATCACAACAACTACAATAATGTTACTAAAATTCCTAATAAATAAATAAACTAATCTAATTATGAAATCTAATAAGGTTTGCACAATTAATCGATCCAATTCAATGTAATAAAATATGTTAACAAACGAAATACTCAGGTAAATGGTTATAGAAAGAGAGCTTACGTTGAGAAAAATGAATGGTTCAAATAAATAAAGGGTTTAGGAATTCTATTGATATGTTTTTCCAATTCCCTTTACAGTTCTCTTCAGCCTCATTGCATGGAGTCTGCAAGCTAAGGTTAATAATTCATTAAGTAATAAATATCCATAATCTATCTATCTGGCTTGCAAATTGAAATGGGAACTGATTTTACAAATTGATTTTGAAAACAACTATGCATTTCTTTGAGAAAGCAACCTATATATGAATCATAATCTCAAAGAAAAAAACCTTAAGTTTAGGTGAAGCTGGATGCCATTTAAGTCCAATTGAAAGGAGGTGCATTAATAATCTCTACCTCTTTGTTTTTCATATAAGGCATCAAATCTTCTAATAATGAATCGTTTATATAATAATGGCAGTATGAAATAACCATATCAACAATCCTTGTAGGTGTATGATCAATGACATATGTAAAGATCCTCAAAGCATTATATTTAATCAATTAAAATATTTATTTCATCATATTATTATGTATATACAATAAATTAGAATATTTAATCAAATAAATATTCACCATATCACATGATTTCTACAAAAGAAATCATAATGTTTCAGACATCTTTGGCCAGAGCCAATTACACATTTATATTGGTTGAACGTTTTGCATCTCATAATATCGGCACGTTTGTCACATTATTTCTTAAATCAAACACGGTTTTTATTGTAATTATTAGATTTCAATAATATCAAATTAAACAAGTTTTTATGATGAAATTGAACAATGTATATCAAATATATAATCGAATAGTTTAGAAACATACTCAAACAAATGGTATGTCATATATATTATAATTATTTCATATATCATTAAGCAAATACCTTTATAAAATACATCAATAATTAATTATTATATTGGCAATTTATCTTTAATCAAATACAAAATAACTAATTATAAATAATTATTTATATCATCAATTCGTCAATCTCTTAATTAATGATGACTTTTAACTATCCATAAAAGATTTTGGAGACAAAAAAACACATAATTTTATGACAGATTTTCAAAATTTTCTATTAAAATAAAATAGATATACAATAGTCTTTATCCACGTATATATACAAATAACTAGTTAATCATACTTATTATGAATTAACATAAGTTATCATATTATTAGCTAATATGCATGTTATGTATATATGCAGTCACTTAGAACACAATATATAACTACAAATGTACTTCATGTCTTAATCAAACCACTTACATTGCCATGTTTTAAACAATAATGGACGTGAAGTGACTATGCATGCTCAAAACAAATCTGGGTAGATTGTTCTCACCGAGACAATTCCTACGAAGAAAATTTCGACTAACATAGTCGTGTCTCTTTAAATGCGTGATTAGAATAATTTCTAACACAAACAACTTTTTTAATCTCTTTATACACTTTCATTCTCTGTCATTATTAATCATATAAAAACTATAGAATAAATTAAAATGTTTCAAAATATTAATGACAACATCATTTTGACAAACTAAATTTCTATATATGAAACCGTTAAGTGTCCAAATTCATTTCATAATTTCTACACAAGAAATTAGAATGATTCCAACATATATGATTAAAATTATTTAACGGAACTCATTCATCTCATAATTTTTTACACAAAAAATGTAATGATTTCAACATTAATGACTAGAATCAATTTAACGAGTTTGATTTCTATAAAGAAATAATTGACTATCTCATTCACCTTATAATTTTTACACAAGAAATTGGAATGGTTTCAACATTAATGACTAGAGTCATTTTAACAAGTCTTATTTCTATAAAAAAATCATTGACTATATCATAATTTTTACACAAGAAATTAGAATAATTTCAACATCAATGACTAAAGTCATTTTAATTTGAACTAGGGACCTTTCACCTCGCACCCTTGCATCTGAACTTCGAACCATTGCACCAATGTGCCCTTTCATTATTTTACTACTTTTTACAACCTTCTGTCTTCTTTTTAGAGAAACTTATTTTTCTCTTTTTTTACTTAAACCCTGTCACAAAATATGATAACTTAATATCATAATCAAAAGGTAAATATATAAGACAATCAATATATAAATGTGTTAATAATTAACATATATATATATACAATAAAGACTTTATCTTTATTTGTTATTTTTTTCTTTTATTCATTAAGATGAACAACTTCAACTTGTTGAAATGAGTCATCGTTATTTTTGCATCATGGAAAACTTGTATTTCTAAAAATCAAAGACAATGATTTTTGATGGCTCAAGCTCTTAAATGGATTAGCACAAAGAACATGTTATAAGATTGTTAAACATCTTTCTTTAATTAAAAGAATATATATATATATATATATATATATATATATATATATATATATGATGTTACAAATAAATGAAATATATACGAATAACAAAATCACCGAATTTGATGCATGATTTGAGGCATGTGTTAGACACATTTCCCTTAAAATAGTTGCATCACCTCCTCTTGTGCTGGAGTTTATCGCAAATGGTTGTCTTCTAAAGTATAACGAATCTAATAATGATTAGCACTAAAATCACTACACAACGAACTTGAATCCTTATCACCGGGTTCAAAAAAAATGTTGAGAGAATTATTTTTGGAATTTAAAGATAGAGGGGGTGAAAATATGATGTAAGATTATGTGTATTATATTAAAGAATATGGATATATATTGTTGTAAAGATCAACTATAATAAAAAATAAAATTATCCATTAATTATTAAACCTGTGCTTTTGACTACTACTTTATTGCTCTTACATTTTCTCTTCATTAAAAAAAAGACATGTTACCTAATAAATTGATAACAATCAATTCATTAAGGTTATAATGACAATTAACACAGTTAAATTCATTCAATTTGTTAAATGATCTTCAAATCATTAAATTTTAATGTTAATTAAAAAAAATAACATTTACAGTTGGATCAAATTTCAATCAATAATTCACATTTAAATTTTGTTTGAATTTCATTTAATTTGATTTTATCATGAGACTATATTTTCCTTTCATTAGTGAAATTTATATAATTAGGTTAAAATTCCACACAACATTAGTCACATAAGCTACATTACTACATTAAAGAGGTTTGTATTATAAATTATATGAAACATAAATAATAATAATTATTAATAATTATTTTAAATTACAATAAATTAGTAAACTTGGATCGAAGTTCTCACAAATTAATCACAAACTCCAAAAAACTTTACTTAATTTGTTTGAAGTCCTAATTATAATTTTCCATTTTCCATTAAATAGCATTAAATGATAATTTATTTACTTAAAATTTATTTTACAATGAGTTAAAATGTATTCGATGACCATGTCATCTAGTGCAGCTACCAGTTATTCCCTTGAAAACCTTTCGGAAGAAAAATCAAATACCTCAGTCTCCTGAGTTCCTTCCTCATCTTCTCTGGCCATGAAGCAAGTCATGTCTTCTTCATCACTTTCACTGGATGAGAAGTACGAACCACGGCTGCTTCCTCTGTTCTTTCCGTCACCAGCCATAAGAGCCTTCAGCTCTTTTCCATCATCCTTGGCGTCTTCACGCTTTGGCTTTCGGCATTCCGATGCATAATGACCTTTAATACCACAGTTAAAACAAGTAACATTAGCTTTAGATTTTCTATTATCATTAGAATTTGAAGAGTTTGAGTTAGAGTTGCTCTTCTTCATGAAGTCGCCAAACTTTTTCACAAAGAGAGACATGGCATCGCTGCTCAGCTGCTGAGCTGCCATCTTCACGTCTGGAGCGGTTGGTGGCTCTTCAGCAGTCACCAGCGCCTTGGCAATGATAATGGACGTGGGTTGATCTTCTTCCATCATACAGTTCAGCTCGAACTCATAGGCTTTCAGGTCAGCAAAGAGATTAAAGAGAGAGATCTTGTTAAGATCTTTGGATTCTCTCATCGCCATAGTCTTTATGTCCCATTCTCTTGGAAGAGCACGCATGACCTTGATAGCAAGCTCCTGGTTGCTATATGTCTTGCCAAGAATGGACAGAGAGGAGACGATCTTGCTAAATCTGGTGTCGAAATCGTTCATTGTTTCACCAGGACGCATTTTGAAGCTGTCGAACTGTTGAGTAGCAACCATGATCTTGTTCTCTTTGGTTTGCTCGTTGCTCTCACACAGGTGAGTGAGTCTGTCCCAAACCTCTTTGGCAGTGTCATATTCGATGATGTAGTTTAACATACTGTCGTCGAGAGATCTGTACAGAACATCTAGAGCCATGTTGTTGAGGTTATTCTGCCTATTTTCATCAGCGGTTCAGTCGGCCTTCTCCTTATCAATCTTGATAGGACCTTCTGTGACAACGCTCCACATGTCATCATGAAGAGAAGAAAGATGAGCACGGACTCTTTTCTTCCAAAAAATGTAGTTTTCACGAGAGAAGGTTGGAATGGCTATAGCACTGACATCTTTAGGTATGTTCGACATATTTCAGGAAAGGCTTGAGAATAGAAACAGGGCTCTGATACTAGTTGATAGGATCGGTTTTATCGATAGAGACGAGGATCTGGCTAAGGATGAAGGCTTATGAAAAACAGTTTGAAAGAAATCCCGTTAGGGATTTAATTCGCTTTCTATTCTACGCAAACTTGTGTAAACACTTGAAACGGATTCAAGGCGGAATTGTTTACTTGGGTTTGAAGCACAAGATGAAATATGAAAAGATGACAGAAAAGAAGAACACAGCAGTTTGTTTATGGATGTTCGGAGAAACTCTCCTACGTCACCCCTTCTTCCAACCACCGGAAGGATTCACTATAATATGATTAGAATCAAATACAGTTTACACACACACTTAGCTCACTATTGAACAGAACACTTTCTGTTCAATTACAAGATGAAGAATATCACTCAGCTAAAGGTGTTTTGATTTCTAGCTCTCTCTCGATTCACACACAGTACAATCAGAAAGAAGCTTCACAATATTCAAAGGCTTGAATTCGTTGTAGTTTCAGTAAGCAAGATTGGCAAGTAACCGGTAAGGTGCTTCGTCCGTTGTCCTTAGGATTGGTTAAATACTGAATAGGAGCTAACGGTCGAAACATCAAGAATGATACGTGGCACTCTTCCATTGGAAAGCCTCCATTGTACACAGCAAGTTCTGAGCACAAGGATCGTGGCCGTACAGAACTGGTAGTGCACCGAATATTCCATCAGAGATGTACCTGCAAAACAAGTAATTTGAAGAAAATTCTCTTACGTGGCATTCCTTGATTGGATGCGTATAGCTGCTGTACTAATCTTCACTAGAAAGTGGAGCACGTGGGTGGGTGAGATGCTAGATTCAAGCGTACTGCTTAAACTGAGCATTAGACGTATTTCAGTTAGACGGATTGTGAAAATCAGTCAAATGAAATAGGTCATCTCCTTCTAATAGAAAAACGTCTATTAGACCGCCTGGCTTAATAGAATTAGACTCGCGTCTAATTATTCAATAATCATTAGACTGCACGTCTAACTCCACTGAGTTAGACTGCACGTCTAATTCCGGTTCTACTTCACACTTGTCTGAAGGAGTTAGACGCATGTCTAACTTTCATTAATTAGACCACATGTCTAATTATTCAATAACCATTAGACTGCACGTCTAATTCCGGTTCTACTTCAGACTTGTCTGAAGGAGTTAGACGCATGTCTAACTTTCATTAATTAGACCACACGTCTAATTATTCAATAACCATTAGACTGCACGTCTAACTCCACTGAGTTAGACTGCACGTCTAACTACACTGAGTTAGACTGCACGTCTAATTCCGGTTCTACCTCAGACTTGTCTGAAGGAGTTAGACGCACGTCTAACTTTCATTAATTAGACCACACGTCTAATTATTCAATAACCATTAGACTGCACATCTAACTCCACTGAGTTAGACTGCACGTATAACTCCGGTTTTACCTCAGACTTGTCTCAAGGAGTTAGACGCACGTCTAACATTCACTTTCTATTAGACTGCACGTCTAACTTTATTAAGTTAGACTGCACGTCTAATTCTGAATATCAATAAGACTATCCGTCTAATTACAAATATATTAGACTTACGTCTAATTCCGTGTATTCATTAGACTTGCGTCTAATTCTTTACATCTATTAGACTACACGTCTAACTCCGATGAGTTAGACTGTACGTCTAATTCTATTAGACTTACGTTTAATTCCGTGTATTCATTAGACTTGCGTCTAATTCTTTACATCTATTAGACTACACGTCTAACTCCGATTAGTTAGACTGTACGTCTAATTCTATTAGACTTACGTCTAATTCCGTGTATTCATTAGACTTGCGTCTAATTCTTTACATCTATTAGACTACACGTCTAACTCCGATGAGTTAGACTGTACGTCTAATTCTATTAGACTTACGTCTAATTCCGTCTATTCATTAGACCATCCGTCTAATTACACGTCTATTAGACTACACGTCTAACTCTGATAAGTTAGACTGTACGTCTAATTCTATGCAATGAAAGTCAAAATCGGTCTAATGACCCTCATTAGATCCAAGTCTTATAACATATTGTCTTAATACACCTGTATCAAAACTCATAAGTTATTTCATCATCAAAATATCAGTGGTTAAATTATTTCAACACTTAGTCAAAATAATTTGACCCAACAATTTCCCCCTTTTTGATGAAGAAATTGCAAACCTGCATATATATATTTCAAAGCATGCATTCACCATATAAACAAACAAAAACCTTGTTCACTTACATCATTCATCCAAAAACTAGTATTCGAGAAACCATCAAAGACAATTGTTCATAAGAGTTAAATAAGTTAAAATAAGAGAAATCATTGTTCTTCCCTTTTAACTCGAGGATCGGTTGGACTCATCTCTTGCCCGGAAAGCATGTTGAAGAAAGGATGATAGCCGCGACCACCACGACCGCCTGCACTTGATCTTCCACCGCGTTCACCACCAATGGCACGTCCACCTTGATCGACATTGGATAGCCTACTCCGGCCACCACCACTTCGACCTCCACGCTCACCACCGCTTCGACCACCACCTCTCTTGGTTGGCCTAGGATTATCATTAGTACTTGGAACTCGCCTGGATCTTGTCCCGGTTGACACACCATCATTTCTTCAGCTTGACTTTTCTTGAACTAGTCGAGGTTGAGCACCTTCAGCATTGACCTTTGCATCCTCCTTTGCTTGAAACCTTCTAGCAATGGAGTCAGCAAATTCTTGGCGTTCATTGTCATTTCTACTCATGCAATCCTGAATTTCCACCATCTGATTCTTCACCAGACTGAATTCTTCCATAGTTTCCTTGTGGCGTTCATCGTTGATTTTCCTTTCAATATCAAATAACTCGGTTTGACGATTGACAAGTTGCTTTTCAAACTTTGAAAAGTTTACGTTCGCGATATGAGTCTCATATGTGTTCTTCTTCAAAGTGTTATCCAGCTCAGTGAGGACCTTGAAAATATTGCGAAAGCTCTCCCTTTCTTCTTCCCTTGAGTTCATTGTCTGAGACATGGTCTTATGAATCGATGAAATCATAGACCTCATAGATCTTAGCACTTTGTTTCCTCCGGCAGATGACTCTTCATGAGACGAGACTTCTTCAGATTCTGCTGCCATACTTTGAATAGGCTCAAAGTTTGTATGAACCTGCAAGGATTGCTCCGGCTGATTTATTTCGGCATTCTTAGCAGCTTTGTCTCGTTCTTCTTCTTCAATTTCTTTTTCAGCCCTCTCAAATCTCTCAAGCAGATTACCAGAGTAGTGACGAGGAATGTTGATGTTTTCGTGAACACTTCCCACAACGCCGTCGGGAAATAAATGGGGCTTCACAAAAGTTGCTTGCTGATCCTGTTCCTCCTCAGATGAGGAATTTTCTTCTTCATCGTCTTTCTCTTTGGAGGGTTCCCCCTCAGTTCTTGCAGTTTCTGGCTGAGTATCCTCGGCCAATTTCTCTTGAACACCCTCTGTTCTTGCAACAGGGGTTAAAATCACCTTTCTTCAATAGGAGCTTTAAAAGCCTCCTCAGTCACATCTTCTATGATGACTTCTTCTTCATTTATCTCAAGAGCTTGTCCAGGCTCTTGAACATTCACATTTTCTTCTTCTTCATTCGGACGTTCTTGGAAGGGTTAATCTAGAATGTGTCTCTCTTCGGCATAAAGATTCCCGAATTCGATCAGGAGAGCAGCATCTAGCTCATCAGCATCATTATCAGCATCTTGAATATCCATAGCTTCTTCTTCATTGAGAGGTTCTGCGCCAGAGCAATCGTCACCATGAATGTGTCTAGAAGCATCAGAGACATAGCTGTCCAGGATATCATTCAACTTCTTCAATACCTTTACTTCAACATCAGCTCCTTTCACATCAGGATTAAAGTTAGCTTTCCTGGCTTCAAAAATTGGAAAAAGAGCTTTTCCAAAAATGCAAGCTTCCACCAGTTCTATTTTCTTTAGAGCCTCACCAACATCTGAAGTTCTTGCCCATTTCAAGACTTTCTTCTCGTTTGCCACCCTCTTCTTCCATTCTTTTGCTATGGCAGCGTTTGACAGAGAGTCAATGTACTTGGAGGACAGCCTCTCCATGGACCAGGACTCAAAAATTTCCAATTTCTCAGTAGCAAGAACTTTAACTTGATCCAAAATAAGGTCAACGATACCTGTTGCCTCAGATACCTTCTCAGGAGCTTGAATTGCAATGGATTTTCCTTTTCTAACAGCCTCTACGGGTTTTGGAGCGGATCTTGGTTCACCAATCACAATTCCATGTGTCCCTTTTCTGGAGCGCAACAGTTCGAAAGCAGATTGTGGTTTCTTACAGAGCTCAGCAGGAAGCTCCATACAAACAACTTTCCCGGCCACCAAGGAATCTTTAGGAACATGAATAATGGGTTCACCAGCCACAAGGGTAAGAACAGCACCTTGTTCTGGTTGCGATGACTCTGTAGCATAGGCGGCTA
The DNA here is from genome assembly GCF_907164915.1 of Impatiens glandulifera. Lineage (NCBI taxonomy): Eukaryota > Viridiplantae > Streptophyta > Magnoliopsida > Ericales > Balsaminaceae > Impatiens > Impatiens glandulifera. The sequence continues at coordinate 3,159,101 of NC_061870.1, read as the reverse complement.
CAAGATCAATTTGAACAATAGGAGACTCAACCCTGTCAACAATTTCATCATTTGGACCGGCTGACTCAACAGTAGGCCCTTCAACAGATTCTCTCAAAGGAGAGAATAAAGATTCAGCTTGTTCCACTACGGGAACATCAAATTTAGGCACAGCGGCCAAAAATTTAGAAGACTTCACCTTTGCAGATTTAGACGCTCGGGGCGCCCTTGTCTTCTTCTCCTTTGAGGCACAAAACCTCGAAGGTTTCCTCAAAAAAGTTGAGGGAGTGGATAGAGATGACATTGGAGTTGTAGCAAGTACGCCTGGACCTTGCTTCAACCTTGAATCAACAGATTCAGAATCCTTCTGGTTTGAACTTTTTAGACTAGAGGAACTGGCCTTCGATTCGTTCACTGTTTTGGTTCTCTTTGCCCCTTCTTGTATCCATTCACATGGATTTTTGAACTATCTGCAGAGAAAGTTGTCTTCATCTCCTACATGATTTCTGAAGAGAGAACCAAGTCGAAAAGATGACCCTCCGTCGGAAGTTCAAAGAACTCCGCATAGACTGCTTCGTCAAAAGAAATCTTCGTTCCGTTGACGGTTGCTATGATGGAATCATCCACCATAGTTGCCGTTTTGAAGAACTCGCGAACTTCGTCTTCGTAGAAGATGAACGGTCCGCCCAAATACTTCCTTAACCAAGAATATTCTAGGGTTTGGAACATCTTCACCACCTCCTGTTGATCAAACGAATACACCGATGGAAAGTCCACTTGCAAAGTACAGTGACCGAGAGTGATTTTCTTCACCATTTTTGAGAGAATATGAATCGACACGAAATTTCAGAGAAATTTAGTGAGAGAACTGCAAAGAAAGCTAGGGTTCTTTGAGATTTCGAGAGATTGGAAGCTTTCAAATTCATGCAGAAATGTCCTTATATAGATGAAAGAGGGAAATACAGAATAACCGTCTATTCTAGGGGTATGGCCCATTAATAAATGTTAAACGTCCTTTTTCAAGAAATCATCATTAAAAATGAGGGTATATTAGTCAATTTCTCTAACTTGATAGACACGTGTCTTCATGTTATTAAGAGATGACTGTTAGATGTTTTGAGCGGGAAAAGCAGATAACTCTCAACGTGGGACAGATGTCCTTGATCAGTCTAATCGGCACGTAGTTAGACGTTTTTCTTACTTTACAAATCCATATTATACAACGTCTATTAGACGGATGAGTCTATTAGACGCATACGTCTAATTCCGTGTTTATAAAAATCCGTCTAATGTTTATTAGACGTGTACGTCTAATTCTGCATAAACACCACGTGTTAGACGTGTGTTTATTAGACGTGAGCATCCTTTTGCTCATGATGTAAAAACGTCTAACGTCTATTAGACGTGTCCGTCTAATTACGTAGGTATAACACCTCAACATATAGACTTAGATGTATGGATTATGAGCAAAAATACGTCTAAGTACATACTGTTTCATTTAGACACCCTTGTCTAATTAGGCCGATTAAGGATATTCGTCTAGAGAGTATCTTTACTTCCAAAGTAATTTTTCCCTCTCATTATGAATATGGAAATTTAAGGTTTAATAAACAATTTTTGTGGTCTAAAGACCAAAAACATTTTTAACAAATAAAAACATTTATTCTTCCAGAATGGCAAATGCCATTGTTGATGTCATCTAGTGCAGATACCAGTTGTTCCCTTGAAAACCTTTCGGAAGAAAAATCAAATACCTCAGTCTCCTGAGTTCCTTCCTCATCTTCTCTGGCCATGAAGCAAGCCACGTCTTCTTCATCACTTTCACTAGATGAGAAGTACGAACCACGGCTGCTTCCTCTGTTCTTTCCGTCACCAGCCATAAGAGCTTTCAGCTCTTTTCCATCATCCTTGGCGTCTTCACGCTTTGGCTTCCGGCATTCCGATGCATAATGACCTTTAATACCACAGTTAAAACAAATAACATTAGCTTTAGATTTTCTATTATCATTAGAATTTGAAGAGTTTGAGTTAGAGTTGCTCTTCTTCATGAAGTCGCCAAACTTCTTCACAAAGAGAGACATGGCATCGCTGCTGAGCTGCCATCTTCACGTCTGGAGTGGTTGGTGGCTCTTCAGCAGTCACCAGCGTCTTGGAAATGATAATGAACGTGGGTTGATCTTCTTCCATCCTACAGTTCAGCTCGAACTTATAGGCTTTCAGGTCAAAGAGAGAGATCTTGTTAAGATCTTTGGATTCTCTCATCGCCATAGTCTTTATGTCCAATTCTCTTGAAAGAACACGCATGACCTTGATAGCAAGCTCCCGGTTGCTATATGTCTTGCCAAGAATGGACAGAGATGAGACGATCTTGCTAAATCTGGTATCGAAATCGTTCATTGTTTCACCAGGACGCATTTTGAAGCTGTCGAACTGTTGAGTAGCAACCATGATCTTGTTCTCTTTGGTTTGCTCGTTGCCCTCACACAGTTGAGTGAGTCTGTCCCAGACCTCTTTGGCAGTGTCATATTCAATGATGTAGTTGGACATACTATCATCGAGAGATCTGTACAGAACATCAAGAGCCATGTTGTTGAGGTTATTCTGCCTCTTTTCATCAGCGGTCCAGTCGGCGTTATCCTTATCAATCTTGATAGGACCTTCTGTGACAACGCTCCACATGTCATCATGAAGAGAAGAAAGATGAACACGAACTCTTTTCTTCCAAACAATGTAGTTTTCACGAGAGAAGGTTGGAATGGCTGTAGCACTGGCATCTTTGGGTATGTTCGACATATTTCAGGAAAGGCTTGAGAATAGAAACAGGGCTCTGATACCAATTGAGAGGATCGGCTTTATCGATAGAGACTGGGTCTGGTTAAGGATGAAGGCTTATGAAAAACAGTTTGAAAGAAATCCTATTAGGGATTTAATTCGCTTTCTATTCTACGCAAACTTTTGTAAACACTTGAAACAGATTCAAGGCGGAATTGTTTACTTGGGTTTGAAGCACAAGATGAAATATGAAAAAATGACAGAAAAGAAGAAACATCAGTTTGTTTATGGATATTCGGAGAAACTCTCCTACGTAACCCCTTCTTCCAACCACCGGAAGGATTCACTATAATATAATTAGAATCAAATACAGTTTACACACACACTTAGCTCACTATTGAACAGAACACTTTCTATTCAATTACAAGATGAATAATATCACTCAGCTAAAGGTGTTTTGATTCTAGCTCTCTCTCTCGATTCATACACAGTACAATCAGAAAGAAGCTTCACAATATTCAAAGGCTTGAATTCGTTGTAGTTTCAGTAAGCAAGATTGGCAAGTAACTGGTAAGGTGCTTCGTCCGTTGTCCTTAGGATTGGTTAAATACTGAGCAGGAGCTAACGGTCGAAACTTCAAAATTATACGTGACACTCTTCTATTGGAAAGCCTCCATTGTACACAACAGGTTCTGAGCACAAAGATCGTGGCCGTACAGAACTGGTAGTGCGCCGAATATTCCATCAGAGATGTACCTGCAAAACAAATAATTTGAGGAAAATTCTCTTACGTGGAATTCCTTGATTGGATGCGTATAGCTGCTGTACTAATCTTCACTAAAAAGTGGAGCAGAATTAGGGTACAACTATAACACGTGGGTAGGTGAGATGCTAGATTCAAGCGTACTGCTTAAACTGAGCATTAGACGTATTTCAGTTAGACGGATTGTGAAAATCAGTCTAATGAAATAAGTCATCTCCTTCTAATAGAAAAACAACTATTAGACCGCTTGGTCTAAGAGAATTAGACTCGCGTCTAATTATTCAATAACCATTAGACTGCACGTCTAACTCCACTGAGTTAGACTGCACGATTAATTCCGGTTCTACTTCAGACTTGTCTGAAGGAGTTAGACGCACGTCTAACTTTCATTAATTAGACCACACGTATAATTATTAAATAACCATTAGACTGCACGTCTAACTCCACTGAGTTAGACTGCACGTCTAATTCCGGTTCTACCTCAGACTTGTCTGAAGGAGTTAGACGCACGTCTAACTTTCATTAATTAGACCACAAGTCTAATTATTCAATAACCATTAGACTGCACGTCTAACTCCATTGAGTTAGACTGCACGTCTAACTCCGGTTCTACCTCAGACTTGTCTGAAGGAGTTAGACGCACGTCTAACTTTCACTTTCTATTAGACTGCACGTCTAACTTTATTAAGTTAGACTGCACGTCTAATTCTGAATATCAATTAGACTACCCGTCTAATTACAAATATATTAGACTTACGTCTAATTCCGTGTATTCATTAGACTTGCGTCTAATTCTTTACATCTATTAGACTACACGTCTAACTCCGATGAGTTAGACTGTACGTCTAATTCTATTAGACTTACGTCTAATTCCGTGTATTCATTAGACTTGCGTCTAATTTTTTACATCTATTAGACTACACGTCTAACTCCGATGAGTTAGACTGTACGTCTAATTCTATTAGACTTACGTCTAATTCCGTGTATTCATTAGACTTGCGTCTAATTCTTTACATTTATTAGACTACATGTCTAACTTCGATGAGTTAGACTGTACGTCTAATTCTATTAGACTTACGTCTAATTCCGTGTATTCATTAGACCATCCGTCTAATTACACGTCTATTAGACTACACGTCTAACTCTGATGAGTTAGACTGTACGTCTAATTTTATGCAATGAAAGTTAAAATCGGTCTAATGACCCTCATTATATCCAAGTCTTATAACATATTGTCTCAATACACCTGTATCAAAACTCATAAGTTATTTCATCATCAAAATATCAGTGGTTAAATTATTTCAACACTTAGTCAAAATAATTTGACCCAACACAAATTAATCACAAACTCCAAAGAACTTTGCTTAATTTGTTTGAAGTCCTAATTATAATTTTCCATTTTCCATTAAATAGCATTAAATGATAATTTATTTACTTAAAATGTATTTTTCAATGAGAAGTTTTTATTTGAGCTTAATATAATTGGTTGAAGGTTGTATATACGGTCGAGAAATGATATTCTCAACGAATGGTCAGCGAAAGTAAGGCCACGAATCCTACGTGGCATTGCCAACTAGGAGAGAGAAAAAATAAATAAATAAAACGTTTCAGTTTCCCCCTCTTTATTATTTTCATTTTTTATTTCCGATGATCCCCGACTTCTTCTCTAGCGATTTGGCTCTCCGGCATCCCCGACTTCTTCTCCTTTCTTCATCGTCTTTCGATAAAAAAATGGTAGGTCTTCCTTCGTGTATATTCACTTCATTTAGATTGTCTTCATTCATGTATCTTCGTCGTCTAGGGTTCATACTACTATTCTTTTCAAGCTGGTGGTCTAGGTACATCTCTATACAAGACTCCAAGATCTCCTAGATCTCCAAGGACAAGGTAAATAAGACATCTTCTCTTTTAGAATCGTAGATTATTTTGATGATTTGAAGATCGATTAGAGTTTTGTGGTTAGGGTTAGGGTTAGGGATTTTGATGATTTTAACAATAGAAAACTATGATTATTGTGTATTTGGTTTCGGGACCCGAAAGTATGATTTTATTGTGTTTGGTTGAATTATGGGTCCCGAAAATGGAGTTATATCGTGTTTGGCTGAATTAAGGGTCCCAAAAGTGTGGTTTCGGGACCCGAAAGTTTGATTCTATTGTGTTCTGTTGAATTATGGGTCCTGAAAGTGTGGTTTCAGGACCTGAAATAGATGGTTTTGGGACCCGAAATGGATTGTTTTGGGACCCGAAAGTTTGATTCGATTGTGTTTAGTTGTTATGGGTCCCGAAAGAGTTGTTTCGGGACCCCGAAAGTTTGATTCTATTGTGTTTGGCTGTTATAGGTCCCGAAATAGGTAGTTTCAGGACCCGAAATGGATGGTTTCGGTACTCGAAAGTTTGATTTTATTGTGTTTGGCTGTTATGGGTCCCAAAAGTGTTGTTTCTAAACCCGAAATTGATGGTTTCGGGACCCAGAAGTTTGATTCTATTGTGTTTGGTTGTTATGGGTCCCATAAGTGTTGTTTCGGGACCTGAAATGGATGGTTTCGGGACCCGAAAGTTTGATTTTATTGTGTTTGGTTGTTATGGGTCCTGAAACTGTTGTTTCGGGACCCGAAATGGATGGTTTAGGACCTAGAAAGTTTGATTCTATTGTGTTTGGTTGTTATAGGTCCCAAAAGTGTTGTTTCAATACCCGAAATGGATGGTTTCAGGACCCGAAAATTTGATTCTATTGTGTTTGGCTATTATGGGTCCCGAAAGTGTTATTCCGGGACCCGAAATATGTGGTTTCGGGACCCAAAAGTTTGATTCCATTGTGTTTGGATGTTATGGGTCCCGAAAGTGTTGTTTCGGGACCCAAAATGGGTGGTTTTGAGATCTGAATTTCTTCATTTATTTGATTATCTGCTTCATGGTTTTTAAATGTTTAACTTTTGTTTTTGTAGGGCAAATAAACGTAAATGGAATGCCCAAGAAACCAATGCAGCCCCCAGATCCTCCAAAGCAGCATGCAGCTCCCAAAGTAGCCCCCAAATCCCCCAAAGCAACAGCTCCCAAAGCAGCCCCCCACAACTTATTTTTAACTAGGACATCGTCTTATGGCCTTTTCAATCTTCTTCAACTGTTGTCTAAAGAACAAAAAGAGGTTGTGAAGTCAACAGGCTTTGGCTCTCTACTATCATTATCGCTTTCAAAATGCCCCGGGGAGATCTCTTGTTATCTAGTTAGACAGTTTGACTATAGTAAATGTTCATATATTGATAAAGCATATGCTTCTATTCTCTTAGTTCAAAAACAAAGGGAAATTAGTCATGTTGGGGAGGAGATTATTGAACATAGTGCAATGACAATCAATAATGGTGGAGCAATTTATCGTAGTAAAGATGATATTAGATCAAGATAAATCTGAAGAAAGTAGTGATAGATCTGAAGAAATCGAAGTTATGCCGAAATCAAGAGTTGAAGAAAAATCAGAGAAGATCAAAGCGAAATCGTCGATTAAAACTCAATAAACAATGGTGCTAAAGGGAGAAGCTCAAAGGAAAATTTGGATTGTAAATTCTGTCGAGGAACTGGACATATTACAAGAGATAAATATAAAGAGGGCTTTATTGTGCCCAAACATATTTATACTCAATTTCAAGTTGCTGATTTTTTCACCAAGGCATTGGATTGTCGTAGATTTCAAGATTTGTTGTCCAAGTTGAACCTCAAGGATGTTCACCTTGAGGAGGGAGTGTTAAAATAAATTATGTATCATGGGAATTCCCATGTATCGAGTTGTAAACATAGGAATGCCTATGTATCGAGTTGTAAACATAGGAATGCCTATGTATCGAGTTGTAATAATTTATTTATAATTTAACTAGAAAACTTAAAAGATTAAATTTGATATAATTAGTATATTATAAGTTAATGTTAAGTTTGATATCATTTTGTAATTATAATAGAAGTCTAAGGACTATATTAAACTTTTACCACACATTTTGATAGGAAAATTTGACGAAATGACCCCAAATATAGGGTTATTTGACCTGGTGGTCACTTGATAATTTATTTGCTCTCGTGGTCACTTTTATTTTTTTGGACGAAATTACCCTCATCGCGTAACGCGAAAGGACTTCGCGTTTCGCGAAGGGAATTTTTTTTATATAAATACTTAAATTTTTCATTTCGTCAATTTCTTTCTCTTTCTTCCCTCTCTTCTCTCTCTTCTCGCGACGGCACTGCGGCGACGGAACCACGACGAAACCCTTAACCTAAACGAACACATTATACCGATCGACGACGAAAACACGTTCTAATATCAGGTGATTGGATTGATTTATGTTTTATTTTCATTATATCCATCTTCAAACATAAACCATAAGGTTTTCTTATTATTAATCTTATTGTTCATCGTGGTTGTTCATCTTGTCGATGATGAAGTTGATGATGCTCTATTTCGGTTCCGTTTCAGGGAAGATTCATTTGATTCTCGCGACTTCACGTTTCGCGAAGGGCTTCACGTTTCGCGAAGGATTAGGCTTCCCGTTTCGCGAAGGCCCATCGCGTTATGCGAAGCAGCATGGTCGGCACGCGAGTCGGCACGGTCGGCACGCGAGTCGGCACGGTCGTCACGCGAAGGCACATCGCGTTAGCGAAGCAGCACAGAGTTGTACTTAGATTTGTGTAAAACATCAAATTCGATTCCTAATGTCATACTTTCAAATAATCATTTTTTTCTTAATATCCTTTTCAAATCGAACATTATAATCTCATTTATGTAGAAAGTGTGTATGATTTTTATAGTGTGAATGTTTTTGCATGTTGTTTTGTAATTTTATAATTTTAACTAGAATTTATTGGGTGGTTCTTTATCCTCATTTGGTATGTTGCTTAAACGATTATTTTATATACAAATCTGAAATAAGTTACGTAAAAATAAAATATCATCTTCTCGGGACCATAAGACAATATGTGAGTGTGTATATTCTGGGTAAATGGGCAAGAGTTGACTTGGATGGTAAGGTGCAAAAAAGCTAGAGAGAGTGAAGAAGGGGGTATTGGCCAAAGAAGAAAAAAGAAACATTGAAGAAGAACTTGCTTTTATAAAGAATGGTGATGACAACATTTACTCATTTCAATTTTCCAATACACAATAGAAGCAACAAAAGCAGTTTTCTGCAGTGAAAGCAAATGTTTGAAGTGAATCTAAGTACAACTTTGTGTCGCTTCGCGTAACGCGATGTTCCTTCGCGTGCCGACCGTACCGCTTCGCGTGCCGACCGTGCCGCTTCGCGTAACGCGATGTGCCGCTTCGCGAAACGCGAAGTGAATCCTCCCTGAAACGGAACCCATATGATCTACAAATATCATCATCGACAAATATGTGTTAGGATTTGTATCTCCCAAATCCTACCAGCATGAAAACAATCTGTAAAAACACAAGAAAGAAGAACACGAGAACACACAGATTTATAGTGGTTCACTCAAATTGAGCTACATCCACTTCAGCCACCACCAGATTTACTATGAAGTAGAAGAAGGAATACAGAGTTTTTGCCTCACACTTTATCTCTCTAGAATTCTGTCTCACCAATGTAAACCATTAATAATTACATATTTATAGGGTAAACATTCAGGTAATAAACCTAAATAACTTTGGTCAGGCCCAAGCCCAAAACCAAAAAAAAGAAAGATAAACCCAATAAACTCTAATTAACAATGTAGAGTTTATTATAAGTGTAGGCTCCATAACTCAACAATCTCCCACTTGGAGACTAACTTCATCATCTCTCGATCGGTAGTGGCTTTCCATTCGGTTTCTTAACGAAGAAGACCAACTGAAGTTGCACACAACTTCAGTTTCTCATTTGTCACAGCTTTCGTCAACATATCAGCTGGATTCTCACTCCCGGGAATCTTCTCAAGAGCTAATACTCCATCTTCTAAAGCTGACCGGATGAAATGATAACGAACCTGTATATGCTTCGTCCTACCATGATAAACAGGATTCTTTGCCAAATGAATGGCACTCTGACTGTCGCATCGCAACACACTTCTCTCGTAGTCTTGACCCAATTCTCGCAAAAAGGGTTGTAACCACATCATCTCCTTAGCAGCTTCTGTCACAGCAACATACTCTACTTCACAACATGAAAGAGAAACAATCTTCTGCAATTTTGATACCCAACTGATTGCAGTACCTCCCAGAGTATAAATGTACCCTGTTGTGCTCTTCCTACTATCAACATCACCACCATTGTCAGCATCAACATATCCTTCTAAACCCATATTAGACTTTCGAAAACACAAAGCGAGACCCGTACTTCCTCTTAAGTATCGTAGTATCCACTTTACTGCTTCCCAATGTTGTCTACCCGGGTTGCTCATGAATCTGCTAACAACTCCCACTGCATGTGCTATGTCTGGTCTTGTGCAAACCATCGCATACATAATACAACCAATGGAAGAGGCATACGGAATAGTGGCCATGTAATTTTTCTCCTCCTCTGTTGAAGGCGACTGATCTTTAGATAGTCTGAAGTGACTAGCTAAGGGGGTAGTAACTGGTTTTGCATCATACAAGTTGAACCTGCTAAGAACTTTCTTCACATATTCTTTTTGTGAAAGCTTGAGAACTTCTTCATCCCTGAAAATTCTCATCCAAAGGATTTGTTTTGCAGCACCCAAATCCTTCATTGTAGACTCCCACTTAACTAATTCATCACACTGTTTTGCTTCCTCATAGCATTCAGGTTCACCTTTATCTGTCAACAAGATATAGTTCAGAGATGGAGACCACCTCTCAACTGGTTTTTGATTTCTTGATGATCTTATTAACTGTATAACTGGTGTTTGCTGATTTACCTCTGGGGCCACGTTCTCAACGATTTCATCTTCAACAACACATTGTTCTTCTTCGACAATCGGTATATATTCAGCTGAAAAATCTCTCAAATCGACTGTACCAGTCTCTTCCAACTTGGAATCACCGCCTGATGTCTTCCCAACACAATCTTTGTAGAGAACATGTTCATTGAAGATAACATTTCTTCTACGAATGATCTTCCGATTTTGATTATCCCAGAAACGATAACCAAACTCGATATCACCATAACCAATGAAAAAACATTTATTAGACTTTGGATCAAGCTTGCTCTTATCACATTCATTAATATGAACATATGATAAACATCCAAACACTTTCAAATAAGAAAGGTTTACCTTTTTATTGCTCCAAGCTTCTTCAGGAATTCTGAATTCAAGAGGAACAGAGGGTCCCCTGTTTATTAAATAGGCAGCAGTATTAATAGCTTCTGCCCAGAAGGTTTTAGGCAGCCCTGCATGCAATCTCATGCTTCTAGAACGCTCGTTCAATGTTCGATTCATTCTTTCAGCTACTCCATTCTCTTGAGGCGTTCGGGGAACAGTCTTCACCATACTGATCCCATTCTCAGCACAATACTCTTTGAAATCTGAATTGATATATTCACCTCCGTTGTCGGATCTCAAGCACTTAACTTTCTGATTTGTTTCATTTTCAACCAAAGCCTTCCACTTCTTGAAAATAGCAAATACTTCAGACTTGTGCTTCATAAAGTAAACCCATACTTTTCTTGTTGAATCATCTATAAAAGTCACATAGTAGTATGATCCGCCAATAGAAGAAACAGGTGCAGGTCCCCACACATCAGTGTGTACCAACTCTAGTCTTTCTTTCTTGAGCTCCTTCCTAGTTTTTAAGAAACTCACCCATTTTTGTTTTCCAAGAATGCAGTTTTCACATAACTGATGTTCAACAGACTTCAGTTTTGGAATCTGTCCATTCTTCAAAAGAATTTTCATCCATTTTTCGCTCATATGGCCCAACCTGCGAGGCCATAACTCACTGTTCTTCGAGTCATCAATTATAGCAGCAACTGTTTCTCTGCAAGTTGAAGTCGTGTATAACGTTCCAGTTTTGTGACCTCGAGCAACAACAATTGCTCCTTTAGTCACCTTCCATGTACCATTTCCACAACTGAAATTGTGACCTTCTTCATCAAGTTGTGTAACAGAGATCAAATTGCGCATTAAACCTGGAATGTGTCTCACCTTATTAATCTTCCAAACAGAACCATTTGCCATCTTCAATTTGATGTCACCAATGCCAACAATATCCAGTGGCTCACCATCTGCGAGATAAACTTTCCCACAGTTTCCAGCCACATAATTCTCCATTAATTCTTTGTGAGCAGTGGTGTGGAAAGACGCTCCTGAGTCCAAAACCCATGAATCTATCGGGCTATCAACAGACAGAAGTAACGCATCAGTGACAGATTCTGTAACAACGTTGGCTGCATCATTTTTATCATCACCGTTTTTCTTCGGTGCTTTGTAGTTCCTCTTCAGATGACCCTGTTTACCACAATTCCAGCACTCAAATGTCCTCCCAGACTTGGACTGACTCCTCCTGCTCCTTGACATAGATCTGCTATTACTTCGGTTGAAATTTCTATCATTACCTCTGCCCCTGATTTCCACATTCAGAGCAGAACCTTTGAACGTTTCACCAGAATCAATTTTACGAACCTCTTCAGCAAGAATACGATCTCTAACTTCAACAAATTTCAGTTTAGCATTTCCAACTGAATTACTAATTGCTGCCCTCATAGGTTCCCAGCTATTTGGTAGAGATGCTAACAAAATTAGGGCACTAACTTCATCCCCAAAATCAATCTCAACAGATAGCAATTGATTCACAATTGTATTGAATTCATTCAAATGAGTAGTGACAAAAGTACCATCAACCATTCTTATGTAAAAGAGTCTTTTCGTTAAGTGTACATTGTTGTTAGCAGATGGTTTCTCATACATATCAGAAAGAGCTTTCATCAGACCCATGGTGGTCTTCTCCTGTGCTACATTGTGAGCAACTGTCTTGGCTAGCGTCAATCGGACAACTCCCAAAACCTGTCTATCAAGGAGTTTCCATTCAGCTTCATCCATCTTCTCTGGTTTCTCACTCAAAGGAACATGAAGCTTCTTTCCATAGAGATAATCTTCAATCTGCATTCTCCAGAAGGCATAATCTGTCCCATCAAATCTTCCAATCCCATGTCCTATACTGTTCTCACTTGCCATTGTTTCCAATGCTCAGATCTAGCCTAGCTGCTCTGATACCAGTTGTTAGGATTTGTATCTCCCAAATCCTACCAGCTTGAAAACAATCTGTAAAAACACAAGAAAGAAGAACACAAGAACACACAGATTTATAGTGGTTCACTCAAATTGAGCTACATCCACTTCAGCCACCACCAGATTTACTATGAAGAAGAAGAAGGAATACAGAGTTTTTGCCTCACACTTTATCTCTCTAGAATTCTGTCTCACCAATGTAAACCCTTAATAATTACATATTTATAGGGTAAACATTCAGGTAATAAACCTAAATAACTTTGGTCAGGCCCAAGCCCAAAACCAAAAAAAAGAAAGATAAACCCAATAAACTCTAATTAACAATGTAGAGTTTATTATAAGTGTAGGCTCCATAACTCAACAATATGAACAAGAAGATGAACAAAAATATGAACCAATATGAACCAATATGAACAATAAGAACATATTAAATTGATTTAGGGTTAGGGTTTGATTAAGAACAACATAAATCGTTTGAAATGTAGATAATAGAAATAAGAACAGTATGATGAACATCGATTCATGAACAAATATGAATCAATATGAACAATAAAAATAGATTAAATTGATTTAGGGTTAGGGTTTGATTAAGAATAATATAAATCGTTTGAAATGAAGATAATAGAAATAAGAACAGTATGATGAACATCTGAATGTTATGGTGTTAGGTTCTCTTATCTTAGATGTTTTCGTCGTTGCCGTAGCCTTCGTCACCGCCGTCGAACAAGAGTAGAGAGAGAAGAGAGAAAGGAAATGAATGAAATGAAAATTTTTGGGTATTTATATAAAACCCTAATTCACTTCGCGAAACGTGAAGTCTCTTCGCGTTACGCGAAGAGGGTAATTTATTCCAAAAAAAAAGTGACCACGAGAGCAAATAAATTATCAAGTGACAACCAGGTCAAATAACCCTATCTTTGGGGTCATTTTGTCAAATTTCCCTTTTAATAAACGGGAGGTGACCCAGTAGGAGTCATCACATTTGTGTTTTTATTCTCTTGTTTCTCTCCATTAGTCCTAAATCTCTATCAAGAATCTCTCCGTGTTAGTTTGAATCTTTAGATGTTGTAAAGGCTTTTTAGTTCTTAAGATTTGTTTTTGTATTATAATATTTGTAGATTTTATTGAGATAAATAAAAGTATGATGTTTTAATTATTGAATTTTAATGTTTCTAACTTGTTTATTGATAATAACAAACATTATGGGTCAAATTAAATATATTTACATAATAGAGATGTTTACTAAAATTTTGTCATTTTATGCCTCTTTATAAGGGAAATTTGATTAAATAACCTCAAAGATAAGGTTATTTGATCTGATGGTAAGTTGATAATTTTATTGCGCTCGTGTGTTTTTATTTTTTTTTGACGAAATTGTCCTTGTCGCGAAACGCTAAGTGACTTAGCGTTTCACGAAGTGACAATATGTGAAATGTCCAGATTAACCTTACTATTTAATATAACCTCTCTCATTTTTTTTTCATTTCTTTTCTTCTCCTTCTCTCTCTTCCCGCTCTTCTTCTCCTTCTCTCTAAACTCCGGCGCCGGCGATCTCGTCGGCGATCTCGGTGACGACGGGTCGAAATTCACTATGAGCTCCACGACGAGCACGAGTACTGTTCCAATTGGTACGTTTATTGTAAGCATGTTTTATTGATGTTCGGTTTCTTCGATTGTTTAGGGTTTACTTCCCGTGTCGCTAAGTGCCTAGCGATTCGCGAAGGCCTTCCCGTTTCGCTAAGTGCCTAACGTTTCGCGAAGGCCTTCCCGTTTCGCTAAGAGCCTAGCGATTCGCGAAGTATTAATTATCTGTTTCTAAATCAAATCATATTTTTTTATTGCAGCTGAAGTTTTCGTTTTCTATAATGGAGAGTGGAGACTTGATGCTGATGGAATACTGTATTTTGATGCATCTTCAATCAAAACATTTGATTTACCCCAAAGTACTCGTTATGCTGAATTACTCGATATACTCTACGATAGACTTAATGTGCAGAAATCTACATACGATTTAGTGCTCCAAGTCAAGTATGATATTCCGAATATCAGAAATCCAAAACCTATTTTTATTGATAATGATGGGGATTTGAACACATATTTATCACGCTTGATTTTGGGTCGAACCGTGTCACCATTGTGTGTATCTGTAGTAGAGAAGTCAGCATTTACTAAAGAAAAGATACCACTACTTACATACCCAACTCAAGAAAGTATACTACCACCACAACTTACTCAAAATTTTGTACCACCCGTTGTACCCTCGGAATTCTTTGTTGAAAGTCAAAATGAAGCCGGAGGAAGCTCTTTGCCTCACATCCCACTTACTCAGGACTTGCATGTTAATACTGGTAAAAAGGATCAATACCTATACAACCAAGTGCAATAAGATCATCATTGGGTACACCAACTAGTGCAAGAAAGGCATCAATGGGTACACCATCTAGTGCAAGAAGATCATCAATGGGTACACCATCTAGTACAAGACGATCTTCAATGGGTACACCATCGACAGACACGATAGACACATCACCGTCAGACCCCTCATTTGCGATGACATTAACTAGTGAAACTGTATTGGAAGTCGGTTCGTTGTTTGAAAATAAAAAAGAACTTCAACTTGCTCTATATAAATATGCGATGACCAATCATTTTGAATTCAAAGTGGAGAAGTCAAGAAAACGTCTTTGGGAACTCAAATGTTTGGATGAGACATGCAAGTGGAGCTTGCGGGCTGTGAAAGGTAAGTTTTCTGAGATGTTTGAGATCCGGAAATTTGAGCAGCAACACTCATGCTCAGTTTTGTCGAGGCCCAAGAAAAAAATACAAACACCAGCATGGGTTATTGGGCAATGCGTGAAGAGCAAGTACATGGACCATCACCATAACCACTTGCCTAAGAAAATAATTGAAGACATGCAGTCAACTTATGGGATATTTTTGACTTATAATAAGGCATGGAGGGCAAGGGAAAATGCTTTAATAGCGGTGCGAGGAACGGTAGAGGATTCCTACGGAATACTGCCATCATACCTTTACATGTTGGAGAAGTGTAATCCTGGTACCATAACCGATATCCAGACAGACGAGCTCGGCCACTTCAAGTATATGTTCATGTCCCTAGGCCTCTCAATTAGGGGTTTCAAATCCTTTTGTCGTCCTGTATTATGCGTTGATGCTAGTTTTCTTAAGCACAAGGTGGGTGGTCAATTATTGGTGGCTATTGCATTGGATGCGAATGAGCAACTATATCCTGTCGCATTCGGCGTTATTGATTCAGAAAATAATAACTCCTGGACTTATTTTATGCAAAAACTGAGAGACGCAATTGGATTAGTTGATGATCTCGTCTTCGTATCCGACAGACACCCAAACATCGCCAATGCCTTGTGTGCTGTTTTTCTAGAATCAGAACACGGTGCATGTACATATCACATAAAGATGAATATTGTGGCCAAATTCAAAAGTGATAAGTGTCATGCGGAGTTTGATTCGGCTTCAAGGGCGTACACTATCCACGAATTTAATCGATTTTTTGACAAGATCAAGGTTAAAGATCACAGGATTGCTGCCTATTTGGAAGAAATTGGGTTACAAAGATGGAGTAGAGCATTTTTTCCCGGTAAGCGATACAATCAACTCACAAGCAATTATGCTGAGAGTTTCAATAGTCAGAGCAGGGAAGCCAGAAAGTATCTCATTTTCAGAAATGGCTGAGTATATAAGATTCACAATACAACATTGGTTTAATGATAGAAGAGAAAGAGCGTCAAATCACGAAGAAGTTTTATCTCCAAATTATGAGAAGGTGTTACGTGAGGGATTCGAGAAGGTCAGATTCTATACAGTCCAATCGCTTAACCGATTCGAGTTTTATGTGCATTACAATCAGTCCCATTTCAAAGTCAATTTGAAAGACATGAACTGCACTTGTAGAGTATTTGAAGTTTCGGGTCTTCCTTGTACGCATGCAATGGCTGCTGCCCGTAGTCGGAATTTGGTTTCCTATGACTTCTGTTCAAGGTATTATTTAGCTCATGTGTTCAATCTGTTTAACCAATTAATAAGTCGTTATATTTTCCCTACACACAGGTATTACACAATTGAGTGTTGGATAAATTCATATGCGGAGACATGTTATCCTCCTAGTGATGAAGAAAATTGGGATGTTCCCGAACATATCAAGCAACGTTTGTGTCTTAAACCAAATGTCAAGGTTAAGAAAGGCAGGCCACAAACAAAGCGTAGGTCATCCCAGGATGAGGTCCGTAAGGTCCCAAGACGATGCAGCTCATGTGCTGGACTAGGACATAATAGAGCAACATGCAAAGCAGTGATGCCTGCACCATCTACTGCAAGAGCTTCATCATCTAAGTAGCATGATTCATCATCTCAACAATATGAACCTTTAGCTTGATAGATACTATGTTGTAATATATGTTTGTTAATTGAACTATGGTACTGGTAAGATACTATGTTGTTAATTCAGGTGGAAACTATGTTGTAGTATATGAGTAGGGAAACTATGAGTACTAACTTAGAGAAACGATGAGTACTTACTTAGTGAAACGCTGAGTACTTAGCGAAACGATGAGTACTTACTTAGCGAAACGCTGAGTACTTAGCGAAACGATGAGTACTTAGCGAAACGATGAGTACTTAGCGAAACGCTGAGTACTAACTTAAGTCAATTCAAGGTTATCTTTTTTGTACGTTGAAGGGTCAATTTAAAGAATTCAAGGGTTACACTTGTTTTTTACGTTGAAGGTTTTCTTCAATTCAAGTTCAAAATTCGATATACATTAGCGTACTCAAGGTTTACAATACATTAAAAATAATTTATCATTGGTGAATACCCTGACCGCCAACTTCAAAAATATTCATCAAGGTTTACAATACATCAAAATAATTTATCCAATTTACAATTTACTTCAAAATAAGGTTTACACTAAGGTTCGATAATCTGATGGAATAACCTGACCGCCATCTTCTACCTAAAAAACTCCATGTTATCTAAGGTCACATTGTGCAAGGCTTGGTTAGCGGTCAAGTGTTCCATATACATTAACGTGAATACCCACAGTCCCCGCTCTCGGTTGCCCTTGGGACTTCTCCAACCTTAGCTGCTGCAGTTTTCACTTTGGGGTGGGGTAACCGTTTGTATGTCATTGGTTGGATGGGGGCTTTGAAGTTGAATTTAGGATACCTTGTCCTCTCGCCAGGAGTGAATGTCTTTGCAAATATATGTGGAATCATGTCGCAGAACGGTTTCAAATAAGGATCCAGATTCTTATAAAGATAGGCATCGCAGTCGTACACGTCAATGCAGTACTTTTGAAGACGTGCTACACACAAAATCCAGTGTTTCTGGTTAATGTTCACAGGCATGTAGACATCGTCAATTGTTGACCATTCGGGCATATATCTATGTGGTGCACCCATGTAATAGTCTTTGAATTCGGCGACTGGATAGTTTGTAGGATCCTTAATAAAAACCATGTGCTCTCGCCTGATTCTATCCGACAATAAGCAATCCCCTATTGCCACAAGAGAATTTTTATATGTCTTGGGATAGTCGGAAATCCTTTTCCGCAATAAATGGCAGAATGCATTGATTTCCTGCACAATGGGAGTATACAACATACATTCAGTATATATCAAACAACATTGACTAAATATTAAGCGAAACGATGAGTCTTAGCGAATCGCTGAGTACTTAGCGAATCGATGAGTCCATAGCGAAACGCTAAGTACTCAGCGAAATGATAAGTACTTAGCGAAACGATGAGTATTAATGAATAATGAATTGATTTGAACGACTTATAGTGTCTTCAAGCCATGTCAACCTTGTTATAACTCTAACAAACATATCCTTCTTTGCTTGGAAAGTATGTACATCCTTTGTCAGATTATCGGTTTATGGATCAACCAACCACGCTTTTACTTTATCCACCAGCTCATCTTCAAATTTTTGAAGGTGATTCACTTTCATTGGATCCTTTGTCCTGGGCAGTTTTGACAAAGAAGGGTTGGTGTACGAGTCATCTTTTTTCGGCTTCCTCACTCTCCTCCTATAATTTTCTTTAGGAGGAGTATTGTATAACTGGAAATCATCATTGTCATCATTGTCATCTCCTCCCATAATTTCCTCATTTGTTTGTGCCTTCACATCCACACCCACACTCTCCTCATCCTTCACCTTCACTTTCAGATCCTTCACCTTCACTTTCAGATCATCCTCCACATCATCCACCTTAGCCACACCATCCAGCTTCTCATCGTCCTCCACCATAGCCACATCATCCATCTTCTTATCGTCCTCCACCTTCTCATCGTCCTCCACCTTTACATCATCCTCCACCTTTACGTCATCCACCTTTACGTCCTCCACCTTAGCAACATCATCCACCTTCTCATCATCCTCCACCTTAGCCACATCATCCCCACCAGACACATCATCTTTCTTCCCATCATTCACCTTCTCATCATCCCCCACAGTCCCATGCATCGTTATCATCTCCTACAAAATAGCCAACATTCTGGTCAGTACTTGGCGAATGAACTTAGCTAGTGGTACTTAGCGAAACGATAAGTACTTGGTGAAACGATAAGTATTTAGCGAAACGATAATTACTTGGCGAAACGATAGGTACTTAGCGAAACGCTGAGTACTAACTTAGCGAAACGACAAGTACTTGGCGAAACGATAAGTACTTGGCGAAACAATTAGTACTCAACATTTCGTTGAGTGCAAAAATCAATAGGTACTTAACTAATACCTCTGTTTTCTCCTCCTTCTGTTCAACCTTGCTCTTCTCAACTTCGACATCCTTCTTAGAATCCTTAACCTGCAAAATAGGTATTGGTCAGATCAGATATGTACTTAGCGAAATGAAATGTAAAGTGCAAAATTCAATATCTTCATACCTCAGTAGTGTTCTCCTCTTCGACCTTCACATCCTTCTTAGAATCCTTCTTCTTGCTCTTCTTCTTCTTTATATTCTCCTCCATATCATCTAATCTGGTTAATAATATGGACATCTTTTTGTTGGATTTATCTAACAACTGTTGGGACATACTAAAAACCATCTTCTTGAACGACTCAAGGTGAGTTTGTTGAGTTTCTTTGATTGTGATTTTCAGCTCTTTGATGAGCTTTGTTTTCAGCTCTTTCAGGTCCTCTTTCAACTCTATTTTCAGCTCCTCCTTCATCTCATTACATTTACATCCAACAGAAGGTGTTGGAGCCCGAGGAGGTGTCTGAGCCCGAGGACTTGAGGTCGCGAAGGGGGGAGTAAGAATGCGGGCCGTAATCGATTCATAAGCAAGATTCTTCTTTAAGTTGACTGCTTCTTTAAGAGTAACTTCAGCCTTTCTCTTCCTGGTGGCAGGTTTAGGGGGATTGGGAGTAGATTCTTCATGTTCACTTTTTCATCTTCATCAAAATCATCTTTTATTACCTTCCCATCAGTAAATCCCTCAAAAAAATCATCATTTGTCTCGTCGATTTGTTCAAATTCCTCACCACTGTATAACCTCTTCTCCATGGAGGACTCTTCCATCTCAGTCACATCCGTGGTCTCAAGGGAAGACTTTACCTCGATCGAGGTGTTTTTCCTGTTGGAATGATAGAGTAACAAGCTTGGGCGTAGACGGTCATTAATCTGATTCCTTCTAGCAATTTTAGGGATAAAGTTTTCGATGACCTCATACGTCCACACTTGAAGTGCCAATGCGAACCCATATATGTTATATGCAAAAGGAGCATAAGGATCTTCAACCTTCTCCTTCTTCTCAAAATATGAGCTACTGAGATGTTTCATGTTCTTGTTTAAACCCTTGAGGGTGGCTCTAAAGGTGACCTTCCCCCATGGATATTGGAGGAAAGTGTCCTTGTCTTCCACCATGTGGAGTATTTTTGGAAATATAACTCTTTTTGGGTCAAATGTGGCAAATGAGGCATACCAGCCCCATCTTGAATGCATCTTCCTTGTCTTTGCATTTGAAAAAAGCTTTCTCCAACTCGCACATTTTCACACTCTTGCTCCCTTTAAAATATTTCACCAAGAGAGGTGGACAACCACGCAATTTTTCTTGGTCCAACTCAGGAAAAATACCGAAACCTAGGCCGGTAACCAACGCATACTCCTTCATACCAAATACAAGGTTTTGCCCATTCACCATGAAAGTTATCTCCATGGAGTTTGAGGGCACTTTTCCAGGGTGAGGGGACTTTTCCACGAAATCCGACCAGGAAACTCAATAATTGTTGTTTCTGCCATCTACAAAAGGAACAACATCATCAAAAATGTAAGAACAAACACATACACCATAAGTACTTAGCGAATCGCGAGGTACTTAGCGAATCGCTAGGTACTTAGAGAATCGCTAGGTACTTAGCGAATCGGGAGGTACCTAGCGAATCGGAGGTACCTAGCGAAACCATTAACTGAACATAAGACAGCATAAACCATACATAACTAATAAAAAAACCCTAAAAAAAATCAGAAACAAACCCTAAAACTTAACATGCAAAAACCAAAATCCATAAACAAAAAACAGAAAATGATCGGTCACCACTAGGTATTTAGCGAATCGCTAGGTACTTAGTGAATCGGGAGGTACTTAACGAATCGGGAGGTACCTAGCGAAACCCTAATAGCGAAAAAATATACTGAACAGAAGACAATAAAAATGGACCATACGTTTCATAAACTAATAAAAACAAGGAAACAGACAAGAAACACTTAACATGCATTTACCCTTAACATGCAAAAACCGAAACTCATAAACAAAAAAGCAGAAAATGATCGGCAGGGAGAAGAATGAACCAACCTTCTTAATGACGAAGGAGAAGAAAGCAGAAATGATCGGCTTTGACAAGATTTAGTGAAGAGACAATGGGTTAGAGAGAGAGAGAGTCGGGCGATTGAAATAAAATGTTCTGAAATTTTTGAATATATAAGGTATAGCGCGTGTGCGTACGCGCGCCTCGTCAACTTCTGTAGCGAGTCGGGAGGTACTTAACGAATCGCGAGGTACTTAGCGAATCGCGAGGTACATAGCGAATCGCGAGTTCAACGAGCTCCAGCTAAGAGAGGATGGTTTGAATACGTTTTCGTTAGTATATTTGTTTAATAACGAAATCGAATTCAAACCATTCTCCTAGCTGGAGCTCGTAGTACTTACCGAATCGTGAAGTACAAAATTTTTTATTGGTTTCATAGGTAATCTATCTCGTTTGACAAGGTATCAACAACAAAGTCATGGTTTTGATGAGAGGCTGTGTTAGCAAAATAAACCTTATAATTTTACATGGAAACATTTAGATTCTTCAGAAAAGGCCTTTGAAGAAACTATCATTGAGCTCCAGCTAAGAGAAAATTGTTTGAAATTTATTTCTTTAGCTTAATGACTAACGAAATCAAAGTCAGTCAATCTTTGCTTATCTGGGGCTCAATGATAGATTCTTCAAAGGCCTTTTCTGAAGAATCTAAATGTTTCCATTAATGTAAAAAGATAAGGTTTATTTTGCTAACAAAACTTCTCTTCATAACCATGAAGTGATGTAGATACATTGTCAAGTTCATGATTAACTATAAATAACAAAAAATCTTGACACTTAGTGAATCGCGAGGTACTACTTAGCGAAACGGTAAGTCCGTAGCGAAACGGTAAGTCCGTAGCGAAACGGTAAGTCCGTAACGAAACGGTAAGTCCGTAGCGAAACGTTAAGTCCGTAGCGAAACGTTAATTCCGTAGCGAAACGTTTAGCAGATCTTCCCTGAAACGGAAACACATATGATCTAATTAGAGATTTTCTGCAAATATGAACCAATAACAAATAAGAACCTAACGAAATGCTCAAACATGAACCAATATGAACCAAATAACAAATAAGAATCTACAAATATGACCAAATATGAACAGAACGAAATATGAACAGAACGAAATATGAAAAGGTTTTTGAAATGAAGAAAATGTAAACATGAACATAACTCGAATTAGATTTTGAAATGAACATCTTCCTCGACCTTCAAATCCTTAGAATAATCGGAGCATACCCTAAACCCTAGAATCGGAGACCTGCATGCAAAATAGATTTAGGGTTAGTTCTATATAGATCTTGTAAATTTGTATAGATAAAAACATAAATGGATTAGGTTAGAAGATCTTGTAAATCTGTATAGATCTGTATGAATTGAACCGCCGCCCGCAACCTCCATCGCCGTCGTCGCCGCCGGCCGCCGTCAAAGAGAGAACAGGAGAAGAGAGAAAGAAAACTAAGAAATTGAAAATATTAGAGTATTTATACTAACCCTAATCCACTTAGCGAAACGCTAAGGGACTTAGCGTTTCGCTACAAGGGCAATATCGTCTAAAAAAAATATAGAACCACGAGCGCAATAAAATTATCAACTCACTACCAGATCAAATAACCTCATCTTTGAGGTTATTTAATCAAATTTCCCCTTTATAAACTCTCTCACATTTTCTAAATATTTAAGCTTTTTCTAAATCTTAAACTTTTTCTAAATCTAATAATTGATAAGATGGTGATAATGGTAAAAAAACAAAATATTATCACGTATTAGTAAAGTTCTAGTGCCACCATCTTCCAAATTTAAGAGCTTACTTTGTCAAGGTTAGTATCATTTAAAAATATCTGCCTTAAAGGCCATTCTCATCATTTTACAAAAAAAAGACTTAAAAGTAAATATCTATTTAATTAGCCCTTACACGTTTCTTGTTGTTTAATTTGTCATAACTACTTTCTCTAATAGCTTCAATTGAGTACATAACTTGTCATTTTTACTTTCTTAGTCTAAAAGGGAAGTCGGACACAAACATTGTTGTTGTTGAGGATATTAGTTTTGATGTCAAATAGAATAAGAAACTTCTTAAACAAAATACAAATACTATTAGAAAAGGAGGCACATATTTTACTGACGTGTTTTCTTTAAGTATAAAGTATAAAATGAGTAATCATTGTTTTTCTCTTCATTTCCTTTAATTGTTTGGATTACTAGGTCTACCTACAAGTCCAAATAAAAATCCTACTAAAATTAGTCTTTTCATCCTTTGTTAGAATAATAGCATAACTAGTTTTTGGTAAATTATTATTTTCTTCCTTTGTTAGAATAATAGCATAACTAATTTTTGTTAAATCATTTTTAATATTATTTATACCTTTTATCTAAAAATAATAATATTGTAATTGGAGGTCTAGGAAAAACACAAAGGTGAGAAGGGTAACATCCAAAAGGTTAGAGAATTGCAACATCATAATATATTCCAACATAATCACTAATCAATCAAGTAAAATTAACCTAACTAATCAATTACACAGAATTAGCATATAATTTAATAGCCCTAGATTGATTTTCATCTCATAAGTAAATAAAAGACAAGCTCAATCATTAAACTTCTCACATGTACTGACTTTTGTTATAAATTAACATCCAAATGAATAAACTCACCGAATACACATCACAAAAAAATTAAAATAAAATGTCTTAATAAAATATTATTTGGTGAATATTTGAAAAATGTAAGCCAAAACCTTGCTGCTACAACAATAACAATGTTTTCTTTCAGAATCGATCTTTCCTTTTGCGTGCTGTGTACTTTGAATCTGATGGAACAGCATTCCCTTTCCTCCTCATCTGTTCCTTCTTCCGAATGACCCATTCTTTTCCCTTCCCCTTCTTTGTTAACTTTCTCTTTTTTCTCCTATGCCTATCCGAGTTTGAGACCTATTATTTGTCAAAACATTTTTCAGTCAATAAAATGTTTGAGATGCAAACCCAATGTAGATTTTATATGAAAACTGTAAAGATAGATAGAATCTTACTGTCTGATTTCCTAGATCTCCGCTTATGTCACTATCGTCGTCGTCATCGTCTTCCGAACAACATTCTTCCTCTTTTGCTTTTGGGGTGACAGTGCTCAATGATGGGGGTCCACAAGTAAGCACAATGTATTCTTTTCTCCTTTTTGTACTGTTAATACATATTAAATATAAAAACTTGTATTAAAAAATATACACAAAAATACATGAAAGTAACACTATCACATTTTGGCACACACAAGTCAAAGCATAAATAAGGCAGCAATGTTTGCTAAATTATTAAAAACTTACATAAAATAACTTAATTATTCATCTCAAATACTAGCTTCATATGATAAGTTATAAATAACTTAACTCGGGGAATCTAATAAAAGCATCAAAAGAAAACTTTAAACCCTGAAAACTAATCACTTACGTACAAGGGTAATTTAGTATTCTAGTTCTTTTTTTACACTAGTTCCACATTTTATCAAATCAAAATATGTATCAATTACTTCAAATTTAAATATTTTCATTTAGGTTAATTGAGGATTTATTTTTCAAATACTTAACTCATTTGGCACTTAAAAATTCAATATTCAATATTCAACAACACTTAACTTTTAGTTTATCAAATGTGCCTTAAATCAGAATGCAAAAATGAGAAAGAAATAAAATGAAGGATAGGGAGAAAGGTCTCTGTTTCTTAAAGGGTTGGAACTCTTTAGATGGGGAAGGGGGTCTCTTAACATAGTCTGTTTTACATTTCAGTTTTTCTACAGCTAACCGTTTGGGTAAATGACAGTTTTCTGTTTCTTTTTCACATTGATATATTTTTGGGCATGAGAGCAGCCTATTTGTTACTGCTCTCTTTAAGAGAGCATGAAAGATACAATTTAGTGCTTTCAATTATTTTCTATGAAAAATAATACTTATACTTTTGATTTTTAAATGCATACCTGTGAGGGAAGTCAATAACAACACCACCAGAAAATCCAACACGCATAGCAGAACCGAGTATTAGTTCACGCTGGGCAATGTCCTTTGGATATACTTGTAAAACTGCTCTTGCTCCTCTTGCCAAACTTCTATATAGAGTATCAAAGAAAGCCCTGAGAACAAGCATACACATAAGATCGGTTCAATCTCACTACTAGTTGTCACATCTTAGAAATCAAAGAACGAGAAATTTAAAAGAAAAAGTTTAAACAATGTCGAAATTCTACTAATTTCTGGCCTACTATGTTTTCCATTTAATGGAGACATCATATATACCGTTAAAGAGGTTTATAGCCCAAACATTTTAAAATAGTTTAATAATAAATATTAACAATAAGACAATTCAGTCAAAGATACCCTACTTCAGTCGGAGACGAGGCTCATGATATGACTTGTCAGCATTGCATAACCACTGTTTGATTAATCAAAGAAGAAATAAGTTAGTATAAAATTCATCAAGCTACAGTAGATAAAAAAGTTTGAATCAAATTCTCCATACAAAATCTTGCCACTTCAACAAGACGACAAAAGAAACCAAGCAAATGTCATGACTAGAAAAAGAGTCGAGTGGTGGAATCAGTTCATAAAAGAATGATATGTTGTCTTATCGCATTCTGCCACGGTTATTGTTATACTCATGTTCTTTGAAATTTTAAAATTTATTCTCCCAAATAATATGGTATATATATGCTCTAAAGACACTAATCTTTCTCTATAAAAATAACATCAGGTCATGCAGGGGGAGAAGTAGAGATAGTGAGATTGGAAATAAATATACTAACCTGAACAGCCGAAATGCTGATGGCACCATCAAGAACTCCAGTTCGAAGTCCCAAACCCTAAAAAATATACAATTGATTAATATTCTGCTTTCGAATAGAGAATCAACAGTATGAGAGATTATGGATGGTGTTTCTCTTTTCTTAGGATAAATTTAAGACTTGAAGTAGTTAAGTTAAAAGGCCCTATTTATACCCATAATTCACCTAAGATATGGATGGTAGATCCACCTATATGTGCCAACAAGTACTAATTCTGCAGCATACATCGAGTTATTAACCGGTGAAAACCTAGAGTGGTTTTTTAATCCAATGCTACAGTTGAAGAGTTGAACATGAAGAAGAAGAAGAACTGGACAAAGTTGCATTAAATCTGATGAAAAAATCCTAACTGGAAAATGTTGAAAATGCTATGTCAAGCTTCAAATCAAGCATTAAACCACCTAACTGGATTTTCACATTGAAATGAAAAGATAAAAAGTTAGGTCACTACCTCACCCATGTCAGCAAGTACAAGGTCTCCTTCCACTTCCCGTTCTAATGCAACATCTGGATGTTCAAACAGTTACTACTTATATATGATGGCATATGATATATGGTAAAGAACACCGACAAATAATAAAAAAAGAAGTAAATGAAGACTAAAATAAAATGCTGAAATCCCAAGATCACATACTAAGCATTGACTGTGAAATATCCATGCCAATCCACTGGTGACCATTCTCAGACAATGTCTCTCCACTAAGTCCTGATCCACAACCTACAACAGTACAGGAACATCCCAACTGTTATTCCAATTTGCATAGGCATTATCTAAATGTTAATAATACTTGCAGTTTATATCATCCTCGAGCACAAATTTATGAAGAGACATGATTCAGATACATCTGGATGGAGATAGGGATAATGGATTCTCACCAATATCAAGCAGCAATCTAGGAATTCCATCATTGGGCAAAGCAAGAAGTTCCAGAGCCCTCCCTGTGAGTTGTTCCTAACACATGAAAAGAAATTTCAGTCAAATAGAAAACACAAGCAAATACCTTATAAATCAGAAACAATTGTATAGCATGCAAATTTATTACCTGAATATCGATTATACGTGAAGACGAAGTGTATTTGCGAGCTTCATCATCGTTGTAGAATATCTCGGGAGGCGCTTGCACTTCGGGCCTCGACATCTTCAGTCCGCACCGCACACAAAAGAGAGCTGGAGAATGGGGATTTCAGAATAAGGAATTCAAACAGAAGCTTATTTTCTAAATTTCAGAGAAACGACTATAATGGAAGGTGTGGTGAAGGATATAAAAGCATCTGTTAACTGGCTCAAAGAAAATGGTTCAAAGAAGGTTAGTTACAATTATGTATTGAAACATTTTTTCTTATGAAAATAATTGTTATTTACAGCTACAAATATAATCTAATAGTTTTTTTTCCTATTCTTCTCTATTTTACTTGGTTGGTGTTTATCGCGAATCTGTTTGGTTATGCTGTTTGGCTAAATATCAATCTGGCTCTAATAGACAAACTATCAAGACATTGTATCATATATAGATAGGATTGGTTTGTCAGATATTTGACCTTATACATCCACAAATTCACATCCCACTTGTTTGTGAACAAACTTAAAAAAATGTAATAAACGAAATTAAGTACAAAGACACCAACAAAATTACGTCTTTCAATTGAAACTTTATTCGTAACAAAGACTACGAGATCTAGCTTATCAGTAAGAACACATAGTAACAGATAATATATATTTTCTAAATTTCAGAGAAACGGCTATAACGGATCTTTTCATATTCAGCATTTTTTTCATAGAATTAGAAAAAAATCAATCGAAACTTACAGAAACACAAACTGAGGATGCCGTGAATCCTGCTGCTCCTCTGATTCAATTGAGGTTACTGGCTCCGGCCGCTTGGAGCTCAAACAGAGAATCGAGGGAGAATGATCCTACCGATTTAGATGGTGCCTTTCACTTTCTCTCTCAGAACTTTCCCCGCAATTTTTGCAATGTCCGGTGTGATTGTTTATTTTCCTCCCTCCTCTTCCGCAGACAGCCGCCAACCTGTGAGCTCTTTGACAGAAAGGGTCTAAAACCCTAACTCTCTAAAGTTTTTTACTAATTTAGTCAGCAAATGAAATAAATATAGTCTACTAATATATGAAATATTAAAATTAGCACCTTCAACTTTAAAACCCTCCTTTTATTACACACAAAGTAAGTTATCTGACCATGTAGTCTATTTTTTTTAATACAAAATAAATAAATAAATAAATGATGTAGTTTATTTTCAAACAGATATTCTTTCATAATTACTTCAAGTTTTTCTCTGAATTTAGGTTAAGATATGAACAAAAACAAAAACAAAAATTTTTAAGGAAGTGTTATTAACATTCAAAACAAAATAAGTTACATGATTTGAAATAGCAATGATTGAGTTATTTAAATAACTCAAATAATTCTAACATTATTTAACTAATTTTGTTATATTAAATCATTTAATTAATTAATTAATTAAAATATTATTTATTTTAAATTATTATTTATTTATTTATATATATATATTATATATTAATACTTACCAAAAATATTATCATATTTTAAAATTATCATTAATCATTATTTTTTTAATCTACAGGTTATTCAAATAACACCAATCCGAAAAAACTAATAATAATTTTAATAGCCATACTAAAATATATATATATATATATATATATTATTATATGAAATATATTTTTTTTAAACACTAAAAATCTATCTACTGCAATTTATAATATTAAAATAATTATATTGATTAATTTTTAAATAAATAAAATCAAAATAATAAACCTGTCAAAAACCAATTAATTAAGCTAATTATTATGATAATTAAAACCTAATTAATTAAGAAAAATTTTCAAAATAATAAAAATAAAATTATTTCAGATAAATGTTGTATTCAATTATCTAAAAATAATTTTAAAAAAAATAGGGAACAAAAATAAATAATTTATAATGAATTATTGTATCCATTTCATTTAAAATAATTATTTATTTAACCCTAAAAATATAAAAATAAATGGTAAAATATTTATCATATTTATTTTATTATTTTGTGTATTTAAAAAATATCAAAATTAAAGGCAAAAAAGTTAAGGAAAAATCAATTTCAAATAAACCCTTAAGGATTTAATAATATATATATATATATATATATATGATCTTGTGTGGCTGAAACTAAAGGAATTAGTTGCAGCACACGCCAGAACCATTGGATAAGCGTTGGATTTTCATCTCGCGCTCAAGAGAGATTCGCGTAGCCGATGGTAGCCAAAGCAACGCGCGCCCATACCACAACTGATCAACAAACGACCCGTTAGCTGGAATGTTAACGGAGCGCCCAAACGCTAACGACGTTGGACAGATCGATAACGGAGCACGTCCTAGTATAAAAAAACGATGCCATTTTTGGCTTTGGTCTTCTTCCTCTTCGCGACGTCGCGAGGATAAGCTTCAAAATCCGTGATAATCTTTGCTTTTTGGAACTCAGTCCTTGGTCCACAAAAATGAATGATTCAAAGCCTAGAATGATCACCCTACAATGATGATCATTCTCCCTACAAAAGTATACCTCGTCACTGCCCGATCACTGCCTACTATGTCCAGTTGATTGAAGAACTACCAAAATACCATTAATTATTTTGACTGATTCATACCACTTGGCTCTTCCAACCAACTTTGGGAAGCTATAAATAGCTCCAATTGATCATTCTGAAGCCAAGGAATCAACTTATACCCTTCAAATCGATGAAAATAAAAAAATCTTCCATTAAAGCTTGAAACTTTCAAATTTTTCGAATATTCTGTTTGAGGCCTTAAAACTTGGATTTGAGCATCCAGAAAACTTTCTTAAGTATCAAGGAGTATTCTCCAATCCTTAGTAAAGTTCCAATCACACTCTAATTCATATTTACAGTTTGAATTTGAAATTTTTATATTTCAAATTACATGCGCTTGTATGATTATTGTTTATAGTATTTTATGGTTGAAAATTCATCCCTAAATGATTTATAAACTATTTGGTTAGGATAAAACCGATCAATCAATCTAAATAACAAAAACCCAAATTTAAATTTTAAAAATCAAAAAAACGAATTTTGTAAGCATAAAAATTTGACATATTTCCATTCATAATAATATTATTAAATTATATTAATATTAAAATAATATTTTGAATTTTTAAATTCAAATTAACCAAAAAAATTAAAAATCAAATTAGGGTTAAATATTGTGATAATTAAACCATAACTAGAAAAATTAATTAAAAATCCAAAAATAATTTAAGGTTAAAATATTGTATTTATTTTACCCAAATTAAACCCAAAAATAAGTTGAAATTATTTAATTATGATTTTAAGCATAAATTATGTATAATTTATAGCTTAAATAATTAAATAAATACAGCAAAATACCCAAAAATAAAATAAATAAACATAATTTTTATTATGTTGTCAAAAATATTTTTGTGTATTAATTTGGTGAAGGAAAATGAAAAAAATTAAAAATTCGATTTCAAGTAACCCTTATATTAGAAATAAAAACGGATGATCTAGTGTGGTCGAAAATAAAAGATTTCATTGTAGTAGGAATTCTGGTCATCGGATCAGCGCTGGATTTTCATTCAACACCCAGGAAGACGCCACACATCCGGATGTAAAGGAAGAACATGCGCGCCCGGTCCACATTGGATCAGTTAACGGGATCGCTAACCCTGTTAGTCCAATCTCCCAACGACCGACGGAACGCAACTTAGCGTTCCTTTTCAACAAAACGACATCATTTTGTTCGTCTCCTTCGCGAACTCTGGAGGCCGCGCTCGACGTCGACGATCTTCTAGAAGACTTATCTCCGCCGCTTCTCAACTTTATTCCTCAATTCTTTCACCCATGGGCACGTCTCTACCACGCATTCAATTCCCCTAGGATCAATAGTAAAAACGTACGCTCTAGCTAGGCTATCGAAGACAAAATTGAATTCAATGGATAAGATTTCAAAAGTAAAATTGAAGTCGAATTCAACTTCAATAACTGACCTAGTTGAGTATAAATACTCTAGGCATTCTTCTTCCAATCCATCAAACGGAATCCAAACATTACAGCCTAACTCAAAGAATTCAAAAACTCCGGCGAACTAAATTTTTGTAAAAATTGCTCTGGCGATCTAAGCTTCGATCCAGGGCTTCGGAAAACTTTCTACACATCATTGGAGTGTTGTCCAATCGTTGGTAAGCTTCCAGACCTACTGTTATTCAATTTGTGATTTAAAATTGGATTTTTCTCAGTTTGATCGGTTGATCATATTTAGGATTCAATTTTGTGTTTTCTTTAGTTGAAATCACTCCCTTGATTATTTATAAGATTTATGTCGAAACAGATTTGATCAATTCAACCTTAATAAAAAAAAAACAAATTTGATTTGAAAATCTGGAACTTTTAAATTTCGTGTGAGCTTTTAAGCTTAAATTTTGATTCAAATAGTTCTCTAACATATTAAACGTAAACATGTTAGGATGATTTCCAAATAATTAAATCTTCATCCCGATCATATTTTATCCAACTAAAATTTTGGTTTTGAAAGTTGTTACAAAGCTTGTATGTTGTTCTTTTTTTGGTTGTGTTCGACTATATTCATCATTTTAAAGATGTTGGAACAAGAATTAGGTGATGAGATGACCTAAATCAAAAGTTCCCAAATTTTGGCCTAAAATTCATTTTAAAAGTTCAATTGTTATAGAGTTCGATTGATCGTGTTTAGGGTTAGGGGTAATGATCCCTATATCCATATGAGTTGTTTGTAACTTACAGATCATGAATTCATTATCTATATCAAAAGATACAAGCCAGTAATTCTTCATACCAAATGAAGAACACTCGGTTCCTGACGACTGAGTCTTGTAGGACCGGGACCGAGAAGCAAGACCGAGAATTCTCGGTCTTAACCGAAACCAATGACCGAAAAAACCAACCTAGGACTGATACTAAGGACCGATGTTCTTGAGTTAGGACCGAGCCCTAGGACCGAGAAAACTGACCTAGAACCAAGACCAATGATCGATGTTCTTGAGTTAGGACCGAACCTTAGAACCGATGTTCTTGAGTAGGGACCGAGGAACCCGACTGAGGATTATAACCTAGGACCGAGACGAAAGACTAGTGTTCTTGAGTTAGGACCGAGACCTAGGACATGTGTTCTTGAGAAGGGACCGAGGTCCACGACCGAGGAAGCTAGATCTTGGACCGAGCCTCCCAGACCTAGGACCGAACAACCTTAGTTCAGGATCAAGCCTCCTAAAGCCTAGTGTCGAACCCTCCTGTCCATTGACTGAGTATCTCGAGCCCCGATCTAGACCACCCCTAGTCTAGACTAGGCCCTTTCGAGCCTAGATCAGTAAAAACGGACCTAAGTAGGGGTGTTCAATATTTGGTATGAACTGAATATCCGATCGAAGTCATATTCACCGAATTCGTATAAACCAAATTCAAATTAAATTTTCGGTTTTTGAATCAAATTCTAAATCGATTCGAATTCAAATATGGTTTTTGGTTTGGTTTTCGAGTTTAGGTTTTAACTCGAAAATCAAACCAAAAATCGAATTCAATTTTTATTATTTATTTTTATTATATATTATATAATTTATTACATATGATATATTAAGTTATTATGGATCTCTTACTAGGTCTCTAATATCCAACCCAATAATTCAATAAATTCATAATCTCTCATTCTTTGTCCCTTTTCTAGTCATTCACCTTCGTGGCCTTTATCGTCCTTCCAGTCGCCACCTCATTTCTAACTTTAAGAATATCTAAATTCTTCATCTATTTAGCTATTTCACTAGTAATATCACCATTGTTATCAACACCTCTCCACTATCATATATTATCATCGTCAACATTGTTTTAATTCCATCGTTCAATTGCCGATTATTGACGGTGAGTCACTAAGCTTAGTTTGGGTGATTTATACTTTTTTTTATAATTTAAATAAATAAGATTTTTAACAACTTATTTATTTTGTTAAATCTTTTAAGAAAATTTCTTTTATCTTATGGGTAGGTGATGTTCAATATATGGTCTAAACCGAATATCTGACCGAATTCGAATAAACTGAATTCGAATTTATTCAAATCGGTTCGGTTTCAAATTTGTTTAAAAAAATAAAAATTCAAAAAACTCGAACCGAAAATTCGAATAACTCGAAAACCAAACCGATAAAAATTCTAGTCCTAAGGCCTGTTTTGTTCCACTTTTCAAAATCCCAAATTATTTTTGTAATTTTGGAACTCCCAATCCATTTTCAAATAATCCCGAAAGGTTAGAAAATGATATTTAAATATTTTTGGGATATTTCCCAAATAAATATTTTGGCTAAGGCCCCGTTTGGAATTTATTTTTAAAGTCTAATACTTTTCTGATATTTTTCAGGATTTTTTACTCAATCTTATATAAATGCAATCACATGTATGTCCTTCTAAATAATTTTATACAATTATTTACGTAATCTAAATATATCATTGTTTATGACTCCCGGACTACTAATTAAAGAAAATAAATATTATAAATAAAACTTTTGATAGCCAGACTTTTACTTTAAAAATAAAACTGTCATTTATCGGGCCCAAAATATATTGTGTGAAAACCCTTTCCCGAACGTAACAAAAAAATGAACCCCTTATGGAAACTCTAGTGTAAAATACGTTTATACGTGTACCTTTTTACTAATTTTTCAAAATCATTTGGCGACTCTATTTTAAAATAAATAATATTGTAAACTGATTATGTTTAATTAATTTAAACCAGGATTTAATCAAATTATTATTTGATCCCCAGATTATTAAAATTTGAATACAATTAATTATTTTTATATGATTAATTTCAAAAACTTCCAGGTATTTTCAAAATCTTTTAAAATAATTTTTCATTTTAAAAAGATGTCTGGTACGTAAACCAAGGTTAAAATGCATCGAACCTCGAGCCACCCCGTGATTCCCCGTATTGCCACGTGTCGTCCAACACATGCTAAGCTACATGAGGGAATTTCCCAGGGTTACAACTTTCTTGGCGACTCTGCTGGGGTCTATTTTTAATTTATAAATAAATAAAACTCTGGCTATATAAATTTTTATTTATAACATTTCAAACTTTCACAATAGTCCACCTTACATGATTCGTCACCCTAAAGGGTACCTAGGCTCTATCATAATAATTGTCAGAATCCAAACGAGTCTATCATCTGAGACTATGTGAAGAAGTACTAGATCAGAACTTTGTACTTCTACAAATTACGTGAAGACCGATCATACTGGTATGTGATCGAGAGATGTTGCAAATGGAAAAACTTGGAACCCGATATCGATCCACCCTTTTGACTTTGATACATCAATTAGGATGTGACCTTAGCGACGGTGGGGAAAAATTTCAATCCAAACCCCGACTAAACCTTAGCACACAAAACCTGGTTACATTACCCACCCGTTGTTTGACGTGCCCAAACAACAAAGCCTCAACAAGTCAACATGTACGTTCTTATTTATTATACATGCATACATCTATAATAGATATAATAAACATCTCTAAACATATTTTCTTTATCAAAATCGAACGACATGTTTGTCAAGTTCATTATACGCTCACAGAATGTCCCTCTTAGAGGACGAAGATCTATTACTCTAGAGCCACCATTTTCACAAAACGGAATGATACTATGGAGGCTACGGTCTAAGTACCGCTCTCAAATACACTCACTTCCGAATCCATCATAACTTTATGATAGAGATAGCAAAAGTGGGATCCGGTACATAGGGCCTTTATTTTACGTGATCACTAGAATTTTCCAACTATCAAAGAATTCAAAGCCATCATGATGATCGATAATAAAAACATGATAAGGCTCAAGCCATATACAAATTCCATGTCTCTTAGGAACCTTATCCATGAAGAATTTGGGTATACTAAGACCACGAAAGACAAGATCCTAGCAAGAACATGCTTGGATCTTCCACTAAGACTAGAGAAATTCCACTAAACTTCAGTAGCTCTCTACTCACCATGACGATCATGATTGCCCACTTTCTCCTCGCCCCGTCAGGCAACCGTCCGCCATCCCTAAACTTTAGTAGCTCTCTACTTACCATAATAGTCTTATTTCCAAAAACAACAGGGGGTGAGTAAAGTTTGCAAAGTAACATTTTGCCCCTAGAAAAAGACAATTATACCCCCTATTAAAAATATTTTCCTTCCATCTTCTCTTCTTTCCCATTTCTCTTCATTCATCCCTCTCTTCCTTCATTCTCTACGGCCATTAACCACCTTCAAGCAACGAGCAACGAGCAACGAGCAACGAGTGAACGAGCCACCTTCAAGCAACGAGCAAACGATCTCCCGGCAACGCCGATACGTCAAAGCAAATGGTGTCGAGACGTCTGCTTCCTCTCTCCTCGACTGTAGCATTCCGGCGATGGATAAACATTGTTAATATTGTTAATATTGTTTATATTGATCATATTATTGTTATAGCTGAAAACATTGTTCATATTTCGTCAAATTTCCCGTTCATACTATGTTTATTTTGATGGTTAGCGCACGCGCAGACGACAAATGCATTTTTCGCAGGCGACAATTGTATTTTCGTCTACGAAAAATGTTTTTTTTTCGTCTGCGAAAATACAATTGTCGCCTAAGAAAAATGCATTTGCGCCTGCAAAAATATATCTGCGTCTGCGAAAATGAATTTTTCGCAGACGAAAAAAAAATGTTTTATTTTTTGTAGCCGTAGGGGGCCTCGTTGCTCTAAGGGAGGGAAGGTGGTTCGTCCGTAGCCGTAGAATGAAGAGAAGAGAAGAGAAGAGAATGAAGAAAAAGAAAGAAGAGAAGAAGAATTATTTTTGCCCGGGGTATATTGGTATTTTGCCAGGGACAAAAGATTACTTTTGCAAATTTTACTAACCTGTTGTTTTTGAAAATAAGACTGTTATGGAGGTCATTTCGTCAAATTCCCCGGAATTCATGCTAATTAAAGAAAGTGTGTTTTAAAATAACCAAAAAAAAAAAAGTAAATACAAATTAATGTTTTTAATATAATTAACTTAGGTTGATAATTTAGCTTGCGGATTAGACGAAAATGAAAACATTAAGTATAATTTTGAAACAGTATTTAGTGGCTAAATCTAAATATATTAAGAATAAAAACTATTTTATATAAAAGATTGTATTTTTTAACTATGTAAAAGTGTACAAATAAAACAATTATTTGAAAAAAAAAATAGGACTAACCGAAAAAGACAAAATGAAGTTGTTTTAAGAGAATTATTTTATATTATTCTAAAATTGTTTTAAGCAAATGAATTTAAACATTTTCCAAATATTAAATTAAATTTATAATAACTAAATATACAAATATCGCTCATACTAATTTTTATGTATTTATTTTAACAATTTATTTATATAAATTTTATAAACAACAAATAAAAATCAACAATTCAATAAATAATGGACTAACTAACTGAATAACATTATAGCTTCAATTGAATATAAATATGATTAAATTGTAAATATATTAAAAAGAAAAAGTACACCCTAATGAAGCCAAATATACTAACACAAAATGCCAAAAAATGGTGGTAATTAGTGGTGGAAAGCAACTATTGTTTGAAATACCAACAAACATTAAGCCACAACACTATAGAAAGTGATAGAAATGTCAACAGATGATATAGAGTTAGAAAAGTACAACTTAATTTACATCATAAGTTGTTTATTATTATTTTTATTATTATTATTATTATTATTATTATTATTATTATGCCCATAACTATGAAACACAGCATAACCACCAAACCTAATATACAACCACTACATGTCTAAATAAACCTGGAAGACTATGCACTGTATATAATATCTATACTAATTTTATTTTTTGAGACAGGGGATCTGCTCATGGTCTATATTTGAGGCAATGAGTTCTGACAACCATCCGCACAAATCCCAACAATCGTGGCAGCAAATATTCATGAATCAGAGTTCCCCATTCCTGCAAGATATTTAAGAGAAGGAATGTCAGTTAATGCTTTAACAAACACATGTTCTTGTTTGATCTGTTGTTATTTGAATATTTCCAAATAACCTTCTTTGAGGTAGGCCAGGTTATTTGGATAAAAGATATTAAGAGTATAAATCTATAATGAAAATTTATATCTTGCAAGAAAATAGAGGGTATTTTAAATACATGATTGTTGATTTTATTTTTTGTTAATAAAGAAACAGCACAGTTATGGAAATAAAGCAGATAAAGCAAAAAGTAAGTAGAATTCCCATATTGGGTTATTTGAAATTAATCTCAATTAACCAACATCAAACAAGGCCTAAGAATCTTATTTTGTTTAGAAGCAGTTACTTAGTTTCAGACATACCTTCTCCATACAACTGTTCAAATCTCGTGACAATATGTTTTCCATAAGTGTACTTCTTCAGTGCATTCACATGAATATGTATGTGGCTGAGCAATATTTCCCTTTGGCTATCAGTACACGTTTCTAGAAGTTTCTGGATAACATAGTTTGCATATTGGTCTTTCATCATTGCCTTGGAGAGAACACATAAGAAAGTGAAAACCATAAGATTTTTAGGGAAACTATTCTAAATTAATCAGTAATAACATGTTTGTATTAATACAAGTCAGTCGTTAAAAGCCAAAGCAAGTTAAACTTACCAATAAGTTACTTCCATCATTTCCGCTAATAATTTCCTGAATTAAAATCTCCCTGTCAGCAGAATTACCATGCTCCATGCATTTTTCAATGACATTAGAAGCGAATTTATGCTGGCTCATCTGCACTATATTTCCCGATAGTTTACTTATGATTTTGCTTCTTTCTGGAGGCTTTCCCCTCTGCAACACATGCTGTTTGCACCAATGTAAAGAAAGCATTAGCTCCAATTCTGTGAAACTAAATGCTAAAAGATTATACCCAAAGCAAATAACCTACAAACATGGTGCTATGCAACATTGCAATTGAGCCTAACACCCATAGCATTTATAAAAAGGGCCACATGCAGATTGGCCTGCATTCGAGTATAGTGTCTCGGAATCCAGATGAGATCATGTTTGGAAACAAAACTTAGTCCGACACAGATTCAGATATTTATTCTCAGTTTCTCATATAGATCGGGATCAAGATCTAGAAATAGAAAGTGTTTCCAAATAGGAACTGACCACCTAAGTATCTTCTGATACTTAGATTGGTATTTTGTTGTAAAGGAAGATTGGTATATTTAAGATCTCTATTTGGAGGGACTATGCCAATTAGTTGTAAGAAAAAAATGAATTGGATTTCTTAAGTGGACTTCAGTTAATGAGCAAAAGAGAAATTGGTACTTTTGTGAGTCATAATTTTGAAACTGTGTTTATACTCCTTCTCAGAAACCAAAAGGCAAAGGTGCAACCAGAAAAAGAATAATGGAAACAAACTTGAATTGCATATTTGCATTATCAGTTTTGGCGATTTTTCAAAAATCACTTTCAATTTTAAATCATTTTGAGACAAAATACTAGTTTCTAGATAGAATGATTTTGCGTAAACAAAAATCCGCAACATATTTCACATTTTACCCTAAGGGGCAACAGACACCACATCCAACTTGCACATGTTTGCCCTCACTTTCCCAGTTACCACATCAATCCTAGGATGCACAAACTTCAATTATTTAAG
The DNA here is from genome assembly GCF_907164915.1 of Impatiens glandulifera. Lineage (NCBI taxonomy): Eukaryota > Viridiplantae > Streptophyta > Magnoliopsida > Ericales > Balsaminaceae > Impatiens > Impatiens glandulifera. Next base: position 3,120,065 of record NC_061870.1, on the reverse strand, counting down.
ACAAATCTTAAGCTAGAATCATGTTTCAAGTATTCCACAAGAAGATTATATATCATCTTTTGAACCTAAGTTTTTAGGGAGGCGTCAAAATAGCAAGTTAGGGAAAGAAATACAATACAAGTGGAGAAGTAGCACTGACCTGTGTAACATAGTTGCCATACTGGTTTTGGGCAAGTGTACAAACAGACTCCAAAATCTCATCTACTATGAATTGACACTGAGGTTGATCCATACAGTGCTCAAGTACCCTCTTAACAGAAAAATTATATATATCACGTAAATATAAGTATTGTAATACATATAAGCGTTAAAGTGAGATCTCAGTATCATTTAGACAGACACCTGAATGACGCGACAACCATACGGATGCATTGAAAGAGTTGCAACTTGACCATGAAAAGCAGAAAGAATAAATTCAATCTTAAATGTTGGAATACATTCAATGCACTTCTGAATAACATGATTTCCGTTTTGATCATGAACACATATCGTAACATGTCCATCCAGCTCACTCACCAACTTTGCTTTCTGATCCAATTCAATAACTTCAATGGCCTAAAACATACATCAACCATACATTATCCCGAGTACAAAGATGATGTCTCATGTTAAGCATGACAATTCATATGAGTCAGGCATGCTAATTATTATTATTATTATTTTGAGACTGGGTTTTCTTTTCTTGAGGAGGATAGCACAACAACCCACCACCATGTCCTTCACCTCAGTCAAGGTGTTTTCAATGAACAAACACAAGACTTCAACCTCCAGACATGTTTATTGACCTTAAGCATAGTCAAGAAAAGAAGTTTGGAACAAATTATTAGAATTCTCTGCATTTATGAGTTATGGGAGATAGATTAACCCCATTTATTTTTCTTTCATTCTCATTTTCTATTGTTCGAGTTGTACAAATCAATGATTACACCCACCTTTTGAATTACGCGGCAGCCATACATCTGCAGACTTAATGATAAAATTTGTCCCACAAGTTGGTTGGCAAGGTCCTTCCTTTGTTGAGTACTTCCATATTCAAAAAACTGCAATGGTCCAAAAGAAAGAATGACAAAGTAAAACTATTTAAGAGAAAAATGCATAGAGTTGGTAAAGAAACTTTAATTCTGATGTCAAATCTAATGCATACCTTTTGAATAACATAATTACCAAAAACATCTACGATAAGCATGGAGGCATGAGGAAGAACTTCCTTAAAAACAAAAGCCTTCTCATCAGAACTGCAATTTTCCAATTTTTGTTGAATGAATCGACTCCCATGTTGATCCGCGCTGGAATTCAATGTGATAGTTAAAATCCTAAGAAACCTAAATAATCATAATATAATAGACAAATTGAGAGATACTGAAAAAAAAGAAGTTGCCTGAATTGAACTATATGTCCAACAATATCAGATAGCTCGAATCTCCGGCCTCTACCAGACTTCAACTCTTCAAGGAAAGAATGTACTCTGGTGTTATTGAAATTCTCGATTTCTCCTTGATCTTGCCAGCGGGAATAAGTACCAGCATTTTTAAAGGATGAGACAACCCCAGCCAAGGGTGATAAAGGAAAATTCTGACTAGGATTTGATGACAATGGTAACTGCATTAGAAAGCCAGTGTTTGAAGGATTCCCATAATAAGGACTTGAAAATCCCCCACCTTTTCTCTGAACAACATCAAAGTCTGTCTGGTACTTTATCGTCTGGTGATGCGGGCCAGCTGAAAATTCTAAACCGTTCTGTTGATAATCAGGAGGGCCAAACATATCAAAAACATTGTATGAATTTCTATTGGTTGACTGATCAAAATATTGCATTTGAAAAGAATTTGAAAACGGTTGCGTTGTGAAGCCATATTGTCCATAAAGATTTTCAGTATTTGTCAGCCCTGAGTTTTGACCAGAAAAGCTAGGACCAGCAGAAGCTCCATCAAATGACATAGGAATAGCACCATGAGGATATCCAGGCATAAATATTGGGAAAACACCATACTGAGGAGAAAAGTAACCAGAAGGTTGTAGATTTGGGTAACAAGGGGTTGAGGAAGGAATAGAAATGGGGGAATAAAGTGGAGTCGCAAATCCAGATGAATGAAGTATCTGTACATCAGTAGAAGAAAAACTTGAAGGGCCATGTGGAAATTGAGGTTTGGCATTCTGAAATTCATTTCTTTGCTGCTGTGGTAGAAATTGATGCAGAAGATTACTCTGAGAACTCTGTTGCCAGCTCTCCTTTGTATGTTCTCCAAGATTTTGCTGGTCAGATATATTCATATTCATCATCCTCGATTCAATGGAAGCAAGATCTGCACAGAAATGCCATTAACACTTGTTCTGTTTTTGTATCTAGATACATTTGCAAATACAAAAACGTTTGGAGACTAAATTTGTTCAGAGACAGATTCATAAACTTATTCATGTTACTGTATCTGGAAACGGATCCACATACAAAAATAGAAACAAAAAGTGTTTTGAAATGGGACCGTATCATTTAACAATCTACTGAGAAAAGGTGGTACAAACGGCATGCCTTCTGTAGACCAAGAGCCGGAAACAAGACCTTTTGGTGGATCCGTGTTTACAGATATCCCCAAACCATCGGCATCTGAATGAGATGAAGTAGCAGTATTTGTTGAGTTCAGTGAAGCATTTTGCATAGAGCCTAAATCAGCATCATATTCAATTGATTCATGGGTTAACATAGGTGATGAAGTTTGAGCAAAATTTTCCTGCAGCATTGTAGAAGTTAAAACACAAATTCAGCCTAACCTTCTTACTCTAAGAGTGTTAGAAGAAAAAAAATATGCTTTAAACCAAAATACATATAATCTACCTAGTGACCACATCATTCAATTCATCAACCAAAATACCATCTATTTTATAAAAAGAAAAAAATGATTAATTGTATATTTGTAACTATAATGTCTTTTTACCCAAATAATCTGATTTTCTATAACCTTAACAAACAAGGTTATTTCTAAATACCACTTGGTTATTCAATAAACCCCAAATCAAACAAGACATAAGATTCAATGACTTTGTGAAAAAAAGAATGTTGAGCCTTCTGGTTCTCTGATTAATGTCTGACATTCTAAGTCCAAAAACAATTCCAGTTTTATGACTTTTGTTTTTCCCTCCCCACTTTCCCTTTTGTAATGAGTGTTCCTTTTTAACGAAATGTTGACCATTTAAAATAAATATTTACCTGTTCGAGTCCATCTAGACTTCCATGTGGACCAGAAAATGTTTCATTACGCCCAGACCAAAACCGACCTCTTATATCTGACTGCTGAATAGAAACTTCATTAGATGAGCTATCATCTTCAGAATCTTCTGGATAATTAGGGAGCTTATTTTGAGTGGAATTTAATGTGACACGGTTTTGTTGACCGAAAGATGCCAATCTCCAATCACTATCCACCTGTTGGTTCCTCAATGAGGTTAGTGGAGAATAAAATCTAGCAACAGCAGAATGTGAACCTTCCACAGTTGGCGGTGCACTTCCACTCCTACTAGGAATCATCTCTCTTCCACCACTCTCTAATCCCGGCCCCTTCATAAGCAATCCCAGCTCTTCTGAAGATGATGCTCCAAGTGTAGCAGCCTCCTTCAGTGAGGACCATTTTCCATCTGTCTCGAGTATTCGAATAGGATTTTCAGTTGTCATCAATTTGCAATATGATTTGATTCCTCTCCACAATGAAAATCACTAGCATCTTCTAGAAGTTCTATGTTTGAATGGGAGAAAGTGAGAAACAAAATAAAAATAACAATATACAAGGAAAATGTATGCACCATTTCAATAAACAAAACAAAAGAAAATAATAATAATAAAGAAGGAAAGAAGCTCATTTTGTTTTTCGATTTTACATGAAAAGATCGTTTTGCTTCCTCAACTTGAGACTAACTAGCTTTGCTTCAAACTTTTAAAAATGGCTCAAATTACTTCTTATTGTCATTTTTGGTTAACTCTTAGTCAAAGGATTGATTAAGGGACTGCATATATTGTATAGAGATGACCAATAACTAATTGTAGATGTAAGTAATTTGAGCCATTTGTGCATAACGCAAAATGATACATGTTGAGTTTTAGCTATATAAATAGTTATTAGAGTTTATAAACTCAATAATTACTTTAGATAAATATCATTAGTTTTAAATATTATTTTAAAGATTTATTGGCATTTAAAATTCTTATGTTGTTTTCTTATTTATTGTTTTGTTTTTTACTTCCCTTTTGTAACGTTTGAACGCATCTTGCGTTCTTTTTAATAAAAGTTGACCTCTTTCAAAAAATATTATTTTAAAGATTTAATTCCTAGCCTAATTAGATTAGGATTTTAATCCGATTTAGATCAGTATTTACAAATAGTAATACTAATATTAGAGGCATGTGTTATTATAACTCAGTTCAATTCAATCCAATCCAATCAATTACAATTCAATAAAGTACTTTTCTATTCTCTATTATAAAAGAATAAGGAAAAATGACAAGTCAATTTATCTTTCTTTTAATTACTCCTTAATTTTATGTTTTATTGTTTCCTTAATTTCAGCAGTTAAGAGTTATCAATACTCAGTCCATGTATCTATGAGTACCAAGATAGGGCAATGTAATATCTATGAAAATTCTATCAATACAAAATCAAGAACTGTGTTTGAGAAGAAAAGTCTCAACAGTCTTGATAGTTTTATTTAGTCTAATTCTATAACAAACTTGGTATCACTAGCATCTTCTAGAAGACCTATATTTGGATAAGGAGAAAATGAGAAAGGAAAAAAATATAACAATACAAACAAAACAAAACAAAAAGGAAAGGAAAAAAGCTCATTTTGCTTAAGGAGTTTACATCAAAAGATCACTTTACGTCCACAACTTGAGACAAACTTATTTTGCTTCAAACTTTTAAAAATTGCTCAAATTACATTTTATTGTCATTTTTTTGTTATCTTAGAAATAATTATTTTAATCAATTCAATTCAATTCTTGGTCATCACTATTAAGGAACTGCATAAATTGTAAGATCACCAAGAACTAACAGCCAAAATAAGTAATTGATAGAAAATCATGCATATAACAAGCAAATACCAAATCTTTTACTAACTGCCAACAAAGGATTAACTACTCAAGGTCAAAACTAGCTCTCTCCGTTTTCAAGTTATGCATACATAAAGAAGAAACCAAACAGGCTTTCATGTGTATCCGAGTCTAGAGAGCAAAACATTGAAGTAGATTGAACAAGTATCGTCAGGAAGAGCTTATATAAAGCTTTAATCGTCAGACCTTACAACTTATGTACTCTGTTTGAAGTCAACGATCAGAGAAGAATGTAACAGTTTTAAAGTCGTTTGAATTATGTAACAAACAGAAGAAAAGATCAAAATTCAATCCGTTTAAGCATGAAATAGCAAGCTGAAAGAGTTAAGAGCTTAAACAAACTTGATCACAGTATCGCCGGTAAAGAGTTTATCGGAACCCTAACCATTTCGAATAACGAAATTCACGATAAAATTAGCCTAAGGAACTCACCTCGTTGAATTCTTCTTGTGCGAGAGTGCAAGTGGTCAAAAACCCTAGAGAGTGGCCAGCTTTAGAGAGAGGGAGAATGGGACAGGGGGGTTCGGTTTGGGATTTGGTCAAGTGAGGGTAATTAACATTTGCCACGAAAGAGGGGAAAAGGACTGGTCCCAGACTTCCGGTTATTGGCCGCCTTTTGGAGAGGAGAGGGAGGGGAGAGAAATCGTATATACTATTTTGTCTAAAATCCTTGAAGAAAAAGGGAACCATGTTTTCCCACTGTTGGCAACCAAACGAGGTCAGTTGTACAATCTTCAAACTACTATCAATTTCAAAACATCATTTACTCTTTCTTTAAAAATATTTTTTATTTATTTTTTAAATTAAATAAAATAAAATCCTGGTTGGAATGGAACCAATAATCGATTGATGGTGACCATGTTAGGGACTAATTGATCCTGAACATGACCATGTTCGGATCATTTCGTCCCCAACATGAACATGTTCTAAACCATTTCGGTCCCCAACATGACCATGTTTGAGACCCAATTGGTCCAAAATATTACAATGTTCAAGACTATTTTTCATCCCCATTATGGACATGTTCAAGACCATTTTGATCCTTAACATGACCATGTTTGGGACCTAATAGGTCTCTAACATGGTCATGGTCACTATTATTTTTCTTAATATAGTTTCACTTTTATTCTTTAGCTTCATGGATCCCGAAGTTGAAATACACGATGTTCAAATCCCTAACGTTGGAATAATTTTTGCTTCCGTAAAGAAGCTTCGCGGATTTTATAACACATATGCCCAATTAAAGGGTTTTGGCATTTCTAAGTTAGGAGCAAGAAACGGTCCATATGGCAAACAAAGTGGTTCTCTATCGCTCGTTCCAAAAGTGGTGCATGTTCTACAAAGGAGGAAAATATTTTACAATGTACACCTTCTACCAAGACGAACTGTAAGGCAAAAATAAACGTTGCGATTATGAATTATGTTATTGTTGAAATTACTAGTGTCTTCCATGAGCATAACCATATTTTGAGTCCGAGAAAGTCGAGACATCTTAGATATCACAAGATTCTAGATCCAAGTGCGAAGAGAAGATTGGATTTAAACGACGAAGATGTAATTATTTTGACATAAACATATCAATCACTTGTAGTTGAAGATGGTGGATATGATAATATTACTTTTGATGAGAGAACTACAGAAACTATATTTCACAAGCTAGGCGGTTGCGGTTAGGAAATGGTGATGCCGAAGCACTATGTCAATATTTCTACCAAATGTAAAGTAGATGTGTAAATTTTTTTATGTATATGATGTGGACGAGGAAAACCGGATAAAGAATGTATTTTGGGCTGATGAAAAATTCAAGGCTACATACGAGTACTTCTTGGATGTCATCACATTTGACACAATATATTTTGACAAATTTCTATGATATGCCATTTTCTCATTTTGTCGGTGTTAACCATCTTGAACAATCAATTTTGCTAGGATGTAGATTAATTTCCAATGAGGATTCAGAATTATTTATCTGACTTTTCAAAGAATGGTTGACATGTATGAACTGACGTGCTCCAAAGGTAATAATCACTAATTAATGTCTATCAATGATCATTGCAATTGAAAAGGTTTTTCCGAACACCCATCATCGCTTTTGTCTTTGATATATAATGAAGAAAGTCTCCACCAAATTCTTTGCACATGCTCGTTATAAATATATAAAAATGACATTCAAGAACATTGTCTATAACTCAATTACAGTCGTATAGTGTGAAGATAGTTGGCTGAAAATGATAAATGAGTTTTAATTGCAAGATAATTATTGGATGAACTTCTTGCACGTAGAACGTGCAAAATGGATTCATGTGTATGTTAAATGTCACTTCTGGGAAAGCATGTCAACATCTCAAAAAGTGAATCTATGAATGCTTTTTTTGATGACTTTGTTCATTCTAAGACATCCTTAAAACAATTTTTAGAGCAATATGACAAGGCGCTTAAGAGGAACATAGATAAGGAAAAAATTGGATTTTCATTCTTATAGTTCGACTTTTCCAATTGTGACTGAGTATTCACTAGAAAAGAAATTTCAGAGTGTATATACTAACAAAATTTTAAAGTTGTTCTAGAATTAGGTAAAAGGGTTGATGTTCTGCGACACCTTCATACTTGAAGATGATGGGACAACAACTACATTTGGAGTGGTGGATACCATACAAGGTAATGATGGAGAACATTGGAGAGATATTTTTGTAAAGGTAAACTTCACCCGAACGAAGACATATTTTGTAAACTATCAATGTCAACTGTTTGAGTTCATAGGAATCTTGTGTAGACATTATTTAGAGGTTTTGAGAAGAATGAAGGTGAATATGGTGCCGACTAATTATATCTTGGACCGCTGACGCAAAGATTTGAAAAGAGGTATCTTACTCTAATAATGCAAGATCTCCAACTGATTGCAACACAATTTGATCATAATACTTGTTTTTTTTGGCTGAAGTGATGAAAGAAATGAAGGGAAAGTTTATTGCATATTCGACAACATCTGCTTCAACACCAACACCTTCTACACATACTTGTTTTTTGGCTGAAGTGGTGAAAGAATTGAAAGAAAAATTTATTGCATATTCGACAACATCCACTTCAACGCCAACACCTTCTACACATACACCTTCTGCACCAACACCTTCTGTACATACACCATCTTCACCAACACCTTCTACACATATACCTTCTATACTAACACCTTATTCACATACACCTTGTGAACCAACACCTTATGCACCATAACAATTGTTCCACTCTCCCGCGAGAGTAAGGGCTAGAGGTCGACCACCAACAAAACATTAACAATCTGTAATCGAAAGAGTTATGAACACAAATGGTCGAAATAAGGGAAATGAGGTAACAACAATAATATTTCAATATTCAACACAACAACAACAACAATGGAATGATCTAGTCTCGACTAAATATTCCTTCACATCACTTTTGTCCTCTCAAACATATCCAGAAGATATTACTTGTGGGGACAACATTCAACGAAAGTAGTAATTGTATGAAAATATTGTATGTTGTAATATAATACTTGCGAGGATAACATTCAACGTTAATATTTTAATGTAAAAGAAATTACAGTTCATTATATATATAAAATAATATACAAATAGGAATCCAATTCCATACAAATATACCAATTGGTCCCTAACATGGTCATGCTAGGGACTATTTCTTCAGATCATGGACTATTTTCTATTCATTTCTCCAGATTATGGACTATTTTCAATATAATGTATTAACCAACCAAACATTTTAAATAATTTTTAATATAAACAAATGATATTAATTTAAAATTCATTTCATATATATTGTAGCAACCAATAATCTTACAATGTTTACAATGTTACAAATGGTATTAATTTACATTTTCTAACAATGTAGAATCTCTCTTTAATTTTTCAGGTAATTGGAGCCTAACATTGTTCAATTTTGACCTCAGGATCATTGAACCATATTTTATCCTCATGGACTCAATTACTTATTTGAACTTTAAAAACACAAGTTTCAGCAGGTTAGTACAAATAATTCTCAAACAATGTTAAAACTGTATAACTTACATTTCATCGTTGTTAATAGGAATAAGTCTTGTTTCTTCTCCTGTATATGACTCCAACTGCCACATGCATTAGATTCCACAATCCATTTTATTATCACAATCTTGTCAAAGAAATTTCATAATATTTAATGGGAAGTCAACTATTGAAGCAACCATTCTCGAGTCAACGTTATTCAAGAATTCAAGAAACGCATTTTTTTTGTTTTACCAAGGCAAGAAAAAACACTTTTAGATATATGAATTCAATAAACACTTTTAAATAAATAAATTTATCTTATTACCAATGCCTTAAATGTATAATAATTTTCCTCCCTTGGTAAATCGTCTAGCAATGATAGGTTGTCAAGTAATTAGATTTCTTTTTTTATTGTTGATGCAGTACAAATAATAATTACTATGTTCTAAAACAGGAAACAAAATCTGAAAAATAGGACCATTTTTTCATATAGTTAGGTAGTCGAAAATTGAGAATGTTCAAAAATATTGGAGAGGTTATTTACAAAGTCAACCTTCTTCAAGTTTTCAAATAATAAATAAAATAATTTCATTTCAGATTAAATTATACTAACAAAAAATTCAACACCACAATAATGTGTACTCTACAAATGAACATCATATTAATATATATATATATATATATATATATAATAATCATATAAAAAAGCTTACATATGTAAAACAAGAGAAGCAAATTTTTTGGATGTTTTTGGGAGTTTTATTCTTTGAGCGGTGATTGGCTCCAGGCATCAATTATTCTAGCATCCAAATAGGTTTCACTTTTTAGTGTAAGCATATGTTCTTTGGTCAGTGTGACTCAATCGCTCTAGAATAAAACTTCACTGCAAAGACAAATGAAGAAAACACATCCTAATAAGAATTAAGAAAACATTATAATGACTATGAAGAGTTCTAAAGATGTTACCATAAGTCAGATTCTATAAAAATTATGTCGGCAACCTATTGATCAGTTTTAGAAATTATGGAAAACGGAAGACATGGGATTAATTCTTTCCTAACTATTGTCATGTAAGGAGAGAAAAGAGTCGTCCCATGTTTATAATCCTTTCAGGCTATTTTCTAAGCGGGAGTGGGCTACTATTATAACCTTTGCGGGTAGAGGTTCTACTTTTACAACTGGAAGTGGTGGTGTTTCAACTCAAACCACTAGAGGATTGTTAAACATTAACTTCTTATTCCTCTTCCTCATAAGTTGTGTTCTAAGAGGGAGTGAGGCTTCTTTTGAAACCTCAATGGGTTGAAGTTCTTTTACCCGAAATTTCTTATTCGGCTGCTCTATTATATGTGATGATGATTGAAGTATAATCTTCCTCTTAGACTTCACCACTTCAAATTGATGATCTATGGCAACATCCACAACATCCTCCACCACCACTTCGGGTGGTGTTTCAACTCGAACATCTTCAGGTTGATGATATATGGCAATATCCACAGCATTCGCCACCACCACTTTGGGCCGTGTTTCAACTTGAACATATGTGGGTTGATTATCTATGGAAACATCCACAACATTCTCCATCACCACTTTAGGTGGTGTTTCAACTCGAACATCTACGAGTTGATTATCTTTGGCAACATCCGCAACATTCTCTACCACCACTTCGAGTGATGTTTTAACTCGAACATATGCTAGTTGAGGTTCTTCCATAGGGGTGCCTTTGTGAAATAATTGTGAATGATATCCCTGGGAAATTTATTTGTGTCCATAGCCTCGTACAAGACATGGATAGGGGAATCAAATATGACAGATGGGTTGAATTTTTATTGTTGTGATGATGTTGCTATATCTGCCAACACTTGTGTTGCTTTTTCTCTATTTTTTACAAATCTATCCATATTCTATGTAGATATAGCCATGTTATATGCAGATCTTGTAATAGTGTCTAATGCATTTTTAGCGATGGAGGAGATTAATACCTGATGCTCATCCTCTCCAATCTGAGCTCCCTTCATATTATCTACATGATCCATGATCTTCCACCTCATCTACTACATGATCATCCACATGATCTTCCACCCGATCTGACACCCGATATCGCATCTCATCTAGAAGTGTAAGGCTTCCAACATCCCTTCCATATCTGAATCCTCATCATTTCATTTCCATCTTAATCATACAACTCAACATTTTGTCATTCCAACATGACAATATCGAAAATTGTCATTCATAAGACAATTGGAGTTTAGGGTTCGCGACCTTATTCATGTTGACCAACTGAAACAATAAAAAACATGTTAAAACATTTGAATAAACCACTAAATTAATATACTAAAAAAATTACTTACACTGAGAAATGTATACGCTCCAATGAAATGACATTTTTCATTCTCCTGCCACTTCTAGCAGCCTTCAACTAAGCCTTTAATTGTAAATTTGCACCAATTTAAATTTCGGATATTATTCACATCAAATAAAGATTTCAGGATTTTAAACCTACAAGTAAAAAAATTGAGTAAGAGAAGTGTACATAATTTAATGATGCTTTGGAATGTAAGTTTTGAGAATGTAAGTGTATACATGCACTATTGATTTTGTGAGGTCTAGAGAAAGTTACTAACAACATAGACTATAAAGTGTATCTTAATTATTGTCCATTTCTCTATTGTTTAAAATTATATTTGGCATTACAATTGTACTAGGACCGAAACTATTTTGTTTCATTCCCCATCGTCTCCTCCACTCCCACAATTGTTGATCATATTCGGGGGACTCTATATTATTTTCAATGGAATCAACAATTTCAATTTCCCATCTCGAGATGCTCGGTACGCACAGAACAACCTCTTCTTCAATTTTAACTTTCTCGCCATTCTGTAGGTTGATCGTACAATTGCCATTGTTGATGTCGAATTTGAATAATTTGATGAGGTGTCGAGAGATTTCACATGGACATTTTGAAAGGTCAAGTGTAAGAAGCCCTCTGAAGCCTATGGCCTTCACAACCTATTTTTTACTTTTATCAATTATTTAATCAGTTTGAAAAGGGTAAATGACGAGGTCCTAGTAAAGAAAATGTTGTATTTAAATATTCTTGAGGATGGGGGCGAGGAAGCTGAAGATGAGGGAGCTGAGTAAGTTGGAGATGAGGGAGTTGAGAAAGCTGTGAGAGTTGGAGGTGAGAGAGCTAATGGAGTTGCACACCCTTTATAATCAACTGTAGCAATATTGACCAGCAATGATAAATCTACTATCGATGACCGACGACAGTTTGTTTTATATACTCTACAATAAATAAATGGATAAATGAAACACGATTAACAGATAAAAAAGTGTTGAAACTGAAAATTCAAGATTTATTTACCATGTTCGGGACCAATTGGTCCTTAACATTACCATATCCTAGACCAATTGGTTCTTAACATGGACATATCTTGGACCAATTGGTCCCTAAAATAATTAAGCTAATTCAAGTTCCTAACTAACAAGGAGGTATCATCTTCTCCAAGCATAATTCAATTAAGTTTTCAATTTCTAAATTTCCATTATTATATGTATTTATTATATCATGTTCTCAAATCTCCTAACTTAGATACATCAAATAGAAAAAAAAACAATTTGAAAATATTAAATCAAGTTCCCGGACATGGTCATATCCAGGACTAATTGGTCCCTAACATGACCATGTTCGGATCAGTTGGACCTTAACATGACCAATTGGTCCCTAACATGAAAATTCAAGTTTTTTCGTATTTCTTCTACAACTGTTATTGATAGCTTTTCTGAACTCATCCATAAAAAATTCTAGAAATTTATAAACACCTCAATTATCAAGAGGCTCGTCTAAAATGGCGAAATAAACAAATCTAACTTCCTTGAAAAATCTAAATATCTTATGATTCATTGTCAGATACTCAAATATCCTAACTCAGATACTCAAAATTCTTATATTAGATAAATAAACAGAAACATAAATAAAAATAGTTTCTAAATATTAAATCAAGTTCCTAAACAAGGACATGTTCAGGAAAACCCTAACTATAGGATGATCATGTTCAGGAACTTACCTAGTGTTGGACTTGGATGTAGTTGAAGGAAACTAATTCTCTTGAAAAGTAAAAGTAAAACAATTTTAGGGTTTTAGTTGTTCGATAACATTATTGTTCACCATTGATTTTAGGGCTTACAAATTTTGAAGCTTAGAAGGAAGAAGAAATCGCCAAAGCCCAAAGTCACGAAAGAAGAAATAAGAAATCACCAAAGTCCGAAGTCGCGGAAGATGGAACAAGAAATCACCGAAGTCGGGGAAGAAGGAAGACAAACGATTCGAAACCCATAAATCGAAAATAGAGAGAGTGAGAAAGAGAGAGAATAGAGAGGGATGTATTAAAAAAATTAAAATAAATTCTTATTATTTTTCAATTTTTTCTCTCATCCACCGTAGTTTTTTTCCACGGTGGGTGTCAGGAGGGGCGTCGCTGCCCAACGACGCTCTCCTTATCATTTTTCAATAATATATTACATATACTAATAATATATTATATACACTAATATATATATATATATATAATAATATTTAAATTTAGAGTGATCATATTGTCTGGTCGAGATACGTGGTTAATTTAAATATTTTTGTGAGGCAAAATGAATACTTAGGTTGAAATTTTATTATAAACTCGACCGTAAGTTAATGGGTATAGGTCGGTATAAGTTATACCAAATGTCTTTTGTTTAATTATTATTTTTTATTTAATAAAAAAAGAAATATATATATATATATATTAAAAATTAATGTATGCATAATTAATTATTAAACTTAAAAAATAGTATAGAAAAAGTCATTATCTTTTTAACCATATATAATTCTATTTGTATTAAAAATTTATAATATATATATAAATAGTTACATATTATATATATCACAATCTATTTAAATAAATAAAATTTATTAATTTTCACTTATATATATAATATATATAATTAAATTTGTATTAATTATTTTATAATATATATATATATAATTATATATTATATGTATAACAACCTATTTAAACAAATAAAAATGATTAGTTGTCACATTTTTATTTATAATAAATAAAATTTATAATTCAAAATTTATTTAAAACAATATTAAAAAATTCAACATTAATAGTATAATAATAATTCATCGATATATATATATATAATAAACCTTAGAGAAAAAATTAATAAATTAATAAATTAATAAATTAAAAATAAAAATTAAATTATATTTAAATATATTAAAATAATAAATATTTATTAAATATTTAAAAAATACAAATATCATATATATATATATATATAATAATTTTTTAATTGTTAATCATATAAATTATATATGCATACACAAAATTATAAATATAAATGAAGAATCTTAAGTGGTCTAATGGTTGAAGTGTTCATGCTACATAATAGAGACCATGGTACAAATCCCATTAGGCACAATTTTTAAACTATTAAAAAACATTGTTGGTTAATATGTGAAATAAGAACGTGAAAGTTTAATGTCACTATATGATTAGGGTGGATAAATGTGAAATGAGATGGTTGGTCAGTCGAAATGAGGATAAGTAAGTCGAGTTGTTTATTATAAAATATGTGAGGAGATGGATTGTTTGACCGAAATAAAAGTAAAGTCCTCAAGATGTCAATTAAGATTGTGGTGGGATAAAAATATGGAATGAGATGGTTGGTTAATCGATATAAGTAAGTCACGCAATAAGAGGTGGATTGGAGATTGATGGGTCAAAGTGAAGTTAAAAGAGATTGGTAATATTAGAGATTGTTGATTTGACCGAAATGAAAGGGTGTAAGTTCACAATATGCTTATGGTGGATAAATGTGGAATGAGATGGCAAGTCAGTCAAAGTGTGGATAAATAAGTTGAGTTGTTTATTATTAAATATGTGAGGAATTGACTATTTGACCAAAATTAAAGTAAAGTCCTCAAGATGAGAGGTCGAATGAGATTGTGGTGGGATAAAAATGTGAAATGAGATGGTTGGTTAATTTAAGTAAGTAAGGTCACACGATGATATATCTTGATTGGGGAAGGATGAGTCAAAATGATGGTAAAAGAGATTGGTAATGTTGGAGAAGATTGATTTGACCGAATTGAAAGTGTGAAAGGTCACATTATTAGAGGTTGATTAGGGAGTCTAGATAAATGTGTAATGAGATGGTTAGTTAGCCAAAGTGAGGATAAAAAAGACAGGTTGTATATTATAAAATATGTGAGGAGATGGGTGACGAGATAAGAAGGTCGGTTGGAGATTAGTGACCAAAGTGATGAGTAAAAGAGATTGGTAATGTTGGAGATGGTTGATCTGACCGAAGTGAAAATAAAAGGTAACAAATGAGCGGTCGATTATTGAGGTGGATAGATGTGGAATGAGATGGTTAGTTAGCCAAAGTGAGGATAAAAAAGTTAGATTGTATATTGTAAAATGTGTGAGGCGATGAGTCACGATATAAAAGGTAGGTAGGAGATTGATGACCAAAGTGAAGAGTAAAAGAGATTGGTAATGTTGAAGATGGTTGATTTGACCAAAGTGAAAATGTAAGGTCACAAATGAGAGTTTGATTATTGGGGTGAATAAATGTAGAATAAGATGGATGGTTATTGAATTGAGGATAAAGAATGTCGGGTTATATATTGTAAAATATATTAGAAGATGGGTTATTTGACGAAGTGAAAGTAAGGTCACACGATGAGAGATCTCGATTGGGGATTGATGGGTCAAAGTGAGGGTAAAAGAGATTGGTAATATTGGAGATGGTTGATTTGGACCTAAATGAAAGTGTGTAATGTCATAGTATGAGAGGTTGATAAGGTTGTGTGGAAAAATGTAGAATGAGATGGTTAGTTATTTAAAGTGAGGATAAAAAAAGTCATGTTGTATATTGTAAAACATGTAAGGAGATGGGTCACAATATAATAGGTCAGTTGAGGATTGGTGACCAAAGTGAAGAGTAAAAGAGATTCGTAATGTTGGAGAAGGTTAATTTCACCGAAGTGAAAATGTTTGGTCACAGAAGAGAGGCGATTATTGGGGTGAATAAATATGGAATGAGATAGATCTTTAGTTAAATTGAGGATAAAGAAGGTTAGGTTGTATTGTAAAATATGTTAGGAGATGTGTTGTTTGACGAAGTGAAAGTAAGGTCACTCGATGTGAGAACTCGAAATGGGATTGATGGGTCAATGTAAGGGTAAAAGAGATTGATAATGTTGGATATGATTGATTTGGATTGAAATGAAAATGTATAAGGTCATAGTATAAGAGGTTGATTATGGTGTGTAGATAAATGTGGAATGAGATAGTTAGTTATCCAAAGTGAGGATAAAAAAGTCAGGTTATATATTGTAAAATATGTGAGGAGATGGGTCACGAGATAAAAGGTCGGTTAAAGATTGGTGACCAAAGTGAAGAGTAAAAGAGATAGGTAATATTGGAGATGGTTGATTTAACCGAAATGAAAATGTAAGGTCATAGATGAGAGGTCGATTATAGGGGTGAATAAATGTGGAATGAGATGAATGGTTAGCTGAATTTAGGATAAAGAAGGTCGGTTGTATATTGTAAAATATGTTAAGAGATGGGTTGTTTGACGAAGTGAAAGTAAGGTCTCGAGATGAAAGGTCGATTGTGAATTGGTGGATAAATGTGGAATGAGATGGTTAATTAGTCAAAGTGAAAATAAGGTAACGAGATGAGAGGTCGATTAGGGTAGATAAATGCAGAATTAAATATATGGTTAGCCGAAGTGAGGATAAAAAAGTCTGATTTTATATTGTAAAATATGTGAGGAGATGGGTCACGAGATAAAGGGTCGGTTAGGGATTGGTGACCAAAGTGAGAGTAAAGAGAGTAGTAATTTTAGAGATGGTTAATTTCATCGAAGTGAAAGTGTAAGTTCACAAATGAGAGGTCGATTATTAGGGTGGATAAATGTGGAATGAGATGGATGGTTAACTAAATTAAGGATAAAGAAGGTCGGGTTGTATATTATAAAATATGTTAGGAGATAGGTTGTTTGACAAAGTGAAAGCAAGGTCTTGAGATGAGAGGTAGATTGTGAATTGGTAGATAAATGTGGAAAGAAATGTACTGTTAGCCAAAATAAGGATAAGAATGTCGGGTTGTATATTATAAAATATGTGACAAGATGGGTTGTTTGATGAAGTGAAAGTAATGTCTTAGAGAGAATATAGGCCGATTGTGATTGTTGGATAAATGTGGAATGAGATGATTTTTGATTAGTCAAAGTTAAAGTAAGGTAAATATATGAGAGGTCGATGGTTGTGGGAATGATGTCATGCCTTCAGCGTTCAGGCATAAACCCATTCTAGGGAAATATCCCATTTGATGCATCATTCGGATGGAGGGGAGGATAAACGTACTAAAATTAGGGTGTTTGGATGAGTATATCTTTTGAGAAGATTGGACATATCTCGATATCACTTAGTTCAACCTCGGGGGTGTTAATGTGGGTAGACCCTATGACTGCTACAATGTCAGTTGTATCGTTGACTGTGATACCATTGTTGTTGGCGATAAACCTGAGCTTTTGATGTAGGGTGGAGGCCAATAACTTGGCTTGATGAAGCCATGGTCTTCCTAAGATCAAGTTATAGGAATTCTGCATATTGATGATGCAAAGGTCAATCTGGATGGGGATGCCGACAATTTGGACAGTGCACTTGAAGTAACCAATTATCTCATGGCGAGAGCTATCGAAACCTCTAACACACAGATTAGATGCTATGATATTGTCTCAAACTACACCTATCTTCTCAAGAGTTCTTCAAGGACATATGTTGAGAGAGGATCCATTGTCTATTAAGACAATCAGAACGGTCTTTCCTTCCATTCGTACAAAAATGTAGAGGGCTTTGTCATTATTTGGTTTGATTGATGGAAAATCCTTGTCTTCGAAGCCGATCAAGTTGTGTTGTGAACTAGCGGATATGATCCCTACTAGTTCTTTAGGGATAATATTAGTTGGGACGTTGACCTTGCTTAACTCATTGAGGATTGCTTTCTTGTGCTCGATAGAGTACATCATGATTTCATAAATGGAAATGTTAGCATTTGTCCTTTTTAGTTGACTCTAGAGGATATCTCCTAGATTAAGAGCTTTGGGTTATTTTTTTCTTCTAGTTCCTACATGAAGTTGGGAGGTAGATGGCACGTTTTCCAACGTAGTTTTCATGAAATTTGGTTGGATATCCATTCCACCACTTATTAGCGTGATGTCTATTGGGGCATATTGGGGCATAGATGTGGGCAGTCGTTTTTGACGTCCATCATTTAGATGTCTCACCGGAGCGGGCTTTGGACTTCTCTTTGGGACAGGGATCGATCATGTTGATCTCTGATTTGGTGTTATGGATCAGGTCCAGTAACACATTAAGGCCAATGGATGCTTTGTCAGTCGTGAGCATATTGACTTTGTGATCCGATAGCGAATTCTTCACTATTTCCATCTTGGCGATCACGTTCTAATCTATCAAGTCATGGAAAAGGTGTTTGAGGGCACAACAACTGTCAATAGCATGGCCTTTTTCTTGGTGGTAGTCACAACAAGCGTTCTCATATTTTCCCAAGAATGGTCTGTCTATTCTTGGAGAGAGAGGTTTTATAAGATATGAGCTGATATCTTATAAAGGTATGAGCTGATCTCTAAAAAAGATTCTTAAACTAAGAAGCGATATTGCAGATCTTTATGACATCCGACTAGGGGACGGAAAAGACATTCTATTCTGGCACGACTCCTGGTTCGAAAACCAGCCTATCATCCACAAGGAGGAGTTTCAAAATACCCACATCAAAAGGGACTACATAGAAGCGAAAATCAGAGACATTAAAGACGAGAATTTGGACACATTCCTGAGAAGAAATCCAGAAGGACAGAGGATACTTGATCATATAAGTAACATACAACTACACGAAAAACCGAATATTTATGAATGGAAAGCTATGGACAATGGGAAGCTGCTATCGAAGAAAATATGGGAGGTAACCCGGGAAGAAGAGTAGAAAGTAGAATGGGCTCCTCTTGTATGGTCAACGAAGATTATCCTTAGACACCAGATTATCCTATGGCTCGCCTTCTAGGAAAGACTCAGCACTCATGATCGTATCAGTAAGTATATGAGCATCCCAGACACGAGCTGTCTTTTATGTAGAGGAAATGAAGAAATCATAGATCACCTATTCGGGAGCTGTTGTATTGCTTTAGAGCTTTGGGACAAATTTTATAAAAGCCGCTGTCTTCTATGTAGAGGAAATGAAGAAATCATAGATCACCTATTCGGGAGCTACTGTATTGCTTCAGAGCTTTGGGACAGATTTTATAAAAGCCTGGAGCTGATTAGTTTCCCGAGCAAATAGAATGAATTCAAAGATGCAACACTACTCAAAGCCAAGAGAAATAGATTTTCAACAAGCGTGTTCAAGTGCGGCTTTGGAACAGTGGTGTATAACATTTGGCAAGAACGGAATGCAAGGGTATATGGCAGAACCCGTAGGAGCGTTGAAGAGTTATGGAAAGATATTGTATCGGATTGCAGCGCCTTCGTGGGAACGTGAACAAGAATTCCAAGCACGGAGCCGAACTGGAATATCTGTAGAAACTGGAATTTACCGTTTTTTAAACTCACTAGAATTGAAAGCATTGTCATTAAATAATTCATTTACGTTTTTAGCTTTTTAGCTTTTATTCAGAATGTTACGACTTCAAAATCATTCTAGGCCTGTCTAGAATGATCTCTTAAACTTGTGGTTTTTTTTCCTATTTTTGGGAATTTTTAATGAAATGACGTTAAGTCGTTTTTCCAAAAAAAAAAAGAGTTAGACCGTGTCTAAATGCACTTTCCTTTATACCACATTTAAACGAGTTAGACAACGTCTAACTACGCTTCCCTTTAAACCACGTCTAAAGGAGCTAGACCACGTCTAACTACGCTTTTCCTTTAGACCACGTCTAAAAGAGTTAGATAACGTCTAACTGCTCTTCCCTTTAGACGGAGTTAGACGGCGTCTAACTGCGCTTTTCCTTTAGACCACGTCTAAAGAAGTTAGACGACATCTAACTGCGCTTCCCTTTAGACCACGTTTAAAGAAGTTAGACACCGTCTAACTGCGCTTTCCTTTAGACCACGTCTAAAGGAGTTAGACTGTGTCTAACTGTGTGCTTCCCTTTAGACCACGTCTAAAGGAGTTAGACCTTGTTTAACTGCGCTTTTCCTTTAGACCACGTCTAAAAGAGTTAGACCGCGTCTAACCGCGCTTCCCTTTAGACCACATTTAAAGGAGTTAGACCGCGTCTAACTGCGTTTTTCCTTTAGACCACGTCTAAAGGAGTTAGATGACGTCTAACTACGCTTCCCTTTAGACGGAGTTAGACAGCGTCTAACTGCGCTTTTTTTAGACCGCGTCTAAAGAGGTTAGACGACGTCTAACTGCGCTTCCCTTTAGACGACGTCTAAATAATTTAGATGTCGTCTAACTACGCTTTTTTTTAGACCACGTCTAAAGGAGTTAGATTGCGTCTATTTGTGCTTCCCTATAGACCATGTCTAAAGAAGTTAGACCGCGTTTAACTGGGCTTTTTTTAGACCACGTCTAAAGGAGTTAGACCTTGTCTAACTGCGCTTTCCATTAGACCACGTCTAAAGGAGTTAGGCGGTGTCTAACAAGACAATCTTCTTTAGATCTATACTTGCACAAAGACATAACCCAACTTAGTTTTATTCAAACCTTATCATCAAATTTATGTTGTGCATAATCTTTTATGTTAATTAATTCTTTCTTTCTTAATTAATTTTCTCTTTTCTTTGTTTAATTTAACCCAATAATTTCTCCCTTTTTGATGATGTTAAAACTAAGCTAGAACAATCGAGTTAAGAACACAAATTCAATTTAAAAATATGAACTTAAGAATTGTCCAAAGTATTAAAAGTACATAACGTAAGATGATATATTTAAGATCATTCCCTTTTGATTCTTGGAATATCGTCTTGAAGAACCGATTCCCCGGTTAAAAGGTTATGCAACCAACCTACATCTCGACCACCACCACCACCACCTATATCGTTTCTTCGATCGCGGCCACCTCAATCAGATTGGTAGCTACCTCGGCCACCTTAAGCAGGTATTTTTTCCCGATCGAGTGCCATGAGTGCTTGACCCCCCTCTACTGCTACCTTCGCCCTTTTTAACATTATCAGGGTCGATATCAGCAATGGCTCTAGCTTTGGCAGCTTCAACCTCATTGTCTTCTTTGTCATCTTCTTGTTCTAGGCGTTTGGCTTGTACACTCCTTAGCGATTTGGAAACCTCCATATCTTGAAGAATTACAAATTCAATCAAAGACCTTGTCTCATGGTGAACCTCAAGACTGAAGGAATTCGACTCGGCAAAAATATTAGTATTTTGTTTGTGCATATTCTACTCCATCTTATTATACTGAGTGTCAAGAAGCTTTAACTCATACGTTTTTTTCAGCAGAATTTTATCGGTGCCTTTCTGAGTAGCAGTTAAGGCAACATTGGCTACTGTGTTTGCTATAGATCCCCTTTCAAGATTTTGTAGTCTGGATGACATATCTAGTATGTTCTATTGAATCTTGCCCAAACTATTCATAATATCCTTGTGGAAGCTTGCATCTCCAAGAGAGGCTTCCTTAGAAAAAGGAGGGCAGATGAGACAATTTGCGAACCAACAGGAACAAATCGAATAGGATTGGCACAAAGACTAACCTAAATCGAGTGCTCTAGTTCTTTGTCTTTGGTAGGTGCTTGGGAAGTGTTCCCTTGAATTTCACCACATAACTCCAAAATGCAACCTGACATGTCTTCAAAGAGATGAGGATGTACATAAATATGTTCATGAAGGGAACAAACTATCCTCACAAAAGGTAAGTGATTAAGGGTTGGAGGACTGGGCATCCTTTCTTCAGACGTCTTCTCTTCGGACGAAGAAGAAGACTTAGCATTTTCGGATTCAAGAGCTCTTTGGGAACTGATACGTTTCTCCTTAGCAGACGGGGTCAGCTCTTATTCAGATGGCTTCAAGGGTTCCCCTCAGCGGATGGGATCGGTTCTGGTTCAGATGGCTTCGAGAGTTCTCTCTCAGCTGACGGAGCCGACCTCTGTTTGGATGACTTTGAGGATTCCCCCTCAGTAGATGGAGCCAACCTCTATTCGAATGAATTTGAGGGTTCCCTCTCAACAGACGGTGACTTCCTTTGTTCAGACGTCAGGGGAACTTCAGACTTCTCTTTCTGAATTGACGGCGTCTACTCAAATTTAGGAGCAACGACCTCTTCCTCCTCAACGAGAGAAATTTCTAGTTGAGCTTTAGACAGGAGGGACGTCTGCTCAATGTTATGAAATTCATATAACCTCATTTCTTCAATAAATGATACCTTCAGTTTGGCGAGAAGAATAACCGCCTACTCTTCATCTTCCGAGAGCATCTGTTCAGCCCTAAAAATCTGTCGGGGCTCACCTTGAAAAGATGGCATGTCATCAATAGATACATTTCCTCATTGTCGTCTGAGCAATTGAGATCTGTATAAGATGGTTTGATGTGAAGACCAATATATTTAGATGACTTTGTTCTATGAATGAATTGGATGACAATGGAGCAATAGAAATCCATGAGTAAGCGGATACGATTTAGAATCTTCGCGTCCACTTGAGCTGTCTTGTCAAAGGACTTGAATTTTTCTCTCCATTGACAGTAATATGGAAAAAGTGTTTTCCCTTTCGCGTTTTCCACAACAAGCTATCTTCGCTTAAGAGCTTCATGGACATTCTTCGTTTCTGTCCAGGAGAATATAGACTTCTCCATTTCAACATTTCCTTACACTCCTTTGCTATATTCTTACCGGTTATCATCTTAGTGAATAGAGAATGGAGTCTGTGGCTCACCCACGTGTCGAAAGCTTTGATACTTTCAACTTCTTTCACTTCAACCTCTTATATTATAATGTCGACAATTTGATCAACTTCGGATGTGTGTTCAGAAGCAAACACAACCACATAATTTCTTTTCCGAAGAAGTTTGACAAGTTTAAGGGTAGGAACATGTTCTCTAAGAAGAGCGAATGGAGAAATGTACTTAGTAAGAATATTCTCTAAAATAGCGGCGTTAGGGAAGCAACCGTTTGGACGGGTGCTTCTTGATTAATACCAACAGCAACAGCAGTAGGCACATCCTCCTACTCTACTTCAGAAATACGAACTTTAATAATGTCAGCATATTTGTTGGCTATTAGTTCATAGGAGAAGACAATCGTGTATTTTCCTTGAAAATTCTCAATAGGGTGACCAATTGGCTCAACAGTTGGCCTATCAGCTTGTTCCACCACGAGAATTCTAACATTGGGCTCTATGGCTACAGGGACAGAAAGGGTTACCTTGAATGGCGTCTACACCTCAACATGTGCAAGCGACTCCTTGAACATCTTTTGCTGAGTAGTAAAAATGTCACTCGAGGTTGTAGAAGCATTGTCCTTGGAGGACGTCTGAATGGCTTTAGACGCCTCCTTTTGATTCTTTTTCATTTCCGTCTTATCAGCCTTAGAAGCTGATGTCACATCCTTCTCCTTCAATGGGCTAGCATAAGACGATGGAGAGAAAGATGACAAAGGAATGGACGCAATAGGGTTTCCTTCAACTCTCGCCCTTTTTGGAACGAAGTCAACTTCTCTAGAGTCCCTAACAGGTCCCCTTTTCTGACTGTTTGAACTGACAACAGACTCCATAACAGAAGGCCTAGCCCTCTTAGCGGGAGTCTTGCGGCTAGAGGTCGCCAAACGCTTGGACCGAGTAATCGACTAACCACTCATTTGAGGAGGCTTGGATTTAGACTTTGACTCCTTCACGAGCTTCATCCATGCCAAGAAGCTCTTCACAAAGATCTCCATCATTATTCGGTAGGGGTTAATAGTCGCACCCCCACCCATAGGAACTTCCAGATGCTCCAAGAGCTAGCATAGTTGGACTGTGAAGCCCATACTCTACTTGTGATGGAGAAACCATCTGACACAGAGTTGAGAAAAGAATGGACACCTAGTTGATTGGAATCCCTCTAGTTATAACTACCATATACTCAAACCAATCTTGAGTATAGAGATTGAAGGACACTGCTCTTCCTTGAAACGACTTAGCAACAATATCGTTCAAAATGTAGAAGTGGTATTTTATAACACTCTTCTTCCCGTTGATGTTAATCGGACCGCCTATGTCTGAGAAGAGGGTCTGCATTTCTGAAATAGTTTCTGCTGGAATCGCGACTTCGAAAGCGTGGCCCTCCAATGGAAGTTCGAAGAATTCGGCGAATAAGGCTTCGAAAATGGATAACTGGACGCACTTCACAGTCGCCTCAATGGAATCTCTAAGAACTTTCTCTGAACTCAAGAGCTCTCGGACTTCCTCTTCATAGAGAATGAACGAGCCTCCAAGAACTTCCTAAGGCCATACGCTTCCAGGGTTTTGAACATATCGACAACGTCCTTCTGTTCATAAGCATAGATAAATTCAAAGTCTACCTGTAAGATATGTTGAGAAAGAGAAACAATCTTCTTAGCAGCCATCTTTGAGATTAAAGAAAAGATGATGAAGAAGTTATGTTTTCTTTAGAGAGAAGGCAAAGAAGAGATTAGGGTTTTTCAGAAAGCTTTCAAAGATATCGTAAAAAAAGCTTTTTTGGCATGCAGGAAAGCCTTAAATAAAATGTGAAAGGTTACATGTCCAAAAGACAATTTTTGAAAATAGACCGTCATTTAATTAAAGCGTCTACCCAAGAATGGTCATCATTAATTAAAAGACATGTATAACTTAACTGTCATATATATTAGTGATATTATTAGCATTAAAAGACACGTGTCTTCAAGTAGTTGAAATGTGACTATTCAATTTCTGGGCAACAAAAAGTACATAGACAACTAATGGCAAATTGGACAGCTGTCCCACTCGTTTGAATATGAGGCACCTAAGTATAAACGTAGTTACACGTTTATGCCATCCGTATGCCTCACATCTAAGCTGGGTAGACGTCTTGTTTGGACGACGTCTAACCACATTCGTCTACAGACGTCTAACATGCGTCTGTTCGGACGACATCTAACCATGCTCGTCTACGGACGTCTAACATGCTTAGATAGTAAGTTTCTTCAGGCATATCACGTCTAATTAATGCTATCTTTAGACAACTGATCTAATCAGACTGATTGACACCTCCGTCTATACACGTCTGTCCAACCACTTTAATCAACAAATTTCCCCCCTCAGTTTGTGCATGTTTAATTAAAAAATATTTAATTGAGGTCTACAAGACCCAAAATATTTTTAAAGTGAGAAAGCTTAGTCTCGTGAGTGGCTTCGTGAACACGTCTGCCACTTGCTAATTCGTTGTGATATATTCTAGACGAATATGCTTTTGACTAACATGCTCCCAGATTACTCCATTCAGCTGACCTGTTCTACATATGAAATACATATTTACAACTTTTTGGTACCCATATTCAGTTGGGTCCTCAGTCAATCAGTCCTTTGGGAATCCATATTTGAGTTATCTTGATGGATTTTCCATGTTGTGTGGTGATTAGTGCGTACGATTTAGGCTTAGTAGACGTCTTCCTACTAACAGCTGATTCGTTAACTTTAGAGGATGCTTTTTTCTTCTTCTAAAACTCCTTGACTTCCTGTCAGGTTTTGGTTTGCCAGACTTGCTGGCTTCTCCCTTCTTGGGCTTCATCCAACTTTCAGTTTTCTTAACATAAACTATATCATCCTTTAAGGTTAGATCTTCAAAGCTAGGATCAGTTCCCTTATCAATTAAACTACACCTTACAAAGCTTATTGACTTAAACTTGTCTTTCACCGAGTTTAACTTTTCACAAGACTTGTCTGGGCTGGCATTATGAAATCCTAAACCGAATTTGTATCCGACAGGCCTCATCATACTTATTTGCTGTCTAAATGCATCTCCAGACCTGGTTCAGGAACTGAACACATAAGTTAAACGTTAGTTTTCAGAAGAAAGTGTTTGAACATTTTCGTTGAGCTTCTCATTCTCAGATGAGCTCAGCCACTTTGTTTTCAAAATCTTTTGGTTCAGAAGTTTGAGATGAACAAGATTAATCAGTTTCATATTTCAATCTTATTTCATTACAAGAGTCTGACAACTTTTTGTACTCAATGACCATGTCATTAAGTGCAATAGTTAATTTATCTCTTGTAAACTATTCAGAGGAGAAATCAAATACCTTAGATTCTTTCTCAGCCATGACGAAGGTAACAACTTCATCATCGTTGTCGCTGGATGAAGAATCATCTAAGTCGCTTTGGGCCTACTTGACCTTGATATCTGTATCCATGAGAGCCTTCAGCACTTTGTTGCCCTTTTCTCATCTTTCCTTTGTCATCACGCTTTAGTTTCCTACATTCCACCTTGAAGTGTCCAAGTTTATCATAGTTAAAACATTTCAAGTTAGCCTTATAGTTACTCTTATCATCATTGTTATTATTTTAAGAGCTTGAGTTATGATTGCTCTTTTTCATGAATTTGCCGAATTTCTTCACGAAGAGAGCCATGGCATCGTTGCTGATATGCTCAGCATCAGTCTTCACATAATTGGCAGCAGGTGGCTCCTTAGCAGTCACAAGTGCCTTGGTAAAAATGACAGACGTGGAATACTCCTCTTCGTTCCTAGAGTTTATCTCAAACTCGTAGGCCTTCAGATCGGCTAGCAAATCATAGAGCTCTATCTTTAGACTCCTTCATGGCCATCGTCTAAAATCCCACTCTCTGGGAGAGAACGCATGACTTTGATCGCAACCTCCATGTTGCTGTAAACCTTGCCCAAAGTGGAGAAAGTAGTGATAATCTTACTGAATCTCTCATCGAACTCAGTCATCATCTCTCTAGAAAGCATATTGATGTTATCAAAATGATGTGTGGCAACCATAAGTTTGTTTTTTCTGGTTTGCTCGTTGCCTTCATACAGTTGAGTCAGTTTCTCCCAAATTTCTTTGGTAGTGGGGCATGTGATGATCTTGTGGAACATATTGTCATCCAATGTATTGTAGAGGATGTCTTTAGCCATGTTGTCGAGGTTGTTCTTCCTCTTATCTTCACTGGTCCACTCGGATCTCAGCATCTCAATCTTTATCGGACCATCGGTGATGACAAACCACATGTCATCATCTATGAAAGATAAATGAGTTTGCACTCTTACCTTCCATTCGTTGTAGTTTTCCTTACAGAACATAGGAACTTTGTTGGTGGCATCCATATACATGATTTCGGATATGATGATGCTTGAGAATAGAAAACGAGGCTCTAATACCACTTGTTAGGATCGATGTTGACAATAGAGACGGGGGTCTAACTATTGTGAACAACTTAAAAACTTCAATTCGATTTTAACTCTGTTAGAAATTAAAATATGTTTCTATTCTTCACAAATCTTCACAAACTCTTGAACAAGTTCAAATGCGGAACCGTTTGTTAGATTTAAAGTTTCAGATGAATAAATGTCAATGGTAGAAAGTGAAGAACACAAGGTTTGTTTATGGATGTTCGGAGTAAACCCTCCTAAGTCACCCCTTCTTTCTCAACAGAAAATATGTTTACTAGAAAGTTTTGATTTGTATAGAACCCACTACACAAACCCAATCAGAAACCACAAAACTTAACAATTGACTACTTCTAAACTTCTAGCTAACACTATATTGAACAAAACACTCCATGTTCAACTTACAACACTGAGATTTCATACAGAATGAACAGTGAATGAATTACAGGATATTCACACAGACAAACAATAAATAATTATTGCTTGATCTTGAGAGATTGGATAATCAGAGAGAGCTTAAACAGCTTGTAAGACAGGTATGTATGAGGCAGATTGATGAAGCTTGTAACCGGTAGTTCATCCGTAGTCTTTGGGCTTCTATTTTAGTTGAAGTGCACCAACGATCGAACTTTCTTTGAGAACATGTGGCATGTGTCCGCTAGACGAACGCCAATAGTACGAAAGTACATCAAACTGGGCATTGGGAACGTGGCCATACAAGACAGGTAGTATGCCGAATATTCTCTGATATACTGTTATAT
The DNA here is from genome assembly GCF_907164915.1 of Impatiens glandulifera. Lineage (NCBI taxonomy): Eukaryota > Viridiplantae > Streptophyta > Magnoliopsida > Ericales > Balsaminaceae > Impatiens > Impatiens glandulifera. The sequence continues at coordinate 3,091,800 of NC_061870.1, read as the reverse complement.
TGCATCGTGGTCAATTTGAATATTAGTGTACGTGGCAGTTGTTAATTTGTTCAGATCAGCTTGCTTGTCAGACTATTGAAAACGGTAACTACAGATGAGCTGAGTAAGAACGTAGTTAGACGCTTCTTCGGTCATTTAAAGGAATTAGATGGCGTCTAATTGCGCTTTCCTTTAGACCACGTCTAAAGAAGTTAGACAGCGTCTAACTGCGCTTCCCTTTAAACCACGTCTAAAAGAGTTAGATCGCATCTAATTGCACTTTCCTGTAGAACACGTCTAAAGGAGTTAGACGGCGTCTAACTGCGCTTCCCTTTAGACCACGTCTAAAGGAGTTAGACGACGTCTAACTGCATTTCCCTTTAGACCATGTCTAAAGGAGTTAGATAGTGTCTAACTGCGCTTCCCTTTAGATCACATCTAAAAGAGTTAGACGGTATCTAACTACGCTTCCCTTTAGACCACGTCTAAAGGAGTTAGACGATGTCTAACTGTGCTTCCCTATCGACCACGTCTAAAGGAGTTAGACGATGTCTAATTGCGCTTCCCTTTAGACCACGTCTAAAGGAGTTAGACGACGTCTATCTTCGCTTCCCTTTAGACCACGTCTAAAGGCGTTAAACGACCTCTAACAACACTTTCATTTGGAACAAATCTAAAGGAGTTAGACCGCGTCTAACTGCACTTTTCCTTTAGACGATGTCTAAAAGAGTTAGACAACATCTAATTATGCCTCCCTTTAGACCACGTCTAAAGGAGTTATATGACGTCTAACTATGCTTCCCTTTAGACCACGTCTAAAGGAGTTAGACCGCGTCTAACTACACTTTTCCTTTAGACCAGGTCTAAAGAAGTTAGACGACGCCAAATTGCGCTTCCTTTTAGACCACATCTAAAGAAGTTAAACAACGTCTAAATGCGCTTCCCTTTAGACTTAGATCGTGTCTAACTGAGCTTTTTTTAGACCACGTCTAAAGGAGTTAGACCGTGTCTAACTGCGCTTCCCTTTAGACCACGTCTAAAGGAGTTAGACTGTGTCCAACTGCGCTTTCCTTTAGACCACGTCTAAGAAGACAATCTTCTTTAGATCTGTACCTGCACAAAGGAAAATAACCCAACTTAGTTTTATTCAAATCATATTATCAAAATTATGTGGTGCATAATCTTTAATGTTAACTAATTATTTCTTTTCTTAATTAATTTTCTCTTTTCTTTGTTTAATTTAACCCAACAGGAGTAGTGTTTGGTGTTTGTGTCTAAGTGAAATCATAAGAGAAAGTTAGATCCCCGACATATCAAGAGAAGCCGTCAATATAAGAGTGAATAAACTCAATTGGGAATTTCTCCCCACCGCCTTGTAGTATTATCTTAAAAGGAAAACTCACTAAAAATATGGAAGAGGGGATATAATCCTAGGACCTAAGTCAAACTCACAAAACATCACTCAAGCATTTGGAACAGATCGCCATTCCTCATTGGCTAATCTTTGCACATAATACTATAGGTGTATAGATGATGTCGCACAACGCACATCGTGTACTACCTTAAAATAAAGGGCGATGTGCCCAAGATTAGAACCAATGCACGTAGAAATGCGAAGTTGGGTGATGTACCTTTTCGCCTTTATTTATTATTTTTGTATTTTTAAAGTTTTTTTAAATTTTAGATTATTTATATAAAAGGTGTAAAAAATTATTTTTAAGAATGGACAAAATATATTTCAAGTTAAGCATCAATTACTTCCCAATAGAGTCGCCATAAAAGTTATAAGACCAAAAATCAACCCTTCTCGAGAAGGGTTTTCGTACTTGTTAGTCGCGCCCCATAATTCATCTATCTCTCGGGTCTCGAGTGAGACGAGGAACCAAAATATTAGGCTTGACTAGAATGTATATTAAAATGTCAAATTAGTCTAACTTTGACTTTTTTAGAATTGCCACCTAATTACTAGTCGAGAAATTAGGAAAGTAAAATATTTTACATGTTTAAACGCGTTTTATAGATTCTGTTTTTGGTTCATTGTTCGGTTACACGTGAGAAATGACCCTCACACTATGTCTCAACGTGCATGTCCCATTATAGTTTCTACTTTAAACTTTTGGCCATTTAAAAGGAATATTATTATACACCTTATTTATTTGTCCAACCCTTAAGCATGCGTCTAAAGGTAATCCAAGCCTAAACATGTGTCTAGTTTTGTATCATTATGTTCCTAGTGCACGTGTCTATGTCATTGGTCCTAAATCTAAAAAAAATCGGGTACTGGTAAACGAGTCGCGAAGATCGAAAAATAGAGGCATATATAAAAAAAGGTAAGATGTTAGTTAAAAAGAAGTAAAGTCTAAACGAATTATTATTTAATTTATTTAATTTATTTATATATGTATATATATATTTTGTTTAGAAATGATTTTTTTTGTGTTTTATATATATTCTTGAATTTATATAAATAAAAAGAAAAATAAAATTAAAAGAAAGAACTAAACATGTCCTAAAATACTTTTTCTTTTAAAAATAATGTTTTCTTGTATTTTATATATATATTTTTTTTATCTAATTAAAGCATTTAAATAAAAAATATAAGAACTCAAACTAAATTGGCATTAAGGCCAGTCAGTTTCCATGTAGCTCATGGCCTGTACGAGGGTCGGTTCGGATCTTGAGAGGTTCGGCCGATGGTTCAAGGTGTAGATGGGTGAAGTCAGATGGGTAGTATTTATTTAGAAAGAATTGGTTGGTGAGTTTGTTAGGTAGGATAGTTAAAGGTACTAGGAAGGGAGACCTTGGGTTCAAATCCTATAAGGCTATATTTAATTAATTAACTCCTATCCTCCTATCTGCACCATCTCCAAGTAGTTGATGGGACGTGGTAAGCTGGGAAGGGGTGGTTGGTAATCGCCCATCTGCACCATCTTCTATCCCTCAATTTTTACAACTTCTCACAATTGCTCACTACTTCAGCCACATCACCCACAATATTGACACCCCTTTGTCGTCGTCACCTGGTCGTCACCCGGTCTTCTCATAACTGTCACTAGTCAACTATGTTTCTCCCACATTCGGTGCGCGTATCCTCTCAATGAGATGGCTTTCGTTGACTCTTATGCCTATGTCGCACGCACGAGACCTATATTAGGCACCCTATCGATCCTGGAACTTCACAATCATGCCACGATCGAAGCTTGGCTAAAACCTTGTGCCTATGTCGCACGCACAAGACCCTTCTAAGGCACCCTCTCGTCTTGGAACTCTGTAATCATACCACGACCGAAGCTTGGACAATTTTTGTGCCTAGATCGCAAACACACGATACTTCTTAGGTAGCCTCCCGGTCATGACACTCGACAATCATGTCACGACCGAGGCTCAACTAATTATGGTTGTAACAAAAACCCTCCACTTTCTATATATGCACATGCATTGTCACCAAACAGATAATATATATATATATATATATATATTGAATTAAGGAAAACTAACATGATACCCCACAACCATGACCTCCACTTCAATTCAAAGTACTTTCAGTTAGAATCGAACCCATGATATTTTGGGTCTCTTAAGCCAACTCTTACCACCAGACTACATTGGTGGGGTTAAGAAAAGGCAATATATAATCATATATAGCTAGAGTATAGTTTAAAATAGTTGTTTTTTCTTAGATAGACCAGATTTAAACATCAAATTCACAAATTCAAATTTTGAATGAATGGTTACATGCATTAATAATAGAGAACAAAATGTATATAAATACCTTCGACGACGACGAAATAATCCTCCCGAGATATTGCCTGGACGATGCCAATATGCGACATACACACACATATATATATATATATAGAGAGACAAAAAACATGAGAAACAATTAAACGTTAATTAGTTAAGGTTAACTAGTTGTTAAATTAAGTTAAATAAAGAAAAGGGGAAATTAATTAAAAGAAAAATAATTAATAAATGAAAAATGTATTTAATTGATTAAAATAAACATAAGTGAATAAGTTTAAATCAATACGACATAGTTTTAATGATGTGTTTGTGAACAAAACTAAGTTGTGTAAATGTCTATACGCAGGAACAACTCAAGAAGTGCGCGAGTAGACGTCTCTCTTCATCAAACGTGTTGGTCTAAAGAAGTGCAAAAGAAGACGTCTAACTTCAACAAATGCCCTGGTCTGAAGAAGCGCGAGTAGACGTCTCTGTTCATCAGACGTTCTGATTTCATGAAGTACGTGAGCAGACGTCTTACTTCAACAGACGCCCTGGTCTAAAGAAGCGCGAGTAGACATCTCTCTTCATTAGACGTGTTCGTATGAAGAAGTGCACGAGTAGACTTCTCTCTTTATCAAACGTGTTGATTAAGTCCTATGTTCTGACCAGATTTGTGTAGTTTCTATACGAATCAAAGCCTTCTAGAAACAAAAGAAGGTGTGACGTAGGAGTTTTATCTCCGAACATCCATAAAACTATTGTCTTATTTCATTTTTACATCTTCCGTTGTGTATCTACCGCATTTCGACACTTGAATCCGTTCAAGAGTTTGTGAAATTTGTGAAGAATAGAAACCTATTTAAATCTCTAATAGGATTAAAATCGAAATGAAAGTGATAATTAGCTCAACAATATTCACCCCCATCTATTGTTGTAAACGATCCTAACAAGTGGTATAAGAGCCATGTTTTCTATTCTTAAGCATCTTCAAATATCAAAACCATGTCCATCCTAAGCAAAATCCCTATGTTCACGAATGAAGACTATGCTAACTGGAAGATAAGAATGCAAGCTCATTTGGCCGCTCTAAATGATGACATCTGGTATGACATCACCGATGGTTCAATGAAAATTATGAAGGCCAACACTGCCACAACTTCATCCGATGGTGCTCCTGTGACGAAGGAGAAACCAAGATTTGAGTGGACTGCTGAAGAAAACAGGAAGGTCAACCTCGATAAATTGCCAAAGACATTCTTTACAAGATGCTGGACAAGAATATGTTCAGCAATATCAAGTCATGCTCTTCAGCCAAAGAAATTTGGAAGAATCTAACTCTGCTATGTGAGGGCAATGATCAAACCAAATAAAATAAACAAATGGTTGCCACACAGAAATTTGATAGCATCAAGATGCGTCTTGGAGAGAAAATGACTAAATTTGATGAAAGATTCAGTAGCATTATCATTGAACTCTCCACTATGGGAAAGACATATAGCAATAGAGAGGTAGCCATTAAAGTAATGAGAGCTCTTCCTAGAGAATGGGACATAAATACGATGGCAATGAGGGAATCTAAAGACCTAAATAAGATGGAGTTGCATGACATGTTCACCGATTAGAAAGCCTATGAGTTTAAGATAAACTCAAGGAATGAAGAAGATCCATCTACATCTACCATCACTAAAGCGCTGGTGAATGCTGAAGAGCCACCTACCGCGACAACTGTCAAGTCGGCTGAGCAGATCAGCAATGATGCCATGTCACTCTTCGTCAAGAAGTTTGGCAAATTCATGAATAAGACTCACTTTAACTCAAACTCTAATAATAATTATTATTATAAGAATGTATCCAAAGCTAACTCGAAGTGCTTTAATTGTGACAAACCAGATCACTTCAAGGCGGATTGCAGAAAGCCAAAGAAGGATGATAAGAAGTATCATGTTAAGAAGAACAAGAAGGATTAAAAGGTTCTCCTGGATGAGGAAAGTAAAAAGCAAATGAGTTGACAACGACTTAGATGATAGCTCATCAAGAGAGAGTGATGATGAAATCGTTAAATGCTTTATGGCTGACGACTCTGAGGTATTTGACTTCTCTTCAGACGAGTTCACCTAGTGTTTTGAGTAATCACATAAAAATAACCGCTAACTAAATTTGTGATTATAGTGATGATGTTCATAGGATGTTTCGTGAAAAGTTGTTGAGTCTGATCATTAAATTAATTAGATTAGATAGACTACAATACTAAATTTTATGGCTTACCACTAATTCAACTTTTTTTTACATATTTTATACAAAGACACCAACAAAGCCAAGTAGTTCTGACAAAAAGTAATAACCTAAGTTGTTTCTTTATATCTTCTCTAAAAATATCGCTGAACATTGAATGAGATAATCACTGAACATAATTTTGGTTATAATCTCTCTTTTGTAGGTTCTATAGGAATACACTAGAAATGACATACAACTCAAACGTCTCTGTGTAGATGCTAAATGAAGACTTTGTTAAAGACAACCACTCCCAGTTTGTGTCTTTGTATTTTAGAAAAATTATAGATTTGGGTTATAATTTAGTGTCTATTTTTCAAATTTGGACATGTGTTTTACTAAACAATCATATTTTCTACAAATTTTATCCAAGATCTGTAGACAATAAATTTTCAAACCTGAATATACAACCTTTTAAAATAATCATGATCTCAAGTATGTTTCATACAATAACTTGTTGAACAAAGATTTAAAACAAAATGACTAATTCAAGAACGGCATCTTTATCTGGTTCTATGATAAATTAAAAATAAAATAATTAATTAAAGAACCACACCTTAACCGGTTCTCAGTTTAATTAAAAATAAAATAATTAATTCGAGAATGACACCCTTAACGGATTTTGAATTAACTAAAAACAAAATAATGAATTCATGAATGACAGCAATCTGGAATTAATTATTATGAAAATATTTTAAGAATAAAATGCATAAAATAAATAAATATAACCAATAGCCTAAGACTGTATAGTTTTTAATAATAATTGTGTGTTTTTTTTTGTGTGTTTGTTAGAATTAAAAAATAAAACCGTAAAGGGTTCGTCAGAAACTACCGTGGGCGGCGAGTGGCTGTTAGCACCAAAGCATGGCCGATGAGAAGTTCAATCATGTTCTAAGATTTTAATGGGAAATCATGATCAAGTTTGATTCTCTCAGTCCATTGATCATATATCTGGTATGCATTAAATTTCATATACTTATGTATATCAATAAGATATATTGAATTATTTAAAATTGTTTATAAGTTGTGGACATGTGCACTCTTTGACTGTCCCAAGCCTAAAGATGAATAAGACAAATCTATAGTACAAGCACATAAATAAATAACTTTTATTTGAGAATATAAGTCTATAAAAGATGGATTGACACTCCAACACTCCCGAAAATCAAAAATTGACATGACCTAATTTACCAACAATACACTAACTCAGTTTATTTAGTTATTTTTTTTTTCAGAAAACGGTTAAAATCATTTAATTAAAATCCTAAAAATGGGAGGATTAAGAATCAAAGATAGACAAACTCTAACTATAATTAAATGATGACAATCAAACAACTCATAAAACTTGATTAGTAGCAATCAAAATACAAACAGAGATTATAAACAAAAATTATAAACTATATCAAATCCTAAACATCCCAATTAGGATTTTATTTCCATACCAACCTGCTGTATCAACAGGTTGTCTTCCTCTTTCTCTTGTCCTTCCTCTTGCTATGAAAGAGGATGAATTGAAGAGGTTGATGGATACTGCCTCTTCTTATTTTGATTTCTTTCTTTTATGAATCCGTTCTAATTTGATAGAAAGAATAATTTTTAGGATTATTGGCTCTTCACCTTGTTGATCTCAACTTGAATTTCTAGATAATTGTCTTCATTTTCTTAAGCTTTGGAATCCTCAGAAAACTTTAGATTCTTTTGTATCAACCTTGAAATTCTCTTATTTCTCTTGATTAGTCTGAGTATCTTCCTCTCTATTTTATCAACAACCACTTCAACTTGATTTGATTGTGATTCCTCAACTATCTTTTCAACATGATTAGGTTGAGGTTCCACCTCCTTCTTCGTACTTCTTTCTTTTTGTACAAAATTTTCTTTATCTTTTGTTTATTGTATTTAACCACGTTTTGCTCTTTGATGATAGGCACCTCTATGTCATTTCCTACATCTTTATTTTCCAACCTTTATGAATTTTATAATCTTCTTCTTTAGCCAAATCACATTTTGGGCTTGCATGTTGGAAGGTATTGCAGAAAGATCATCTTTCTGGCTTCCACTCATAAGTTATTTCCATGACAGTAGTTTTTTTTGTCTACTACTGTCATACTTTTCGGTAGTGTGCTTCTATGATGCACCTCAATGTTAATTCTAGCAAAAGATATGTGATCTCCTCCTTCAGTAATTGGGTCCATGTATAATGGTCTACCTAATAAATCTGCAAATTGACTAAGAGCTTCAGAATTATACATATGTGCAGGCATATTCAAAAGCTTAAACTGATAGAAAAATTAAGTAAGTTAATTTTTGGAACCGGCCAGACGAACTAAACAGTTGTTAACTTTCATGTGCAGGTAAAGATCAAAACCGCATGAACCGGTTGGGGCATCATAAAACCGGTTGCTGATATACTTCAAAGAAATTAGTTCCAAGTGATCAAGTTAAAGATCAGAGGAACCGGTTTTCACTCCCTCAAGCGACCGGTCAGCAAAGACTAAAGCTTACATACCAGCCAGATCATACTGCACAAGATACAAAACCGGAAGATTCAAACTTTAAGAGTGACGTACCATGACGAAAGAAACGTGTCTTGAAAGAATAAAAGAAGATCAGATCCGATCGGAAGCATGCGAGGAAAGCAATGATGCTTTATTGATCTGAAGTTGACAACCTAAGGTGGATGCTCAGCACGTGTCCAAATCTGAAAACCGATTATGTCATCTTCTGCTCAGAGCTGCCTGCATGACTGCCAAGTGTTGAGGAAGGTGAAGCGTGCAAGTAACCTCTCTGCATCGGCGTGATAACGATCAACCAATCCAAAGGAGAGAGAAGAAAGTAACCGTTGGCTCTTCTCAGCTATAAAAGGGAGACGAAACGTCTTCATTTAATGCAAGTTACGAACGCAGTTGTAAAATTTACAGATTACGAAAAACAAAAGCATTAAGTTAGAGAGATAAACTCTTATATTCCAAAACCGATGTGTCTAAAACCGAAAGCTCTCTGTATCGTGTTGTGTTGAGTTGTTGTATTACATCAAAGAGTGAGTTTGGTGTAACCGGCGAATAGCGAAGTTGGGCTCGACCGGCAGTGCTCTTGTAACTATAAAAGTTAGTGGATATCCTTCTCATAACCTGAGAAGAAAGGGTGACGTAGGAGGGTTTGCTCCGAACATCCATAAAAATTCTTTGTCTCGTGTTCCTTCTTTTACTTTCATTACTTACTTACTTAACCCAACCTCAAACCAATCGTACTCCTTAAACCGGTCTATTTCACATCCATAAAACCGACTCCTTATAAAACATCATCTAAAGTCGCATACGTTGCTTCAACCTGAAACAGACATTTCCGCCCTTGAACCCGGTTCAAGAGTCTGTGACAGTTTGTGTAGTGCTGAGAACGGTTATAGTCTCTAACCGGACTATCACCAAAGAGTGTTGTGTGTTGTTGTAAGCGGTCACCCTTCCTGAAACCGGAAACACCCCGGTCCTCCAAGGGCGTCCCCGATCCTAACAAGTGGTATCAGAGCGAGGTTCTTAACACTCTAGCAACCGAAGAAGATGGGAAGCATGACCCACAGCGACAAGCCGCCAATGCTAAACAGCGAAGCGTTTAGCATTTGGAAGAAACAGATGTATTTACATCTGATTACATTAGATGATGAGATGAGCCGAGTCCTGAAAGAGGGACCGATCAAGATCAACAAGGAGGCAGACCTATGGACGAATGAAGATCGAAGACGGAGTAACCTGGACAACCATTTCATGAGACACATCTACAAGGCTATAGATGATAACACTTTGAACAAAATATCAGAGTGTGAAAATGCAAAGGAAGCCTGGGAAACGATCATTCAGATCCATGAGGGAAACGAAAGAACTAAGGAGAACAAAATCTTGGTGGCTACACAGAAGTATGAAAACATCAGGATGAAACCGGGGGAAAACATGAAGGAATTCAGCAACCGGTTCACTAGTGTAGTCAACGAGCTTCAAACACTCGGAAAGAAGTATGACAACCGAGAAGTAATAATCAAAGCCCTAAGATCTCTGCCAAGCACGTGGGATATCAAGACCATGGTGATGAGGGAATCAAGCACCCTCGGGCAGATGAAGTTGCATGATGTGTTCGAGGATCTAAAAGCCTACGAGTTCGAGATCAAGTCTCGGATCGAAGACGAAGCATCCACATCAACCGCAACCAGAGCTTTGGTTACATCGGTGGAACCGGCGGTCCAAGTTTCAACTGTTCCGACTCCAGTCAAAAACACCGATCAAATTACTGAAGATGTCATGGCGATGCTAGCTCAGAAATTCGGAAAATTCATGAAGAAGAGCCAGCCACCATCTAATAACGATTTTAATTATAACTATGTAGATAAATCAAACAAAAGATGCTATAATTGTGATGGTTTTGGACATTTCAGGTCAGAGTGTAGAAAACCAAGGAGAGACGATAGAAAACCGGAAGGAAACTATCAGGGAAACAACTATCAGGGGAATAACTATCAAAACAACCGGTACCAGGGAAACAACTACCAAGGGAACAACTATCGGGGAAATAACAACCAACGAAACGACTACTGGAGAAACGATGATCGGCATGCTGACGAACGAAAGGAGATTCAGAAGGCACTCATTGCATCCGACGGCGGAAGCGAGTGGGCATACTCCGATAATGAAGACGGTGAAGAGAAAGTAACCTGCTTCATGGAAAATGACGAAGAAGTATTTGATTTCTCTTCTGACGAGTTTACCAAAGAAGATCTGGTTTCTGCACTCAACCAAATGGTTGCTGAGTTCAGAAACATATCTGCATACATACCGACTCCTGTAGAAACTAAAACCGAACGAATAAATAATGTATATGATAAAACACGTGAAATCAAAATGTATGAACCGGATGAACTATTCTCCGATAATGAGAAGACAGTTCAACCGGTAACCGAAACCGATGAACGAGCAATGTACGTCACAGCTGCGTGGGAGAGATCACGTCAGGCGGTAAAACAAATGTGTAACTATAAACGACACCCTAAGTGTCGGTATGGTATCGGTTATGAACCAAATAAACAAAACGAATCAAAACAACCTAACGGGATGAAACTCACGAAGAACAATCTTCCGTTTATAAAATTTGTCAAGAGTTCACAAACCGAGAGTAACTCAAAACTGGAAGAAACACTTAAGTATGTAAGTCCCAATGAATCAGAAAAATGGCTTCATCCTGAGAGAAGGAAAGTCAACCGGAAACCGAATAAACCAAATAAAAATCGACATCAAAGAGACTCATCACAACATAGGGCATTCTTGAGCAACAGCCAAGAAGTTAAGCCAAATATTATAAAAACTGACACCGGGAAAGTGATCCGACTTATTCAAGTTTGGATCCCAAAGGGACTAATCAACCATGGACCCAACTAAATGTGGGTACCAAAAATGTGTAAATAATTGTTTGTTGCAGGCCAGGAGGAGCAACCGGCTAAAGAACTCGGAATGGTACCTGGACAGCGGATGCTCAAGGCATATGACTGGAAACAAAGAGCTACTAACTGACATCAAGTACGAAACCGGAGCAATCATCACATTCGGGGATAACTCGAAAGATAAAACCGTGGGCAAGGGTAAGATTGTCCATGGTAATCTATCTATAAGTAATGTACTCTTAGTAGAAGAATTGCGTTTTAACTTGTTAAGCATAAATCAAATGTGTGATGTGGGTTACAAAGTTGAATTTCATAAAAACTCATGTTTAGTTAAAAACCAAGATAATGACATTCTGTTAACCGGTAACCGGATGGGAAACATTTACAAAGTTGATTGGAAAACTGATTTTGAAAAACCTGTGTGTATGATAGCCGGAAATGATCCAAACTGGCTTTGGCATAAACGGTTAAACCACATGAATTTCAAAACGATTAACTTCATTTGTTCCAAGGAACTAGTCCACGGTTTTCCAAACGTTAAATTCTCAAAAAATAAAGTATGTGCTGCATGTCAAATGGGCAAACAAGTAAAATCATCTTTCAAAAGTAAAGGAAATTATCAATCTGAACGATGCTTAGAACTCTTGCATATGGATCTGTTTGGTCCGGTCAAAGTAACTAGTTTAGGAGGCATGCATTATACTATGGTAGTTATTGATGATTATTCTAAATTTACGTGGGTTACTTTTCTAGCTTCTAAGTCAAGCAACTCCAAACCTGATTAAACTGATTTTGAGAATACAAAATGAAAAATCCATTCGAGTGAATAAAATCAGAAGTGATAGAGGAACTGAGTTTATAAACAGTAATTTAACCACTTTTCTTGATGACTCCGGTATTAGACACGAGTTGTCTAGTGCCAGAACTCCTCAACAAAATGGCCTGGCTGAGAGAAGAAACCGAACTCTCAAGGAAGCCGCAAGGTCAATAATAGCTGATTCGGGTATCGCTCAAAAATTTTGGGCTGAAGCTATCAACACCGCTTGTTATACACAAAATCGATCTTTAGTAACTAAACGGTTTTCTAAAACTCCTTTTGAAATTTACTTTGATCAAATTCCAAGTGTACGGTACTTTCGAATTTTTGGTAGCAAATGTTTTGTTCACAATAACGGCAAGAATTACTTGACCGCTTTTGATGCTAAATCCGATGAGGGAATAATGTTGGGATATTCAGCTATGAGTAAAGCCTACAAAATATATAATACTAGGACTTTAACAGTTGAAGAAACCGCACACGTTGTTTTCGATGAATCGGTCGAACGAAACACTACACTACCCTTCGACCTTCACAACAGAATGGAAAATTTTAATATCTATTCTGATGATGAAGACGAGGTTCCGGTTTTTAGACGATTTGTCAAGGACCAAGCGGTTGATGCTGAACCTCAGCCTGATCAAGCTGCTTTATCGCAGAAAGTTGACGCTTCAGTTTCTACTGAAAAATCGGTCGGTCTGACTCTGTTCAACCTACCGATCAGTCTAACCTTGATGAGCCAACCGAAAGCTTGGTAGACACGTCTCGGATTAACCTCAGAAGGAACAAAAATCATCCTCTTGAACTAGTAATAGGTAACATATCCTCACCCGTCCGAACTAGGCAACAAAATTTGGATCACTATGAAAACTCAGCTTTCATATCACAAATTGAGCCGAAAAAGGTGGATGAAGCATTGTCAGATCCAGATTGGATCTTAGAAATGCAAGAGGAATTAAACGAGTTTGAGAGAAATAAAGTCTCGTACCTAGTCCCTAGACCGAAGAACAAACCGGTTATAGGAACCCGATGGGTATTCAGAAATAAACTCAATGAAGACGGTTTAGTTACGAGGAACAAAGCCCAGTTAGTGGCTCAAGGCTATAAACAGGAAGAAAGAATTGATTTTGAAGAATCATTTGCCCCTGTAGCTAGACTTGAGGCCATTAGAATATTTTTAGCATACGCAGCTTTTAAAAACTTCAAAGTTTTTCAAATAGATGTTAAGAGTGCTTTTCTAAATGGTAAAGTAAATGAAGAGGTGTATGTTAACCAACCTCCAGGTTTCAAAAACCCAGAACACGAAAATCACGTTTACCGGCTGAACAAAGCCCTTTACGGTTTAAAACAGGCTCCAAGAGCTTGGTATGACACATTGACACAATTTTTATTTGATCACAAATTCACAATAGGTTCGGTAGACAAAACACTTTTCAAATTTGAAAGGAAGGAACAAATATTACTTGTTCAGATCTACGTTGATGATATTATATTCGGATCAACCGATCCAAAATTATGTGACAAGTTCTCGAAAATGATGACTGATAGATTTCAAATGAGTATGATGGGAGAATTGAGCTTCTTTCTAGGGCTCTAGGTTAAGCAGATCGAAGCCGGAATCTTCATAAGCCAACCGAAGTACACAGCCGAACTACTGAAGAGGTTTGGAATGGATACATGCGTCGAAGCGGCTACGCCAATGAGTCCTTCCGTAAAGCTGGACAAAGATGATGATGGTCAAACCGTTGACATCACAGCCTATCGAGGAATGATCGGATCATTGCTGTATCTCACAGCCAGCCGACCTGACATTTTGTTTGCGGTTGGAGTGTGCGGAAGATTCCAAGCAAATCCAAAGCAATCTCATTATACGGCGGCCAAAAGAATCCTAAAATATCTGAAGGGAACCCAAGAAGTGGGACTTTGGTACCCAAAAGACTCGAGCTTCAACCTCATAAGCTACTCAGATGCCGATTACGCAGGATGTAAAATCGACAGAAAGAGCACAAGTGGAACCTGTCAGTTCCTAGGGGACCGGTTAGTCACTTGGAGCAGCAAGAAACAAACATATATTGCAACATCAACCGCAGAGGCAGAGTACATAGCGGCTGGAAGCTGCTGTGCACAACTTCTCTGGATCCAATAGCAACTAAGGGACTTCGGGATAGAAGCCAAGGAATCTCCAATCTTCTGTGACAATACCAGTGCTATAGCGATTACATACAATCCGGTGTTGCACTCAAGAACAAAGCATATCGATATCCGACACCATTTCATCCGGGAGCACGTTCAGGAGAAACACATCCGGTTGGAATATGTCTCAACCGAGCAACAAGTAGCGGATATATTCACGAAACCGCTACAGGAAGCTAACTTTCGAAATATCTTGGGACTTACTAACCTTAGTCAACTCATTTCATGATTATGCTTGTATAAAACCAGGATATGTGTTCAGGGAGAAGCTCTCGCTTCTCAAACCATATTCAAATAGGCCATTGATAAATAAAAAATGCTAACCGGAAGGAAGTCTCCGGTTATGCCCGATTAATTCATAATTTCAAATCACATGTATATTTACTATACGGTTGAAATAACCAGGCTTAAGTGGATAAAATAAATCCAAAATTGAACAAATGTTGACGTAAATCAACAATTTTCTTCATAATCGGAAGAAAATATCCTACTAAAACCGGTTATGAAAAACCGCTTCGTACAAATGCATTCTGGTCTGATTGGATGAACTTCTTCGGCTAACCTGGGATGACTGACTGAGTTTTCATGCATATTTTGAAAAATGAAGCCTGTAATAAATAAAAATAGTCTACCACAATCGAGATGACGACATGTGTCCATCATCAAGAGAGGGAGACTCACATCTTGTCAATAGATATTTGTCATCATTAATATCTTGGTAATAATTAGATTTTACCTTGGAAATATACATTAGTTACTTCAACAAGTTAAAGTCTATTAAATGACTGATGACATCATCAAGAATGCTTAAAACTCATTAATCTAGCCGAACCCCTGGCTATATAAACCACCCTTAAACCTTCACAAAACTTCACAAGATTACTATTCACAAGTATCATTCTTGAGATTAACCCTCTCTCTCAAGAACATGAACACCAACTCCCTAGCAAAGAAGATTCTATTGGCAGATTTTAATTCAATCTACTAATATGAAGATCACGAAGTCAAAGAAATGTTCTTAGCCTTAGAAAGAAGCGGGCTAAGAAGCTTCCTCGAAAACAGATTCATTCTCGACTACCTAGTAGTCGAAGAATTCTTCCAGACCGCAAAAGAAGTGCATCGAGATATAATCATTGCACAAGTCTACGGTCAGAAGTTCTTATTCAGCGAAACGGATTTCCCTGTATACGGCGGTTTTCCCAATGAAGGGGTAACCGACTTAACATACTCCCCAGTGACCATGGAAGAGATGTGTCGCCGGTTCTCAGGATCTGACATCCCGGTTAAACCCTGGGGTGCTAAAAGCTAACTATCTCATAAGTACCAGCTTCTCTGTGAGATTTTGGGAAAGTCCGTTTTGGGCAGAGAGAAAAGTTACTATTACACCCAAAGGCTCTTCGAGATGATGATCGCTGTAACGGTTGGGACACCGGTTAACTGGTCCTGGATCATCTTCAGTAACCTGAAGAAAATGATCCTCTCCAACAAAACCGGCTACGCTCCTCAGCTGAGCGGTTTTTGTGCAAGTCTAGACATCCACTCCGGACCATTCGTAACTCTCCATCCCAGGCATGTGCTCACCAAGGAAAGAGTACAAGATATGATCGACCGGTGGGAAGCAGTCAAGGCTAGAAGAAATCAAGCGGCTGAGTCATCTAACGTCTAGCCTGTCCTTTCCTCTGTCCTATTTTATCTATTTTCCAAAACCGGTAATTTTGATGTACTACCGGTTTTGCACCTCAATTAATGAAGCATATTTCCTTCCTCTTTTAATCCAAAATCTAAAGTCATAAATGCTCAAAACACTTAATGTGCCGTATCAAAGTAAAATCAGATCACTCTTGGAAACAGAAATATTCATTCTCAATAAGCATGCCTGACGTGATTCGACAAGACATGTCTTTATTCCCTTGAAAAATTACAAAGTAATGACTAGACATAAACGGCTAGATTTTTCAAAATATCCTCATTAAATGCTCTCAACCGTTCCAAGCTATAAAAGGGGGTTCATTCCTCCATTTTCAAAACACGCTTCCAGCATTCCTTCTCTCTAAAACTTGAAAGTTCAGAAAAATCCTTCCAAAACTTTCCTCAATCTTCCGCATAATGTCGGTCGAACTCAGAAATACCCTTATCGTCGATTTCGAAGACGTCAAAGATAGTGCATACATTGAATGTATTTTTCAACATATCATAGAATCAGGACTTCAAGGTTTTCTTAAAGGTTCAGACACTATCCTCGTGGAGGAGGTGTGTGAATTTTTCAACAACGGTCATGTTCTAGATGATGGCAGCATCCGCACCATCGTCGACGGTCAATTCCTTCGGTTTACCGAAGAAGAATTTGCCAACTTCTTTCACCTTCCAACCGAAGGTTTTTCGGACTTCCCAACGTCGTTCCTGCCGGCTAAGGAAGACTTCTTCCAGATTTTCTCTTCTTCCAACGCTCCGATCAAGGACTTTGGGAAGAAAGAAACATTCGCTCCTCACTACCAAGTTCTGCACGACTTGGTTCAAAGGTCTATCATGGGCCGAATGCCTAACCAGAACTACAACCTGGAGGCTTTCGACATCATGATAGCCATCATTCGAAACTCGTCAATCAACTGGGCAACCTACCTCTTCAACAAATTGAAGCAGCTCATGACCGCTGCAAGGGGAAGGACCAGTTTCGCTCCTCAAATCACCCGGTTCCTGATCTCTAAGCGCCGCAACCTTGGAACCGGTGTTCCGGTCGGACCGTCCAACACTATCACCATGCTCATGATGCACAGGTGGATATCAAGGATTGAGGAACGGTCACCCGAAAACACCGTGGACAAGTGGTACGAAAGGATGGTGGAAGGGGAATGGTTCAAGGAAGACTAAATTATTTGTCTTTTCTCTCCGGTTTTTAGTCATTTTGCTGTACGACTAAAACCGCTCAATGTTCGCTCATCTTTATCTATGAAATATTTAATTTTTTTTTAAAAAAATCTCCGGTTTTCATTCATTTCTTTCTTTCCAGCTGTAGAAATTTATACACAACACCTTAAATGTTAACCGAAACTTCCAGTTAACAAGTCTTCAAGTAAAACCGGAACTACGAGCAAAACAAAAAATTTGAAAAGTTTAACCGCCCACGGTTTTACCTCCCAAAATTTACCGCCCATGGGTTTTCCGCATTTACCGCCGAAAGTTACTGCAGTAACTTTTGGAGGGAAAATTGGCGCCAAAAACATCAAGCGACGGTTCATCTTCTAACCGTTCGAAACCGTCATCTATATAAAGTCTAATCATCTCATTCGACACTTGTGCTTTCTCTCTCTACAAATCCCCAGATCTTCAAAGGCTCTCTTATCTCCGATCATCATCGTTCTTTATTCCTCTCTTTTCAAAAAACTATCATGGATCTAAGCAAAGCTCATTTCCAATGGATGTTGCAAGTTGATTTCGCAGATATTGATGAACACGCCGATGACAAAAACAAGGCTGTTCTTCAATCTCTAAGAGATTCTGGGTTAGAGGAATTCCTATCTGGCCCGTTCATCATTTATCCGGCGGCGGTGACGGAGTTTCTGGCGACGACGACGCTCACAAAGAGGAAGATCTCCGCCAACGTCAACGGGAAGAACATCCTGATCACCGAAGAGCTATTTGCTGAAGCTCTCGGTCTGCCCAACACAGGCCTGGATCTCAAAGTTGATCTAACCGCTGCAGAATCAAACGCTGTCCGGTTGGTGATATCTTTTTCAGATTAGGATCTGGTAATCCACTCTAGCCGGAAGAATAAGCTAAAACCGGAATTCAGATGGTTGCTGAACGTCATCGCCCGCTCACTTCAGGGAAGAGGAGGTAATTTCGACAACTTGACAAAACTCAAACTCAAAATGCTGATGGCCATTGTCCGCGATGACAAGGTGGACTGGGGATACGTTATTTTCGAAGAATTTTGCCAGATGGTGATTAAGAAGGATGGCCGGGTTCAGGCCTTCGCAATGCAGATCGTCAAAATCCTTAAGTTCCTTAATGTGGAACTGGGTGAAGGTGAACCGCTCCCAATCATCAATATTCTCGACTTAGAGTCAATGATTGAAAAACTGGAGAAGGCGATCAAACTCAAGTCATCCAGAACAAAGTCGTCCAAAGGGACCGGTTCTTCCGCTCCGGCTGAAGAAGTAACCAAGCAAAAGAAACCGAAAAGAAAAGCGGTTGAAACCGAAGCTCCACAAGAACCGAAGGGGAGGAAGAAGGCGGCTGCAAGGAAGAGTTCCAACAAACCGGCGGACTCCGAGAAAACTCTTTCCTCGGATAATCCACCAGAAAGAACCGCAGACGTCTTTCAACCCATTCCCATCAACACCGTTATCCCTACCCCCGTTCCATCTAACTCACCAAGGCAAACCGAATCCTCGGGGAGCTAGAAAACCGAATCAGCGTCCAAGGAGGAAGCAGAGGTAAGCTTACACTCTGAAACCTCCAAGTCACCAAGTAAACGAATTGAAGAGGTATTAGCCGACGTGGGCTTAAACACCTCTAAAGCAATTGAGGACGTAGTCCAAGACATTACAAGGGAAACCGAGGACGATGTGTCAAGTCGTCGCAAATCAATTGATCAGGTTGAGATACCCGATCAGAGTGAAGTACAACCGGTCGAAGAAACGGCCAAAACAGTAGACATAACACCTCCGGCTCAGGAGGGTAATCTTGAAGAACAGGAACCATCCGGTTCCGCAGGGGGCAAGACAGCTCCAGAAAACCAATCGGCTCAGGATGGGCCATCTGACTCAGCACCAATACCTGAAAGTTTTGTTCAGGTCAACAAAGGCAAAGGGGTTCTTGTCGAAGATTCAACGGTAACAGAAAAAGGTACGCTGCAAACCGGTCATCAACTAGAAGTCATAACCGGGGACGAGGTTCCCTTTACCGCAGAACATGAAGATGAAGTTTTCGAGGAACTTCTCAAGTACATGAACAAAGGGGCAAGTGATGCGATAGCTCCATATCTCATGTGGGTAAAGCTCCGGTGTGAAACAAAGATATCCGACATGGCTTCAGGATTGAGCGGCAACAAGCATTGGGACAGACTCATCAGGCTGGAAGAAAGGGCCCTTCAATTAGCTCACACTAATCTTATCCAACCTGCCTTTAGCAAAACCGGAGTAATTCTTGAGAACGCTCGGTTACAAGCAGTGGAGAATTCATTTAAAGAAACTGAAGGAGCGACGCTAAATCCGATCGAAATGAGAATGTCTAAACGGTTCCATGCGGTGCGAGAAAAACTCGTACAAAATCTCGACCATCTTGATATGCAATGGAGGAAAGGTTGCCGAAGCCAACTCAATAATGCCGATATACACCAAAGTAAGCCATTCTATGTAATCGGGGAATCATCTACAACAGCGGAGAACCTGGAACAAGAATCTTCTCAAAATGCTCCGGAAATCGATCAAATGAAGCAGGCGGTGATTGATACCATTGATTCATGTCTTGGAAGTTATAAAACCGCAACCGATGAGAGGATTGCAACGGCTGAAGCTAATCTGTCAAACACTATACGGGGATCTGTACAAACCGAAATCGCAAACATCGTTCAAACATCTATCAGATCCATGATAGATACGGCTGTGCAGACCTCAGTCAAATCCTTGATCGCCGAGTCCATCCAAACCGCAACCGCCCCATTATTAGAAATGCTGCAGGCGATGGCCATTCAAATTGGGGAGTTGTCCAAAATCCAAGTCAGCAAGACTCAAACGCAAATCGAGTCTGATGCTGAAACCGCTAAGAGGCTGCAAGAAGAAGAAATGGAAAGGGAACGGGTGCAGAAGGAGATTGAAGACAAAGATTATGAGCTTGTCCAAAAGTGCAACGAGGAGGAACAGGCAGACATCCAGGAACCTCCACCGGCTCAACCGTCTCATTCAATGAACACAAGGAATAAGAAGAAACGGAGCGCGGTTGCGAAAGTAATCAAGCGGGCAGAACAAAGAGCAGTTGTACCAGTCGTGGTGAATGCGCAACCTCTTGATGAAGAAGAAGAAGAGGACACTGAAGAACTCAACCAACGGAAGAGAAGGGCAATTGAAGGCTCAACCGCAAATCCCAGACCAATCATTGCTCTGCCGCCTCCTCCACCAAAACCAATTTGTGCCGGTTTTGGATTTAGCAAAAAGACTACCGGTCACTCAAGTGTATGGGCCGGAGTGTTAATTGACGCTGAAAGACGCGACAGGGAATGGAAGGCAAGGGAAGAGGAAGAAAGAAGACGGCGTGAAAAAGAACTGGAGAAAGATCTTGAAAAGGGGGGGTCATCCAAGCCTTAGTCTTCTTACTTATTTTCTTCAAAACAATTTATGTCTAACTATGTTTCAGAACTTGGTTATTTTATTATACTTTTCTGATAGTTTCCACACATTGTTTTTGAAATTCAAACACATGTTTTTGAAACAATCAAAACGCTAAACAAAATTTTTGAAATCGGCCACACATTACAAGTTTTGAATATTTATTCTAAATAATCAAAAAGGGAGAAATTGATAGAAAAATTAAATAAGTTAATTTTGAAACCAGCCACACATTACAAGTTTTGAATATTTATTCTAAATAATCAAAAAGGGGAAAATTGATAGAAAAATTAAGTAAGTTAATTTTTGGAACCGGCCAGACGAACTAAACAGTTGTTAACTTTCATGTGCAGGTAAAGATCAAAACCGCATGAACCGGTTGGGGCATCATAAAACCGGTTGCTGATATACTTCAAAGAAATTAGTTCCAAGTGATCAAGTTAAAGATCAGAGGAACCGGTTTTCATTCTTTCAAGCGACCGGTCAGCAAAGACTAAAGCTTACATACCAGCCGTATCATACTGCACAAGATACAAAACCGGAAGATTCAAACTTCAAGAGTGACGTACCATGACGAAAGAAACGTGTCTTGAAAGAATAAAAGAAGATCAGATCCGATCGGAAGCATGCGAGGAAAGCAATGATGCTTTATTGATCTGAAATTGACAACCTGAGGTGGATTCTCAGCACGTGTCCAAATCTGAAAACCGATTATGTCATCTTCTGCTCAGAGCTGCCTGCATGACTGCCAAGTGTTGAGGAGGTGAAGCGTGCAAGCAACCTCTCTGCATCGGCGTGATAACGATCAACCAATCCAAAGGAGAGAGAAGAAAATAACCGTTGGCTCTTCTCAGCTATAAAAGGGAGACGAAACGTCTTCATTTAATGCAAGTTACGAACGCAGTTGTAAAGTTACAGATTACGAAAAACAAAAGCATTAAGTTAGAGAGATAAACTCTTATATTCCCAAAACCGGTGTGTCTAAAACCGGAAGCTCTCTGTATCGTGTTGTGTTGAGTTGTTGTATTACATCAAGAGGTGAGTTTGGTGTAACCGGCGAGTAGCGAAGTTGGGCCTCGACTGACAGTGCTGTTGTAACTATAAAAGTTAGTGGATATCCTTCTCATAACCTGAGAAGAAGGGGTTGGCGTAGGAGGGTTTGCTCCGAACATCCATAAAATTCTTGTCTCGTGTTCCTTCTTTTACTTTCTTTACTTACTTACTTAACCCAACCTCAAACCAATCGTACTCCTTCAACCGGTCTATTTCACATCCATAAAACCGACTCCTTATAAAACATCATCTAAAGTCGCATACGTTGCTTCAACCTGAAAGAGACATTTCCGCCCTTGAACCCGGTTCAAGAGTCTGTGACAGTTTGTGTAGTGCTGAGAACGGTTATAGTCTCTAACCGGACTATCACCAAAGAGTGTTGTGTGTTGTTGTAAGCGGCCACCCTTCCTGAAACCTGAAATACCCCGGTCCTCCAAGGGCGTCCCCGATCCTAACATAAACCATGTTTGTGTAGTTTCTTTTGGCTTACTCAACAAGTTCAAGTCTTCAGACTAATTTTTCAACTTCATACAGTTGTATCCTATATATTGTATGCCCATTTCTAGATTTTCTTCTAATTAGATCCATTTTGAATTTAAGGAAATATAAATCATGGACATTTGTTGAAATCTTCTCCAACTCTTTTCCTTCCCAATGCTTCAACGGTGCCTCTTTATTGATTGGGAAGGATACTTTATTTTTCCCTATGTAGTTTTACAACTATATTTTCACATTCCTTTATACAATTTTCCTCTACTTCAATAGGAAATTTAATTCAAATGGAGAATTCAGTACCTCCACTTTTGTCTATGTAATGCCCAAATAGATTTTCCTTTTATAGGCATGATATTCTAACCTTTTTGCATTGTTCTTCTTCTAGACTTCATTAGTTTTTCATGTTGAGTTTATCCTAATAGTAAATGACTTAGATTTGGGAGCCTATTTTCCTGATAGTTTTCTAGACTTCATTAGCTCCTTCATTGTAGCAACTGACATTGAACAATTCTACATATTTCTTCCTTTTTAGCAGATTCCAGTCTTGAAGATAGTGGATGTTGAATTGAATTCTAATTTGTTGTGTTTTGTCCTTATTAATGACAATTTCTCCCCTTTGGCATGCATAAGGGGTTTTGTAATATAATTTTTAAGCGCAAACAGATTAGCTCTTTTATTATAGCGTATATTTCAAACTCCTTTATAATCCCCCTATTTTCCTACAAGAATTTTTTCAGTAGCAGTTGGAGTAGATTGCTTACTTATGTTGTTATCCTGTTGTTCTTTTCTAACTTCTTCAGTAATTTTTTCAATTTCTTTGACTGTTGCTTCTTTAATTCCTTCTAGCACAAACTCCCTAACTTTTTTAGATTTATAACTTTTGTTCTTTCTCCCCTTCCCTATGAGGCAAAAAACAGAGTAATTGTAGAAACCTTAAGATATGATCAAGATAAACCGCAATCGAGGACAATTCTAAATGGCGCTTACAAATACACAAGAAACCTTGGACTAGCAACACTTAATGAATGGCGAAAGACAATATCGTGTCACCCGTGTCGATCGTGTCGTGGTCGGCTGTACCTATCGGCTGAATTGATAAAAAAAATATAATCCATAAAAAAAATAAGCTTTGATAGTATTTAAACCCGTGGATAAAACCTTAGCCTGGTAATGAATAATGTGGCCAAAACATAACTACAGAACAATAGCATTGGTTGGCGACGGGTCTTAATACGTCTTATTAATCTCAACAATGTGAAAAATAAGCATAACGTGAAAATCAACATTGTTTCTGATTTGGGGTTAAGTACTCTTAAATACATCTATACTCCTTTGACAAGAGATACAGAACTTATTAATGAACATATTGATGATATTGTTAGTGATTTTAAATAATATAGAGGTTTTTGACATGTTATTATATTTAAACTTTACTAGACTAAACACCTTAGTCAATGTATTAACAAACCATTTCGGTCTCATTTTGACTATGTGATTAAAGTGGTCAAGTGTCTAGAGGAAACACATTTTTTTAAGTATTTTCTATGCGTCTAACAATGATCTGGTTATTACTGTTTTTTAGACAGTGATGGTCCCAATCACTTATATGATATTGTATATATGAAAATCAATTAGGATGTGTTTGATGAGGGGGAATTGGAATTAGAATTGGCATTGGAATTCTAATTCCAAATCCATGAGAATTGACATAGAATTACAATTCAATTCCTATGTTTGGAAAAAATTATAGAATTGTAATTCAATTCTAATTCCTATGTTTGAGAAAATGATAAAATTATAATTCAATTCTAATTCCTATGTTTCTAAAATAAAATATCGGTTCAAAATATTAACTTTTTAAATATGTTTTCACGTTTTTAGCACGTTTAATACGTTTTTGACACGCTTAACACGTTTTTGGCACGTTCAAACACACGTTTTGACATGGTTTAACACATTTCACACGTTTAACATGTTTTTCCACGTTTTGGTATGCTTAACACATTTTTGACATGTTTAATACGTTTAATATGTTTTTCACACGTTTTAACAAGTTTAACACGTTTTTCACGTTTTGGCACGTTTTAAACCATGTTTAATACGTTTGTTCATACGTTTAACATGTTTTTCACGTTTTCACACGTTTAACACGTTTTTGGCATGTCTAACACGTTTTACACATTTTTGATACGTTTAACACGTTTTTTCACGTTTTGGCACATTTAACACGTTTTTCACGTTTAACATGTTTTTCACACGATAAACATATTTTTCACGTTTTTCACACGTTTTAACAAGTTTAACACGTTTTCACGTTTTTCACACGTTTTTTCACGTTATTCACACGTTTAACAAGTATAACACGTTTTTTCCACGTTTCACACATTTTCACGTTTTCACACGTTTTAACAAGTTTAACACGTTTTTTTCACATTTTTCACACGTTTTCACACATTTTAACAAGTTTAACACGTTTTTTCACGTTTTTCAAACGTTTTTCACGTTTCTCACGTTTTTAACACGTTTTAACAAGTATAACACG
Organism: Impatiens glandulifera; assembly: GCF_907164915.1. NCBI lineage: Eukaryota > Viridiplantae > Streptophyta > Magnoliopsida > Ericales > Balsaminaceae > Impatiens > Impatiens glandulifera. Next base: position 3,066,979 of record NC_061870.1, on the reverse strand, counting down.
TTTTTCACACATTTTTCACGTTTTTCATACATATTAACAAGTTTGACACGTTTTTCACATTTTTGGCACGTTTTTAACATATTTAATACGTTTTTTTCACACGTTTAACATGTTTTCACGTTTTGGCAAGTTCAACACGTTTTTCACATTTTTTTCACACGTTTTAACACGTCTTCACGTTTTTCACATGCTTTTCACGTTTTTCACCGTTTTAACACGTGCCAAAACGTGAAAAACATGTTAAACATGCCAAAATGTGAAAAACGTGTTTAAACGTGTCAAAAATGAGGTAAATGTGTCAAAACGTAAATAAATGTGATAAAGATGTCAAAAATGTGAAAACGTGTTAAACGTGTCAAAAACGTATTAATTGGTCAAAAATGTGAAAACGTGTTAAACATGTCAAAATTAGGTAAATGTGTCAAAAACGTAAAAAAAAATGTGTTAAACTTTTCAAAAACGTAAACAAATTTGTTAAATGGTGTCAAAACGTAAAAAAAATGTTAAATGTGATAAACGTGTCAAAACGTGTAAAAAATGTGAAATTTGGTTAAACGTGCCAAAACGTGCCAAAATGTAAAAAACATGAAAACGTGTTAAACGTTCCAAACATGTGAAAAACTTGTTAAACGTGCCAAAACGTGAAACGTGTTAAACGTGTGAAAAATGTGGTAAACGTGTGAAAAATATGGTAAACGTGTCAAAAACGTAATAAATGTGTTAAATGTGTCAAAAACATGAAAAACGTGTTAACGTGCCAAAACGTAAAAAAACATGTTAAATGTGGTCAAAAACGTGAAATCTGTTCAAAAATGTGAAAAATGTGTTAAACGTGTTAAATATTTGAAAACTTGTTAAATGTGCCAAACGTGCAAAATGTGCCTAAATGTAAAAACGTATTAAACGTGTCAAAACGTTAAACGTGTTAAAACGTAAAAATCATGTTAAACGTGTAAAAAAACATGTTAATCGTGTCAAGGACGTGAAAACGGTTAAATGTGTCAAAAACATGAAAAACGTGTTAAACGTGTCAAGGACGTGAAAAACATGTTAAATGTGTCAAAACGTGTTAAACGTGTCAAAAACGTGTTAAACGTGCCAAAAACGTGTTAAACGTGTTAAAAACGTGAAAATCATGTTAAACATGTCAAAAACATGTTAAACGTGTCAAAGACGTGAAAAACGTGTTAAATGTGTCAAAACATGTTAAACGTGTCAAGGACGTGAAAAACATGTTAAATGTGTTAAAACGTGCTAAACGTGTCAAAAACGTGCCAAAACGTGTTAAACGTGTCAAGGACGTGTTAAACGTGAAGGACGTGAAAAACATGTTAAATGTGTCAAAAACGTGTTAAACGTGTCAAGGACGTGAACAACGTGTTAAATGTGTCAAAATGTGTTAAACGTGTCAAAAACGTGTTAAACGTGCCAAAACGTGTTAAACGTGCCAAAACGTGTTAAACGTGTCAAAACGTATTAAACGTATTAAAAACGTGAAAATCGTGTTAAACATGTCGATGATGTAAAAAACGTGTTAAATGTGTCAAAAACGTGTTAAACGTGCCAAAATATGAAAATATGTTAAACGTGTGAAAAAACCTGTTAAACGTGTTTCATGTGTGAAAAAACGTGTTAAACATGTCAAAAACATGAAAAACGTGTTAATTTATAATTACAATTCCGATCTAAAAAGATTGGAATTGAGAACTATCAAATTACACTATATTGAATTCCATTGGAATTCTAATTCCAATTTCAATATTTTCAATTCATAAGAATTGGAGGTCCAATTTCAATTCCAATGCCAATTCCAGGGTTATCAAACACACCCTTAATTGAATAGAAAACCAAAAAACAATCAACTGCCTTTTAAGTCTTAAGCTGAATCTGAATATAGAAATATTATAACGGTTTGTGAATTAAGAATAAGTTACCTACTTACTAATTTTAAATTGAAGGTTCAACTGTCTATACAAAATTATTTGTTTCACGATAGAACAAAACATATTTACATTAATTGTCATATGGTAAGAATAAATACAAAGATGTTTATTTCTTTTAACCTATTTTATAGGTCTTGTAAAATGCAGATATCTTTATAAAAACTTTAGAACTAAAGTAATTTCAAGATTTAATGCTCAAACTATTGTAAATTAACTACCCAATTTTGATATAGGCAATTAATAAACTACTGAGTTGGTTTTAATTAATAGTGTTGTATTATAAATTTAATTTAATTAGGAGATGAACGACTTATTAGACTATACATAGTTTCTTTGTATATATATAATGTTTTCTTTGTGCAACTATAATTCAAAAATAAATATAGAGTACTTAATTTGGTATCTTCTCGGTTTTGTTTGATGGTTTACTCTCTTGCCGCTCTTTAAACTCTAAAATGCTTCTAACTAAGTTTCATTTATTTTTTGAATTGTTTCAATGGACATTACAAAAAATTTACAATAGCAATTTTATTAATAAATTATAACAGAGAAGAGAGCTTATAAATTACATACTTAAAAAGATAATATATAGGTGTACAATGATTTTTATTTATTTTTTTATATATTATCAAAAAGTTTAATCTAGATGAAAGAAAGAAAGTTAAAAAACTTATGATTAATTTTGGTATTAATTTTTCAGTATTGAATGTGATTGAAAAACATGAGTTTTCACTTTTAATTTATTCAATGTCATAAATATATAACTAATGTCAAATTGTGTCTGGTTGACATTGTTGGTGGTTCTCCTATTAGGATAAATCCAAATCAACTTATGAAATAAAGATACATTTATGAACACCGGTATTTTTGTGATTAACAAGTGTGGTGGTTTGGTTGTAACAATATATTACTACAATATTCTCTTTTGCTGGTTGATCTATTATTGGATATCCTCAGTGCCGCCCAACAACCTACGTACTATGACAGTTAATTTAATAAAGAACATATGATTTTTACTTAAATTTATTTATATATTAATATAAAAGTGTGTTCAAATATTACTAAAATAATTTTTTTTAAACTGAAACTAATACTATCAAATTTGTTTTCACGTTTTTTTATATAAGGATATGGGGCAACCCAATTCTCGGGAACAACTTATACCAAATGCATGATGCTTACGTTAGTGACGGGTTAAGAGTGACAAGAATTGGTTGAAACAAGGAGTTGAGTCAGCTGACATTGGAAAAGAACTGGACAAGGATTGTTGATACAAGGAGTTGATATTGGAAAGAATTGGTATTAAGATTAGGGGTAAGCAGTTTTGTTCCGTCGATTTTTTCACCGAAAAATTCCTCCCAATCGTTGGTTTTGGTTTTTTAAAATCTTCGTTCATTGGTTGGCGGTTAAAGGCCGATTCAGTTTAATCGGTTATCAAATCGATTTGGTCGATTTAATCGGTTATAAAATCGATTTGATAACTTTATCAATTTAATTGATTAAAAAATAATAAATTTATAATATAAACAACTAAAGAATGAAAAGATTAGTTAAGTTTTATATATATATATATATATATATATATATATATATATATATATATATATATATATTTGACTTATATAATAAAATTTTAATAAATTAAGTATTAAATTAAATAAAATATTTTAAAATATTAATTAAATTAAAATGAGTTCAAAAAAAATTAATATACAAAAATAATAAATATATGTATCAAGACTAGGTTCATTATTTACCACCAGACTAGATATACATTTATAAATATATCAAAAACACGTATATAGTCGATCGTTTAAACCGTCGATTTTTTATTTTATAAATCGTCTACAAAAACGGTTATGGTCGCTCTCTTTTTCTTTTTGCTTCCCTGCTGGTACAAATTATGAACCGAGTTCTAGTTAGGTCGGTTTATAATTATTTCGGTCGGTTTTTCATCGATCGGTTTAGTTCATTTTTTTCGGTTTTGTTTACATACCTAAATAAGATATTCTACTCAGTCATATTTTTGTGTGGTTATTTTCTCTTGATAAAATTAATCTTTGTTAATAATATTATATTCCGGATCGAAAACCAGCTCAACCTCCGTATAAAGCACCGTTTTTGTATTCAAACATCACATTTATATTGGTTAATTATCTGATCATTAAATATATACGACAAACTAACATAATGGAAATGTGGGTCTAAACCGGTAATGGTATTTTGTATAAATAAGGTGGACATGTCAATAGACTTGCACCATCAATTCTCTATCATAGACTACCCCTTTTTCCAAATAGGGTTCATTTATATAATGAGAATGAAATTCCTTTATCATGCATATCTTTACTTTTTGCTTTTTTGGTTGTGCACAAAACACAACTATAATTAAAGTTTAAATTATTGGGTTTTTCATCTATCCAATCAAAGAAAAGCAAACACCCCCCACATTCGCCGCTTGATGTAATCATGTCTTTGATATTGGTTCTTGATGGCCACTTTGAACTCAAAGTAATGATGAACAGTTTTAGCAAAAAGCCAAATTTTAACCAAAAAAGTGCTGTTGGCTTGTAGTGGAGCGTGACAACAATATCTTTATCTGTTTTCTAGGGTCACTTGCTAAGTTCACACTACGTGATAAGTTAAATTTATATGGTTTCTTAATTTATAATATAAACACTTATATTATGTATAAAAACATTTTAATCTATACAGAATCAAAATATTTGTTTCAAGTAAGCTGTATATATATTGTTATCCTAGTTTAGAATAAGAACTATAATAGAGTTTTCTAAAAATAATATTTAAAAAAGATACCTCCTTGTCTAATATTGGAGTTCACACTATGAAGATGTTGGAACAATATATTGTCAATTCTTCCTTTGAGAAGAGTTGGTGTTTCATTTCACTGCAATTAGTAAGTACCCGAACGGAAAATTATTTCATTAATCTATACAATTACCAAAATTATATATTTATAGTGAAAATCTTAACAAAAATAATTATGTACAAATCAAAACTTGAATTGATCATTAAGTTTCAAGCAATATATGACTTAAAAGACAAACGTGATCTAAAATCAAAAGAATAAGAGGATCACGTACGGTAACAAAACATTACAAAAATGATGTCCAATTTGTCTAACATTAGACTGTTATATAAAATGTGACCTAGACAATGTTGATCATATGATCAATTAGAGTTTCTTTACTCTTTTCCTTATGATTATGAATGGTCTATTTATTTATTGTTCCATTTTTTAGTTGAACCTTAATTTATATATTTAATTAATTTTTCCTTTTTCTAAATGTACATTGATATAAATTTATTATTATATATGTTAAGTTTATTATAAATAATTGTTTTAAAATTTTAAAAGATTAAAAAAAAAATCACCACTTAGATAGTTTAAGAGATAAAAGTGGTTATTAAGATATCAAATTGTATATTTTCGATTCTCATTAAAACACTTAAAGCGACAATTATGACTATAGGGTATCAGGTTAATTATTTCACCCTCTAACTTATTTGTTTTTAATTTTTTTCTCACTTTAAAAAATAAAAAATGAATTTCAAAAATAATTATTATTTTATTGAAGAAGTGGAACTCATTCAATTTATTCAATGAGTCACATAAAATTGCAACTTAGTTATCAAACCAAAAAAGAAGCGAGGTCTTCCAGAATGAAAAAAACATACAAAAAAAAGAATGAAATAGGCGTAGGGATCATGGTAAACGATAACAAAAACACAACAACAAATGAGCATTATAATTACAAATAACAAGTTTTTCTCAAACTGCCTCTCGTGCCTTTGCCCAAATCAAACCAAGATTTGTGGAACAGTCTTTAAAAGTGAACTGAATTATGCTCAATCCAAATGGACCAAATAATGAAAGCAAAAAGTTATGAATTTTAAGTTCTTCCGTAGATCTGCCATCCCCGCCCAAGCCATGAAGACATGTTTGGAGAGGAGGTGGACTTTCCACAAATGGAGACTTGTTTCAATGCTTTCAATAACATACACTCAAATATTTTAAACATTGAAATTTGGATCCAAGTGGTAACCCCAAATATCACGGAAGAGGATGTCTCTTAGCGTCTATGAAATACAATTAATATAAGGAGAGGATAATTTTCAACGCAAAAAATGGAGAATTTACATGCATTCGAAGTTAGTTTTGAAGCTCTAAAAAATAATCTATGATGAGATGATTAAAAGATGAATCAACCTTAGTCACTTAATTCAATCACCCTCCTGTGATGATGAAATTATTAACCATAAACAATTTGTTCTCAAAATGGAGGTGACATTCAATTCAAGTTCAAAGAGGTGTCAAGAATGACTAGGCGATGATCTAATACCTATCAAATCTAAGTTTTCTGAAAAACCTTTATACCAAGTGAACATAATTATTCAAATTAAAATAAAGATTAGTTAATTGTGTCGTACTTGAGTAAAAGCTCTTACTCATTAATTTAGTATGTTAGATTAAATGATTGAAAAATGTAATTATAATGAAGAGGAACTTTCAATACTACACTGGTGAAAAGGGGGTCAAAAACGAAAGTAAAAACTCTCGGTTTTGACCCTATAACTTTCGTTAAAAACAATTGGCGTTTACCGAGAGATATCGTAGAGTTTTCGGTTTAGATACCCTAGAGTAAAACCGAAAGTTAATTGAAAAACTTTCGGTTATTCCACAAAGAGGAAAACCGAAAGTTTTACAAATAACTCTCGGTTTTTCCCTCATGAGTAAAACTGAAAGTTTCTAATTAACTCTCGGTTTTTCCATTTGAAGAAAACCGAGAGTTAATAAGAAAACTTTTGGTTTTTCCCTCATTAGTAAAACCGAAAGTTTTCTAATTAACTCTCGGGTTTTTTCAATTGTAAAACCGAAAGTTAATTAGAAAACTTTCGGTTTTACTCATGAGGGAAAAACCGAAAGTTTCTAATTAACTCTCGGTTTTCTTCAAATGGAAAAACCGAGAGTTATATGAAAACTTTCGGTTACTCCTACGGGGAAAACCGAGAGTTTTCTAATTAACTCTCGGTTTTCTTCTAATGGAAAAACCGAAAGTTTTCATATAACTCTCGGGTTTTCCATTTGAAGAAAAACCGAAAGATTTCAATATTACTTTCAGTTTTTTCCTGTAAAATTTTAAAAATATGCTGATTATTTTGCTCGCAACCAAAACCTGTTCAGCCAAACCAATATATCAATAATAAAAGAAATGGCACATACATTAAATGATAATTATTATTACAAAATTCGCAACCAAACTAATAATCCGAACAATCTGTTATAAATTCAAATCGACACAACTATTAATGAAAACATGTTTTGAATCGAAACAACCAATGAAAACGTACTAGAATTAGCTTGTGGGGGGAGGAGGTGGTTGTTACCTCATAAACAATTCGATTCTCTCCATTCTTGCATTCATTTCTAACTTCTCCCTCTCCATTCTTGTCACAATTTCTTCTTTTTCCGCTTGCATTTCTTGAATTGTGCGCATTCTTTCTTCATCCCTCTTCTCTAGTTCCTCCAGCTTGAGCGTCATTCTTTTATTCTCTTCAAACAATCGCTCATTGTTTCGTTGTGAAATGTTTTCACTTCGACGATCCTCACGAAAGTGTGTGGGCCGGACGCTTGATCCCATTCCGAACACTCCCCCGTGTTTTTGTTGTCCGAACACCCTCTCCGTCAATTCAAAATCAGATATTCCAGGTTCGTTACTAAGAACCTCCTCCATCTCAACCTGCACAATTGAAATAAAGTATCATTTCTATAATAAAAAAACTAGGCATATTCAATTCATTTACAATTTTCTCTTGCACGTGTTCGTCCGGGACGGGTGTTGGGTTTTCTTTTGTCGGTTTTGAGGTACGGGTCCTCTTGAATACTTCAATGACCGACGGTGCCCGTCCCATTTCAATCGCCTGTTGAAATAAATGTTTATATTAACAATCTTTAGATTAAGTTATTACAAATAATGTACTTACCAACTCTTATTCTATTTGTGCAAACGGTCTACTTCCCGTATGATGTGGGAATTTCAGCTTCTTCCTGTTAATTATATTTGTACGACTGTTTTTGCTGTATTTGAAATAAAAATGAAGTTAGATTAATTAATATCAACTTTTATTCGAATTATGAAACCGTACCTTAAATTTTTCCGTGAAGAAATGGTTGCGATACACAAACTCCCAATCATTTCGATCGTAGTCTGGTGGAGGATTAGCTAGTACCGTCGCCTCGTCTCCTTTGTGGACGCGAATATATGACTTATTCAAATCTGACTGTCATCTATCCCAAATCTGCTTTGCGTGTCCCAATCCGGTCTTTCGAAATGAATCAATAGAACCATTAGTAGCTTCGAACGGATCCTGAAAAAAATAACATTTAAATGTTAAAAATAATTATTTAATGAATAATGTATAATTAAGTAATAATTATTACCTTGATAGCAGTCCAAAGTGAATCCAATTGGTCCGCACTTAATGCCTTCCAATTTAGAAGACGGTGTAAGACGGCTGCGGGGTCCGGATAATCGACCCCACATGTCTAGACCACCGTGTTCTTCCCACGTCAGCACCGCCTGGCCTCCCATCTCTCTCTCTAAAAGTAAGAGGAATCCTTGTCCCCGCTACCCTCTTAGACAACGCAATATTCTTGTTCTTCCTCCATCTCTTGCGTCAGAAGATTCTTCAAAATTATCAAATTCATAATTAGATATGTGAATCAATTGAAGAAATAACTAATTTGTAAACAAGTTACCTATCGATGATGGGTCGGGAGTGGAACCGTGCTCCTCGTTAGGCTCCTCGAGACTCTCGTCTTCAGCCTCATCGTCATCCACCATATCAGTAAACGTGCTCTCTATAAACTCTTCGGCCTCCATAGCCTCAACATCCTCGTCTGTTGGGGGAGCAGTAACTATCGGGACCACATCAATAGGTGGTTCGTCTCTAGAAGACGATCCTCGGAACCTTAAGGTCTCTAATTGGGAAAGTAAGTTCTGGTATGGCTTTAACAATTTGCTGGGTGTTTTCCTCACACTCTTTCAAGTTTCTTTACGACCTTCAGACATTCTTAATGCGTACCATTAATAAATGAGCGAATATCAGACATTCTTAATGCGTACCATTAATAAATGAGCGAATAATTGAAATAAAGTAGTAATAAAAACGAATATAAAGTAAAAAACATAAATCTACCTAATTAATTAATCTAAACTATATGTTTGTAAACTACGGTTTTATTTTTGTCACAATCTTCCAACCGGGTCGGGCTGACATATCAGGGGCGTAGTATACTTGTTTCGTTTGACTCTCCAATATATACGGGTCTTGACTTTGGGTTTTCAAAATTTGGTTTACATTTACACTTACGAAGCCATATTTATCCACTTTCACTCCTAGTTCCCCCGAATGTGTATCAAACCATTTACACTTGAATAAAACAACTCGTTTGTGAGAAAAAGTATTGTACTTCAATTATATCCGTTAAAACTCCGTAGTATGACATAGTTTCAGACCCGTTGTACCCCTCAACAACCACCCCACTATTTTGTGTGGTCAAACCTTCGTCGTGTTTTTCTGTACAAAATTTGTATTCGTTTACTTTACACCAAACATACATGGACGAGTACATACTTGGACCTTCTCCTAAGATCTTGAGGTCTCTTGATATGTCGTTAAATTCTGCTAAATGGGCGACCTATATATATACCCGAAATGAAGTTGTTAAAATGAATAAAAAGAGTTAGGATATATGGTTTATAATTTACTCACTCGATGTTTGAAATAGGCGGCAAACGTTTCTCCACTAGACTCATTGTTATTGCAATACTACATATAATCTCTGCAAAAAGATCGAATATTAAATAACACACTCTTTAATGCTAATTAGTAACAGCAACATATAATTTTACATGTAAAAAGGTTCTGATTCGGGGCAATTTTTCAAAATGTAAGAATGAGCTGTCACTCAATCGATATAATCCAAGTTGTATATTTTTCTGTTAGATAGGTCTTCCAACGATGCAAATATTGAAATGCCCGAGATTTCAGGTAGTGCATTTTCTTGCTCTTCTTCCTCCACATACCTGGCACATAAACTAATACTCTCATTAACAAGATAGCTCTCGCTTATAGAGGCTTCGGGGTGGTTATTATTCCACAAATATCTTTTCATTGTACCCATGTAATGTTCAAACGGATACATCCATCGATACTGAACAGGTCCCCCAAGCAAAGCCTCAAATGACAAGTGAACCGGGAGATGCATCATGATATCGAAGATTGACGGCGGAAAAATCATTTCAAATTTGCAAAGTGTCAATGTAATATCCATGTACAATTGTTCGAGGTCCTTTTGAATCAAAACTTTGAAGCACAACAACCGAAAGAAATGAGACAAATTTACTAACGCATCATACACATTATCTGGAAGTAATTCACGGGTTGCTAAAGGAATAAGATATTCCAATAAAATGTGACAATCATTACTTTTTAATCCCGAAATCTTTTTCTCTTTCAAATTTACACAACCGCCGATATTTGAGCAAAAACCATCAGGCAACTTGAGATCTTTCAAGAAGTTACAAAGACGTTTTTTTATTTTCGGATGTCAAAGTGAAAGGCGCTTCTGGATAATGAACAACTCCTTCATCATTTATAGGATGTAACCATTATTTTATGCCTAAGAGTTGTAAGTTTTTACGGGCTTTAGGACCATCCTTAGTCTTCTCTTTCACATTCATTATTGTTCCCAAGACGTTATCACAAATATTTTTCTCAATATGCATCACCACCAAATTATGTCTCAATAATAGTGATTTCCAATAAGGCAAACGGAAGAAAATGCTAAGTTTGTTTCAATTGTCTCCCCGCGTTTCATGATATATCTTGGTTTTCTTGCTCAGATCCGTACTAAGAATTATGTCTTCTAGGTCTCGTGATTGCTCGTAACTTTCTTGCCCCGTTAACAATCTAGGGGGCTCTATATAATCAGTTCGACCATCAAACGACTCTTTATCCCTTTTGTATTTGTGCTTTGGTGGAAGGAAACGTCTATGACCCATGTAACATTGTTTGGAACCACGAACCAATCGAAGAGATACCGTGTCGTTATTACAACAAGGACAAGCGAATTTACCTTTCGTACTCCAGCCTGATAAATTTGCGTAGGCGGGAAAGTCGTTAATGGTCCACAACAACGCCGCTCGCATGTTAAAGTATTGCGAGGTGTGTGCATCAAACGTTGTCACACCAGTTTGCCACAGTTCAGTCAACTCGTCGATCAATGGATGGAGAAATATGTCAATTGCATCTCCCGGACTCTTTGAACCCGGAATTAACATAGATAAAATAAAATTGCTAGAATCCATGCAAGTAGTGGGTGATACATTATAAGGAACTAGAATAACCGGCCAAACACTGTATAATTTTTTCCCATTTGCAAATGGTTGAAACTCATCGCTTGATAAACCCAATCTTACGTTTCGAGATTCCGACGCAAAATCTTTATAATTTTCATCAAACGTTTTCCAAGTTAAGGAATCAGCGGGATGTCTCAACGTATCACTATCAACTCTTCCTTCTTTATGCCATCTCATTATTGGAGCCGTTTTTGAGGACATGTATAGTCTTTGCAGTCTTTATTTCTCATTTTGCTTCTCTCGAACTACCCCACTTGTTTGGTCGACTTTCCATCTTGAAAGACCGCAAACTCTGCAAGAATCTTCATTTTTGTCGTCCTTCCAAAATAGCATATAGTTGTTCTTACATGCGTTTATCTTTTCATATTTAAGCCCGATATCAGTAATGAATTTTTTTACTTTCGTAGTATGAGTTTGGCAATTGAGCGTCAATCGGTAATATGTAGTCTTTAAGCAGACGCAACAACATATCGAACGAAGAATTTGTCCATTGACATACATTTTTTATGTGAAGTAGTTTTAGTAGTGCTGATGATTTCGTTATTCGAGCACCTTCATACAATAGCCGTTTGCAATCATCAAGCAATTTATAAAATTTATGCGCATCTTCGACTGGTTCATGGTTGTTCGGGACATCATTAACATTGGAGAGCATATCGTTTATAAATTCGTGCATATAACGTTCTTCATTGACCTCTTCATTAACTGTATTATTCATCTCCGGTCTCGCATCATTGAATTCCGGCACAGCATCCTCCGACTGATCATCGTCATCATCATCATCATCATCATCATCGAAGTCATCATCATCTTCATCGACATTGTCATTAACCACTTCAGTAGTATGTCTCTTTTCTCCATGAAAATACCAGTACTCATAATGAACATTTATTCCATAAATGATGAAGTGAGTCTTCACTTCGTCTATTTCCATAAACTGCGTGTTCAAGCATTTCACGCAAGGACATTTCACTGTTTGTCGGGATGTACTCCTAACAGCAAACTCGAGGAATTTGTCAACACCTTCCTCGTAATCTGGATGATCTCGACGTAAGGTCATCCAACTTTTATTGAGTACTTCCATGTTTCTAATAAAATGGAAAACAACCCGCATTATAATTTACTTAACTTTGTCTAAATTAATTAGGATTACATAATTGTAACATAATATCTACCTAATCTATCATTATCCAACCAAATTTCAATATAATCTCTAACATTATCCAAGCCAAATTCCACCGAAACAAACAATATTTCATTCATATACATTTCAAACCTAATCTAACATTATTTCATTCATATACATTTCAACAATATCTAACATTATCCTAGCCAAATTCCATCTAAACAAACAATATTTCATCATAAACATTTCAAACCTAATCTAACCAATCTGGCACGGCAGTCTTCAATCTGGTGCGGCGGGACTAACCAATCATCATCAATCTAACCAATTTTTTAAACTAATCAAACCTAGTCAAACACTATTTCAATCATACATAATTCAAATAATTCAATTCATACCTAAAATCCAATATAATACAAACAATGCAATTCTAACCTAAAATCTAATTTATTCATACATAAATCAAATCTAACATAATCAAATCTAATTCAAACAATTCAATTCATACCTAAAATTCAATATAATCCTAACAACATAAAAATCCTTAAAAACTGACCTTTTTTAGCAATTGTGGCGGCGGTAGTGGAGAGGCGCGGCGACGGTGGAGGAGGTGGCTGTAGGTGGAATAACCTCAGCGATCTACAAGAGACGGACGGTCGTAATCAAAATTAGACAAAATCAAACCATATTATCTAACTTAAATTTAACATAAATCCAATAAAGTTCAAACTAAATCATATACCGAACAAAATATAATCTAACAAACCTAATCTAACAAATATAAAAACCAAATCTAACCAAAATATTGAACATGTATCCTAAATCTAACATTAATCAAACAATTTTAAACCAAATCTAATAACCAAAATCAAATCTAATCCAAACAATTCAATTCTAACATAATCTCAATAACCATCAATCAAACCAATTAACCAAACTCAATATAAATCAATTTTTAAATTTAATAACCATCAATCAAACCAATTAACCAAACTCAATATAAACCAATCAAACCTAAAATCTAATACATTCATACCAAACTTAAATAAAACCTAAAATCAAACTCAAATCAAACCAAACTCAAATCAAACCAAACTCAAATCAAACCTAAAATCTAATTCAAACCTAAAATAAAATACATTCATACCAAACTTAAATCAAACCTAAAATGAAACTCAAATCAAACCAAACTCAAATCAAACGAAATCAAACCAAACTCAAATCAAACCAAACTCAAATCAAACTTAAAATCATCATATCCAATAAATTATATCTTAATCAAAACCTAAACTAACCTAAATCAAACCAAAAACTAACATAAATCAAACCAAAATCAAACATAAATCAAACCTAAAACTAACCTAAATCAAACTCAAATGAAACAAAATAATCAGCATTTCCAACAAATTATATAAATCAAACTATATAAATCAAATAACCTAAAATTATATCAACTAACCTAAATCAAACCCTAAATTTAACCAACAACTAACTTTAATCTAACTATATAAATCAAACTGACCTTGGATGCAGGTGGTTGGCTGTGGCGCGGCGGCAGGGCGATTCTCCAATCGTCGGCGGCGCAGAAATCCAGTTGGGCGCGGCGGCAGGGCGATTCTTCAAGTGGCGCGGCGGTAGGGCGATTCTTCATACGCGTCTTCGGTGGGTGAAGGAGGAAGAGAAGCGGGGTCGTCTTCAATCCGACGTCGTCTTCAATCGAACGGTCGGGGAGAGAGAAGCGGGGCGGCACGACGTCTTCGTCGTCGGGGAGTAGTCGGCGGAGAGAAGAGGAGAAGAGGGAAAGGAAATCGGGAAAGAAGAAGAGAAAGAGGCGCGTTTTTTTTATTTTATTAGGTCATTTCCGAAAGTTTTATATAAAAATTTCGGTTTTGATAATTATCAATTCCGAAAGTTTTATATAAAACTTTCGGTTTTGATAAGTGTCAATTCCGAAAGTTTTATATAAAACTTTCGGTTTTGATAATTATTTCCGAAAGTTATATAATTAACTTTCGGAATTATCATTTCACAAATTGTTAAATTAAATGGTTTCTCACCTTCTAATGACCTTGAACCACATTAATTATCACATTTGATATCCTTAAAATATTGCACAATCCATATGATCAAACATTATACACATTCATAAGATAATCAAACATAAACATTCATATACACTTCTCTATATAATCAAACACAATCATAAACATTTTAACATTATACACAATATTAATTTTTAAAATACAACACACAATTGATTATATTAGTTAGGAGTCTATATTGGAGGGTAAAAAATACTTTAATTTAAAAAATTGAGAAGTGGTAATTCCGAAAGTTATATCATTAACTTTCGGAAATAGCTATCAAAAAACGAAAGTTTTATATAAAACTCTCGGTCTTGACCTTAACCAGTATGTTTAGGGGAAGGGTAAAACCGAAAGTTATATCATTAACTTTCGGTTTTGATAGCTATTTCCGAAAGTTAATTATATAACTTTCGGAATTATCACTTGTCAAATTGTTAAATTAATTGATTTATCACTTTTTAATGACCTTGAACAACATTAATTTAACACATTTGATATCCTTAAAATATTGCACAATCCATATGATCAAACATTACACACATTCATAACATAATCAAACATAAACATTCATATACACTTCTCTATATAATCAAACACAATCATAAACATTTTAACATTAAATACAATATTAATTTTTAAAATACAACACACAATTGATTATATTAGTTAGGAGTCTAGATTAGTAAGTTAAAAACAAAATAATTTAACAAATTAGGAAGTGGTAAAACCGAAAGTTATACCATTAACTTTCGGTTTTGATGTGTATTTGCGAAAGTTTTGATTAAACCTCTCAGTCCTGACCTTAAATAGAATGTTTTTGGGAAGGGTCAAAACCGAAGGTTTTCAAATAAACCTTCTGTTTTTACCCTTACCCATACTTAGAAAATTTTCTGATTTTTTTAAACAAGGGTCTAAACCGAAGGTTTTCAAATAAACCTTCGGTTTTTACCCTTACCCATACTTAGAAAATTTCTTGATTTTTTAAAAAGGGGTCAAAACCGAAGGTTTTCAAATAAACCTTTGGTTTTTACCCTTACCCATACTTAAAAAATTTTATGATTTTTTTAAACAAGGGTCAAAACCGAAGGTTTTCAAATAAACCTTCGGTTTTTACCCTTACCCATACTTAGAAAATTTTCTGATTTTTGTAAACAAGGGTCAAAATTGATGGTTTTCAAATAAACCTTCGTTTTTTACCCTTACTCATACTTAGAATTTTTTCTGATTTTTTTAAACAAGGGTCAAAACCGAAGGTTTTCAAATGAACCTTCGGTTTTTACCCTTACCAATACTTAGAATTTTTCTGTTTTTTTAAACAAGGGTCAAAACCGAAGGTTTTCAAATAAACCTTCGGTTTTTACCCTTACCCATACTTAGAATTTTTTCTGATTTTTTTAATCAATGGTCAAAACCGAAGGTTTATTTGAAAACCTTCGGTTTTTATCCTTCCCAACACTTAGAAAATTTCATGTTTTTTTAAAGAAGGGTCAAAACCGAAGGTTCATTTGAAAACCTTCTGTTTTGACCTTTTAAACAAGTGTCAAAACCGAAGGTTTAGTTGAAAACTTTCGGTTTTGCCCATGTTGTTTTTAAAAAACAGGTGAAAAGCAAACCAAAAGAAAATAATTCATGAACAACATATTTAAAACCAAACCAAAGATAATAATAATAATTCATAATTATGAAAACAAAAGACATCAAAATGTCATCGTTCGTACGGAAAAGAAAACACATAATTAATCAAAGGATATAATCTACAAATTATTAGATGGGGGGAGTAGGGGGTGGTTGATTCTGTCGACTCTTCAACAATTCAAGTTGTTGTTCGAGATTCTCTAATTTCTGTGTCATTTCAGCCCTGTCCGCTTTAATTTCACTCAACAATCGCCTCTTTCCGCATCCCTCAATCGGATTTGCTCCATTTCCAGCGTCATATTTCTCACCTCTTCCTCACGTGCAGCAATTTCTGTTTGTGCTAGCAAATTCTGGTAATACCGAGACAGTTTCTCCGGTGTACGCCGAAGACTATGCAATGACTCACCCATCCTAAATGCATTTCATATATATATATATATATATATATATATATATATATATTAATCAAACAAAATAACCGTAACCTAAATCTAATATAACTTAAATCAAACACAATAACAAATCTAACAAAATCATATATATTTAACAAACTAACCTAAATCTAATCTAAACAATAACAAACATAAATTAAACTACCAAACAAATAATCTAAACTAGCCTAAATCTAGATAATATAAACTACATGATAAGAAATCTAAATCTAATAATAAACAACAAAAAAAACAAATCAATCTAACCTGAACGCGATAAGACGAAGAAGAGAAGCGGCGGTGGAGGAGGCGGCTGCGGCGCGGAAGAGAGAGAAAGGAGAGAGTCGAATGAAAAAGAGAAGGGTTAGGGTTTGTATTTATAGAGGTAGTTACCGAAGGTTTTCAATAAACCTTCGGTTTTGATAGTAGTCAAAACCGAAGGTTTATTGAAAACCCTTCGGAAATAACCATCACTTAATTGTTTTGGGATGAGTCAAAACCGAAGGTTTATTGGAAAACCTTCGCAAACAAGAATTTCAAAAAAGGTAAAACCGAAAGTTCTTTGAATAATCTTCGCAATTAAAAATCTCAGGAATTGCAAAACCGAAGGTTTTTTTAAAAACCTTCTCAGTTAACCCTCATCCAACACTTAGAATTATTTTTGATTTTTTGGGAAGGTAAAAACCGAAAGTTCTACAAAGAACTTTCGGTACTAATTAGTAAAACCGAAGGTTTTACACCCCTTTCGGAATCTATTTTTAATACCGAAAGATTTGTTCCTCTCGGAAGTATTTAGGAGAGTTTTATAAAACCTTCGGTAAAAATCGTCGGTAAAGATCAATTTTTTACCAGTACTAGTGAAACACACATCCACGTGATTCTTAAATATTCCCTTTTACATCATCAAACATAATATAATTGCAAGTTGTCTTTAGTCACTACTTAATCGTCTTTTTCATGAGAAATATTTAAAAGTCCAACGTGATAGGTTTAAAACAAATTAGAAACAAAATATAATTTGCTACTAAACAATATTATTATAAAATAAAATAATTAATCTTTGCAACTTTTGCCTTTAAATTTTGTCTAGTATATTGTTTTCTTTTTGTAGAGCATTGCTTTTATATATTAGTGAAGACTAAAAAAATAGAATCAATAGGTAGAATGTGAGAATAATAATTAATAATATTTATATATACGTTAAACTTTAAAAAATTTAGTGAGTGAGTCCTCGCAAAAAAAATGAGTTAGTAAGACCCGGCCGACATAATGAGAGCTTAAGTCTCCATGCCCAAGTGTTTTAACGTAAGGGGATCTGGTTGCTCATGCCTCCATAGAGCTAATAAAGTGGGTGGGAGAAGGATTCGATTGAGATGAATATGATATCACAGACATGGATGGCCTCGAGAACAGGTGGATGGGAGGGTCCTTAGGTTCATACATGTTAGCTCCTTCCGTATGAATTGGTTTTGAGGGAGACAAGCTCCTTCCGTATGAATTGATTTTAAGGGAGACAAAATGAATTAGGTTAAAAATCCATTAACCCGTGAATTAACAACAAAAATCAAGTTAAATGAGAAGTCTTTTTTAATTATTAGTGTCTATATTTATTAAAAAATATTATTTTCCCTCCATATTTATTATATGTACCATTTTTTAATTCTTTTTTTTAATTTAATATAATTATATATTATATTTTATAAATACTTTTACAAGAGTCTTTAATTAAATTTCTAAATAATTTATTAAAAAAATTTATTTTATACCTTCTATAATTAATTAATATTCTTTTATTCATTATATTTTTGTTATCTATTATTTAAACTTTTTTGATTAATTTAATATAATTATATATTAGATTTTAAAAATATTTTTAATTCAAATACTGAAATAATTTATTAAAAGATTATTTTTATACCTTCTCTACATATTTATTATTTATATAATTAATTAGTTTTCTTTTATTCATTATACATTTTATCTATTATTAATTAAGAATGATTAAATATTTAAATTAAATTCAACAATGACAAGTGATTTAGTAGTTAAAATGTTCATCTTTCATATTTGAGACTAAAGTTCGAGTCTCAATTGATGTAAATTTATAAATATTAAAATGAAAGTGATGGCGAATGTTGGTGTGAATTACAAATTTGAGAGATGGGAGAAGGATTGTTCATATTGAAGGTGAATGTATACTAGATATGATGGCATATGCGAGTCCCTACGTATATGTGTGTGAATTTGTGGTTAATGTGGAAAACCAAAAGTAAACGTAAGATGATATATGTGAGTCTTCACGTAAATGCGTGTGTGAATATGTGATTGATGGGAAGACCAAAAATAAGGGTAGAATGACAAATGTGAGTCATTACGTAAGTGCCTGTGTTAATTTTTAATTGAGGAGAAAGGTCAAAAGTGAGGGTAATATTTGTATAAATTGCTCGAAAGGGGATCTATATTGATAGATCAATTAGAGCACTTTATGTGACAAAACGAGCCGAATTAAGGAATCCATTAACCCGCATATCATACAAAAACGAGTTATGAAATGATACGAAGAGTCCCACAAAATAATTAAATTAAAGTAGATGTGAACTCTTTTTAGATTATTGGTCTTCATATTTATTAAATTATTTTTAAAATAATTTTTTACTTTAATTAAAATATATATTTTATTTACTCTCCATATTTATAATATACAACATTATTTTTTTTAATTTAATATAATTATATATTAGATTTAAAAAGTATTTTTACATTAATCTTTAATTAATATTTATTTTTTAAAAAAACAACTTCATATTTTATATAATTAATTTATTTCCCTTTTATTCATTATATTTTTATTTTTAACTATTATTTTATTATTTTAATTTTTTTAATAATTTAATATAATGATATTTTAGATTTTAAAAATATTTTTCTTTAAATTTTATTCAAATTTGTAAATAATTTATAAAACAAATAATTTTATACATAATTAATATTCTTTTATTCCTTGTATATTTAATTTATTTTCCATTAAGAAACATAACTCTATATTAATATATTTTTTTGTTTTCTCTCCATATTTATTATATACAACATTATTTTAACTTTTATTTTAATTTAATATATTTATATATTAAATTTAATAAATATTTTTAACTTATTCTTTAATTAAAATCTAAATATTTTATTAAAATTATTATTTTATAACTTATATAATTAATTAATTTTCTTTTATATATTATTCTATTATCTTTTATTAATTTAATATAATTATATATTTGACTTTAAAAATATTTTAATTTAATTTTTAATTCAAATATCAAAACAACAAAAAAAATATTTTTATACCATTCCTCCATATTTATTATTTAAAAAATTAATTAATATTCTTTTAATCATTATATATTTGATCTATTATCTATTATTCATCAACCATGATTATATATATATATATATATATATATATATATATATATATTATATTATATTCACCATTATTTTAAATCTTTTTTTTAATTTAATATAATTATATTTTAAATTTTAAAATTAGTTTTACCTTAGTCCTTAATTAGAATTACTAAATAATTTATTTAAAAAATTATTTTGTACATATTTATTATTTATATAATTACCTTTTTTTTATTATATATTTTTAATCTATTAATCTATGATAGGATCAGTGCAATCAATAGAGATGGAGTCGGACTATTGTTAGCTACTTCGGATTAATATCACTTTCTATTTTTCGCAAACCTTCACAAAACTTTAAAACAATTCAAGTACGGAACTGTTTGTTTGGGTTTGAAACTTTGAACCAATTAATGATGAAAGACAGAAAGGTAAAGAACACAACAAGATGTTTATAGATGTTCGAAGCTAACTCTCCTACATCACCCTTTCTTCCAATAATGAGAAGAATTTCACTAAAACTTCTTTGAATTAAATACATATTACTGAATAACTAACACTCTATTCAACTTACAATATGATTAATAATATCTCTCAGCTAGACAGTGCTTTTGATTCTCTCTCTTGACTTGAAAATGATGTACAATTAGTAAGTGCAAGAGTAATGAGTAAGATTGTAGAAAATGAGCAGAGTAACCGGTGATTCGACCGTTGTCCTTGAGCATTTATTTGTAGTAGAAGGACACCAACAGTCTAATCTTCTTCATGGACACGTGGTAAGCGCCCATTGGAAAGCCTCTATAGTACAAGAGTACAACAGAATTTGTGCTCATGGCCATACTGAACGGTAGTGCGATGGATATCCTTCTAGAATTGTCTTGTACGGAACAAGTAATGGGAAGAATATTTACGTACGTGGCGTTCATTAATTTGATGCAAATAGATGGCATACAGATCTGCAAGAGAAAGTAGAGCAGGAGTAGCGTACAACTAGTTGATCATGGGTAGACGTATGCTAACTTCAAACGATTTCTAAAGCGAGACATTAGACGTGCTCCATTAGACTGCCAAGTCTAAGGGAGTTAGACGCCACAGTCTAACAACGAGTTCCATTTAACCAACAAGTCTAATGGAGTTAGACTGCTACGTCTAACTACGCATCCCATTAGACTGCTACGTCTAACTACGCATCCCATTAGACTACCACGTCTAATGGAGTTAGACTGCAGCGTCTAACAACATATCACTTCAGACTAATCTGAAGGAGTTAAAGGCCAACATCTAACTACGTGTGTGTTAGACTTGCATGTCTAACTACGTATCTGTTAGATTGACACGTCTAACTACGTATCTGTTAGACTAACACGTTTAACTACGTATCTGTTAAACTGACACGTCTAACTACGTATCTATTAGACTGACACGTCTAACTACGTATCTGTTAGAATGAAAAGTCTAACTACGTATTTGTTAGACTAACACGTCTAACTACGTATCTATTAGACTAACACGTCTAACTACGTATCTATTAGACTGGCACGTGTAACAGATAACACGTCTAATTAGCCTACTTAGACCACGTCTAAGTTAGCCAAATCTGATGCACCTTCATAGAAACAATTAGACGACTAAGCTTCGTTCATATCTAAACATCATCAAAACTCATTTGATTAATATTTAGCAATTTTCTATTAATTAACTCTTTACTTAGGTTTTCCCAACAATTTCCCCTTTTTTGATGATTTTAACTAAATAATCAAAATCAGTTGAGTTCATTTACTCCAGAAAAATTTCCCTTTTTGATGATGTTAAAACAATGCAATCTTAAATAAAGTAGTGTACGCACCCATCAAATACGAAATCAAGAGTAGTTCACAAAAATATCCTAACATGAGTTTTAAAGTATGATAAGCAAAGAAAGAGATTTATGGTCATTCTCTTTTCATGTTTGGATCAACTTCTTCTCTTGAAATAAGATTACCCGTAAGAAGGTCCTCAAATCGAGTGATAGCACCTCGACCTCCACTACTTCCACCTCCTTTGTCGCTTCCATGAGCCGAGCCTTTCTTTCGTGGTCTTAGACTGTTTTCATTCTCTTTTGCAGCTTTTCGTTTAGATCGGGTTCCTCTAGCAGTAGCTCCTCTGGTAGCTCCACCTCTTGAACTACCTCCTCTAGAGCTTCCTTCCCCCTTTTTAATATTATCAATTTCAACAACATTAGGGATTACAACGCGGGTTCTTTCTTTAACAGTAGTAGCCTCAACCACTTCAATAGCTTGAATGGATCTTGCAAGTGAGTCAGCCTGCTCCATTCTTTATGCTTCTGCTCTACTCATTGATTTGGCTATTTCCACCATTTGAGCTTGAAGGAGATCTATTGAAGATACGAGGACCTGATGAAGTTCCAAGGAAAGAGCCTTTGTCTCGGCATGCTGCTCTATTTGACGATTAATAAGCCTTTCTCAAACTTGTTGTACTTGGAATTTGCAATGTTGACTTCGTACGTGTTTCTGTGCATAGTCTTCTCCAATTCTTTTTGAATAGCGAGGAAGGAAGACATCTCTTTCTGGCTTGACACCGAGACCTTTTCAAGATTTACCAATTTGGACGGCATATCCACCATATTCATCTTGATGGAATTTATTGCATCCAAACATTGTAGTATAGAAGTTTGCATCTCCGTGAAACTCCTCTTTCGAAGAGTGCGCAACTTAGGACACAACTTGAGAGTGAGCCGAAGCAGTCCGAATTGGACTTATGTGCGTATTCACTTTTAAAGAACACTCGAGTTCTTTATCTTGGTAACGAGAAGAGGGGGCCTTGGAAGCATCCTTGTATTGTCTTCTTCATTAAGGATATCAGCACAAACTTGGTGAATTCCTCCTGAAATATCTTCAGAATGTAAAGGCAATTCATTAATGTGGTCAGCAATGTTTGCCGTTGTCCTGATCGAGGAACAAGAGATCCCGGAATTAAGCATTTTTCCAAAGGAATACCTTCTGAAGAATCTTCTTTATCATCTTGTTCCCCCTAAGAAGACGAAATCTTCTCTAAATCTACCTCATTCAATGGTTCCCCCTCAGCGTCTGATCCAGGAGATTTATCATCAATCTTATTTGATTCTTCTTCTCCCACCGGAGGTTCTTCTTCAATAATATTATTAGGAGCCACATAAAAAGTCTCCTTCGGTTGAATATTGGATAGAAGAGCTTCAACCGCAATCTCTTCTTCTTCTTCTAGAATTATTTCACTCTAACCCAAGATAGGGGTCTGAACAGAAGTCTTTAGAGCCGATAGACGCGTCTCTTCAAAAGAGATGCTTGCCATTTCAATAAGATGGGAAGCAACCTGCTCATCTTCTTCTAACCCGGATTGATCAACATAAAAAATCTCCATTAGCTCGTCTTGATCAAATGAATCATAAAATAAGCTTAACCTATAAGACTTTGTACCATGAGCCTGTTGAAGAGCAGTTGTGCAATAGCTATGCATGATGAGATCCAACCTCTTCAGGGTATTCTGTTCTGTACGAGCATCTTTGTAAAGAAGACTGAAGTTATCTTTTCTCTTTTCGATTCTGGGAAGAAGGATATGTCCCATGATGTTGGCTACTACCAGTTCCTTTCGATTAAGGGCCTCAAAAACTACATCAGTCCTAGCCCATCTCAACATATGCTTCTCATTCTTTATTACATTCTTCCATTCTTTCACGATCTCCTTCTCTGAGAATATTTCATCGAATTGTGTTTCCATTATGTAATTCACTCAAGTGTCAAAAATGTTGATTTTCTCAGCAGCCTTCATTTCAACTTGCTCCATCACAAGGTTGACAATGCAACTAGATTTAGAAACTTTCTCTAGAGATTCAGGAGCAATCCCCTTTACCTTTTCAGGAACCTTAGCAGGTTTAGGTTTAGGTTTAAACATAGGTTCACATATAGTGATTCCAAGGGCTCCTCTTGTCGCTCTCATAATTTCGAAAGGGGTTTGAGGCTTCGAAAACACCCATTCTCAGAAAACACCCATTCTCAGATAAAAGAACGGACAAAACGCCATTCCCTATAAAAGCAGATTGCTTTTTAACAATCTTTGCAGCAAAAGGCTCGACAACCGGCAGAGTGTGACCCTGCTCAGATAATACAACAACAGTAGGCGTTGGAGCAATAACCTGCTCTGTTTCAGTGATTGTTTCAATAATACTAGTAGTCTTAACAACTGTTGGCACTTCAGAGCGGATAGGCGAAGATACCTTGTCAATATTTTCAATAATTATATCGACTAGCTCAACAGTTGGCCCTGCAGCTTGTTCCATCACAGGAACATCACAAGTGGGCACATAGTTTAGAGGAGAGGAGGGGGGTACCTTATTGGACTTCTTAGAAAACTTAGATTCCTTAGATGCACCAGATGCCTTGGGCGCCTTAGACGCCTTCTTCTGATCGACAACATGACCATATGGCTTAGCTGGTTTGTTCAACGGGCTGGGGAATAGAGAGAGTGAAGAGATAATAACGACGGAAATAGGCAGAAGATTTCTTCTTGCCCTGGAGTCAACTACTCTAGAATCCTTCTTCAAGGAGCTCTTTTGGCTATTCGTACTCACCGCAGACTCCATTACATATTTGGGTCGTTTTACCCCTGTAGACATCACGGAAGCCTCCTATCGTTTAGATCGAGTGACCGACTGGCCACCTGTTTGTTGGCTAGAGGAGCCAGAACCCATCTCCTTTGAGAGCTTCATTATTGCAAGAGCGCTCTTCATAGAGAAATTTGTGTATATGCGACTCGGGTTAATAGCCTCAACCTCGCCCATAGGAACACCCAAATGCTTCAAGAATCGACTGAGGATGTCTGCGAAGCCTACACTCTCCTTGTTCTTAGAGTAAATCGACTCATATAGATTATAAAAGAGTGTAGAAGCCCAGTTAACTTGAATACCTTTTGAAATGACTATCATATAGTCGAAGCGATCCTGGCTATATGAATCAAACGGGCCGTCTCTGCCTTGGTGTGCCTTCACTACGATGTCGTTCAATAGAATGAAATGTGGCTTTAGAGCCTTCTTCTTTCCGTTCAGCCTTATTTCAGAACCATTGTTTAAGAAAACCGTCTTCATCTCTATGATAGTTTCTCCTGGAAATGCAAGATTAAAGATATGGACCATCGTTGGAAGTTCAAAGAACTCCGCATAGGCAGATTCGTTAAAAGATATAGGCGATTCGTTCACAGCCGTCGTAATGGATTCTCTGACCAAGACCGCCGAATTGAAAATCTCTCAAACTTCATTCTCATAGAATATAAATGGACCGATGAGATACTTTCCAAGACCAGAATATTCCAAGGATTAGAACATATCAACCACATCTTGTTAATCGAAAGTGCAAAGCATGGCGAAATCCAACTGTAGAGTGTAGTGACCAAGATTAATCTTCTTGTTATCCATTTGAGAAAAGATGAAGAAGATGAAACGATTTCTTAGAGAGAAGTTAGATAAAACTAGAGTTCTTAAGAAATTAGTGATAGTAAAAGACTTATGACGCATGCACGATGTCTTTAAATAGAATCCCAACAATCGCATGGCTTAACCGTCATATTTAACACATGGGCCCCGCCAATTTAATGTAAGACACCTTTTCCCAAAGGTAGTCATCATTAATTTTGAGGATATATTAGTCATTTTCCTTAACCTTGAGAGACACGCGTCTTCAAGTAACTAGGAAATGACTGTTCAATATTTTGAGCGGGAAAATTAGATGACAGAGCATAAAGGACAGTTGTCCTCAATAAGTTCTAAAGATGAAGCGTCTAATAGTACACGTAGTTAGACGTTTCACTTACTTCTACAATCTGTGTGGACTGAGCGTCTGTTAGAAGCAAGCGTTTAACCACGTGTCTTATAGATACCTAACCATCTATTAGAGGTAGACGTCTAATTACGCATGAACAACACGTATTAGACATGTGTTTGGTTAGACATGAGCGTCCAACTGCTCTTGTCTTATAAACGTTTGAACGTCTATTAGACTTCAACATCTAACCGCGTAGGTTTTTCACCAAGATATTTCACATTAGATTGTGTAAGTATGTGTACGTTTAAGTACTTGCATTTCTTTTAGACGTCCTCGTCTAATAGACCGATTAAAGCTTTCGTCTACGTGCACCTTTATTTACACAATATATTTCCCTTCAATTTATGGATGTATAAAAAGAATAAACAAATGTTTTGAGGTCCTCAAGACCAAAAATATTTTTAAAGAAGAAAATACTTAGTCCTTTACTTCAAGAGCATGTCTTTAGAAGATTATGCTCCAATCTTCCTTCTGCAGCTTTACTTTATCACCTTCACAAGAAGATATTTACAACTTTTGGTACCCACATTAACTTGGGTCCTCGATCAATGAGTCCCTTGGAAATCAATATTTGATTTATTCTTATGGATTTTCCATTTTGTGTAGTAATAAGTGTGTATGATTTCGACTTAGCAGACGTCTTCCTGCTAGCCACTCATCCCTTAACTTTAGAGGATGGATTTCTTTTAAAAATCCTTTACTTTTTGTTAGGTTTTGGTTTGCCAGACTTACTAACTGCATCTAACTTAAGTTTCAACCAGCTAACTGTTGGTGGAATATAAGTTATCTTATCCTTTACAGTTAAATCCTCACAATTTGGATCAGTTCCAGTATCAGTTAAACTCCATTTGACAAAGCTTATTGGCTTAAGCTTGTGAGTTTCTGAGTTTAACTTCTTATAGGACTTGTCTGAGTCATTGTTATCAAATCCTAAACCAGATTTACATCTGACAGGCTTCAACAGACTAATATGATACTTGATAGCTTCTCCAGACCTTGTCCAAGAACTTACAATATAGGTTAAACGTTGGTTTTCAGAAGAGAGTGTTTGAATCTTTTCTTTCAACATTTCATTCTCAGATGAAATTTCATCCATGTTTTTAAAAACTTTTGGCTCGGAAGTTTGAGAAAAAGGTGGTTCATCATTTTCAGATTCTGAACTTGTTTTGTTTGAGATTCTGACAGTTTTTTATACTCCGAGACCATATAATTTAGTGCAACCACTATTTCATCTCGTGAAAGTCTTCTGGAGAAAGATCCTGATAAGATAAAAAATTTTCAAAATTTTTCTCAGAGTTTTCCAAAACTTTTCGAAAAATTCTCCCAAGTTAACTTCCAAAAATCCGGCCAAACTAACTATTAAAAACAAGACCGGCCTATATTTGCAATCTTACAGGATTTTGAATATTTTAAATAAAATAATCAAAAAGGGAGAAATTGTTAGATAAAATTAGATCGATTAAATAAAATTTAACAAAAACAAAACTCTTGTGCAGGAATAGGCAAAGGACCGAACCAGTCAAATTAAGAAACCGGTTAAGAAACAAAACCGGTCAAGCAACTCAATAAGCCAAGTAACTCAACCGGTTAAGAAACTCAACCGGTCAAGTTACCAAAAACCTGACCGAACAAGAAAGGTAAGATCGGTCAAACCGGAAGGACGGAAACACTAGACAGTCGGTCATTTAGAAGCCAAGGAATAACCGGAAGTCATTCGGTTAACACACATAACCGACCAACATAAAAAGATAATTCGGGTATCTGTTGAGAATGATACCAAAGGAATAGACTGAACATTGCCATATTCATACAAGTCTGAGGAAAGTCTGCAGGCTGCAGAAAACCGTCCTACAAGATCTTTCCACTTCAGGATAAATCAGAAAGGCAATCTTTCAAGTACAGACAACTGTCTAACCGATAGTTACCACATTGAGTAAAAGACAAACCTAGCCGGTTTGACCTACATACTGGAAGACTAGACTGTCAGGTTTGAATCACTGAACCTCTGCTCAACCAATCAGATTCAAGGAAATGAAATGTGACCGTTGACACATTTCACCTATAAAAGAAGGGGCTGAAGAGGAGTAAATGCGGGACACATAAGGGATCTTTGAGAATTAAAAGTTCTGAACTTTCAACATCTTGTGTTCTATCTCTAGAAAGCTTAAGCGCTTAGTTGAAGTATAATTCTACAATTTCGGTTAAAATTGTACGAGTGTTATCGAGCAGGAAATAAGTCTCGATCGAATTGTGTTTGTATTCCTTAGTGAATATCCTTCTCGCGGTTTCGAGAGGAAGGGGTGACGTAGGAGCTTTATCTCCGAACATCCATAAAAACCTGTCTTGCTACTTACTTTCTATTTACTTACTTTATAACCGATCTGCACTAACCGACTAATACCGCTCCAACCGAATCACTAAGTCCCAAAAACCGATCCAACAATTTCCAAACTTGTCCTATTCAAAACCGGTTCTGCCTATCTTGTGAGTGTGCTACTTCAACCTGAAACAAACCACTTCCGCGCTTGAATCTGGTTCAAGGGTTTGTGACAGTTTGAGTAGTATTGAAACCCCGGTGTTAATCTCTAACGGATTAATCACCACCCTTTGAGTGAGACGCGCTAACCGGCCAACCCCGGTCCCCCAGCCGCGACCTAGATCCTAATAATTGGTATCAGAGTAGTTAGTTTCAATACTCAAGCAAGCATGTCTTTTGATAGGCCCCCAATACTAGAAGGTGATGACTCTGCCAACTGGAAGGCACGAATGCACCTGCACTTAATCACCATGGGTGACGAGATGCAGTTCATCATAGCCGAAGGACCGATAATCATTGACAATGACAGAAAGGACTGGACAACTGAAGATAGGAGAAGAAATAATCTGGATAACCATGCCAGAAACCGCATCTCCAACGGTGTGGACAGAAACACGTATTGCAAGATTAGAGATTGCAAAACCGCAAAGGAAACATGGGAAACGGTTATACAAATTCATGAGGGAAATGAAAGAACCAAGGAAAACAAGATAATGGTGGCTACTCAGAAGTTTGAAAACATCAAGATGAAACCGGGAGAAACAATGAGAGAATACAGTGACCGGTTCACAGGTGTGATAGACGAGCTAGCAACTCTTGGCAAAAGGTATGACAACAAGGAAGTTATCATGAAAGCGTTAAGATCGCTTCCAAGTGCATGGGATATAAAGACAATGGTGATGAGGGAATCAAACTGCCTAAGCAAGATGAAACTACATGATGTATTTGAAGATCTTAAGGCAAATGAGTTTGAAATGAGATCTAGGACTGAAGAAGAAGTTTCAGCCTCAACCTTAACCAGATCATTAATCACATCCACAGAACCTGTTGCACCTGCACCGATCAGAACCGCTGAACAGTTCACCGAAGATGCCATGGCAATGCTTGCACAGAAATTTGGGAGGTTCATGAAAAGAAGCCAACCGACAAACAACTACAACTATGGTGATAAATCTAATGTAAGATGCTATAACTGCAACTGTTTGGGACATTTCAAGTGGGAATGCAGAAAACCGAGGAGGGATGATCGGAAACCGGATAATCAGAATAATCGAAATAACTATCAACAAACCGGTGAAGGAAGTGAGGTTCAGAAAGCACTAATAGCCGATGATGGGGGTAGCTTATGGGCTCACAGTAACAGTGATGATGAACTCACATGCCTCATGGCAAATGAGGAACAGGTATTTGACTCTCCTTGTGAAGAATTTACTAAAGATGAGTTATATAATGCATTGAATGATATGGTAGCAGAGTATAAGAACCTACTAACTCTATTACCTAAGCAACCCAACTTTAGAGCCGACCTTATAACACTCACACTGACCGAACCAAAGAACATGCAACCTGATGAAACCCCTACCTTAGAAACTGAGGCAGCACCTGAACTATCCTTTGAGACCGAACAGCTCAATGAGCCAGTTCAAGAATTGACCGAGGAAGAAAATGCCCGACTCCAGTATAGAATGGCCGCATGGAAGAGATCTAGTGAAATGGTAAGAAAAATGTGTAGTTATAAAAGACACCCTACTTGCATGTTTGGTCTAGGTTACAAAAACAATAGATCCCAAAGCCAAAAACACTTAGACAAAGTAAGGCTCACAAAGGATGATCTTCCCTTTGTAAGTTTTATAAGAAGTTCCTTAACCGCTGAAGAGGAACTAACTGCCTACTATGCGGAAGACAAACTAACCTACGTAGGTCCAACCGATTCTGAGAAATGGCTTCACCCTGAGAAAAGGAAAGCCAACCTGTTCAATAATAGAAAAGCCAACCCACAACCGCATAGGACAAACCAAAGATCATCCCCACACAGGGCCTTCTTAGGAAAACAGAAAGATTCAAAACCGAGTGCAAGAAAAGTAGTTAAGACATTGACCAGGAAAGTTGTCCGGTTTGTCAAGGTCTGGATACCCAAGGGACTAATCGCCTGTGGACCCAAGTAAATGTGGGTACCAAATAGTTGTAAATATGTACATTTTGCAGAATTTAAAGAAACGGTCAGGAAACTCTGAATGGTACTTGGATAGCGGTTGCTCCAAGCATATGACCGGGAACAACAATCTTCTAACCGACATCAGAATAGAAACCGGTGCATTAATCATTTTTGGTGACAAATCAAAAGGTAGAACTGTGGGCAAGGGTGAGATTGTCCATGGTAACTTGACAATTGATAATGTACTCTTAGTTGAAAACCTACGTTTTAACCTGCTAAGTATTAGTCAAATGTGTGATGCTGGATACACTGTAGAATTTCTTAAACATGCATGCTTAGTTAAGAATTCTCAAGGTATTACACTACTAACCGGAAATAGGTTAGGAAACATCTACAAAGTAGATTGGAATAATAAAGTAGAATATCCTATATGCATGATAGCCAAGACTGATCAAACCTGGCTGTGGCAAAAAAGACTAAACCATCTAAACATGAAAACCTTAAACTATATTCGCGGTAAAAAGTTGGTCGAAGGAGTTCCTGACATAGTATTTAATAAAGATAAGGTTTGTTCAGCGTGTCAAATGGGTAAACAAACTAGGTCAACCTTTAAGAGTAAAGGACACATTCAATCTAACCGATGCTGAGATCTTCTTCACATGGATTTATTTGGACCGATTCAGGTCATCAGCCTAGAAGGTATGCTTTACACTATGGTAGTTGTTGATGATTATTCCAGGTATACATGGGTAATATTTCTATCATCCAAACGTGAAACCGCATTAAATTTGATCACACTGCTTAAACGTTTGCAAAATGAAAAATCAACACACATTAATAGCAGTAGAAGTGATAGAGGTACCGAATTTACAAATAGTACTTTAAATGCATTTCTTGATGAATCCGGTATTAGACACGAGTTGTCTAGTGCTAGGACTCCTCAACAGAACGGCCTTGCCGAGAGAAGAAACCGAACTTTCAAGGAAGCCGCACGGTCTATGATAGCTGATTCGAGTATTGCTCAAAAATTCTGGGCTGAGGCTATCAATACTGTATGTTACACACAAAACCGGTCTTTAATTAACAAGTTTCACAACAAAACACCTTATGAGGTATATTTTGATATAATTCCCAACCTCAAGTATCTTAAGATTTTCGGTTGTAAATGCTATATTCACATAAATGGTAAAACCTATATATCTGCTTTCGATGCAAAATCCGATACTGGGATCATGTTAGGTTACTCAGTAGTGAGTAAAGCATATAGAGTGTATAACAATAGAACCTTAACCGTGGAGGAATCACTTCATGTTGTTTTCGATGAATTGGTTGAAAGCAACACTGCATCATGTTTTGATCTACACAATAGACTGGAAAATAACAATATCCATTCTGATAGTGAAGATGAGATTCCGGTTTTTAGGCGGTTTGTCCATGACCAAATGGGTAATGATGAAACCCAGCCGGATCAAGCTGTCCCACGACAGGAAGCTGACACCTCGGTCCAAACTAAGGAAATCGGTCGGTCTAACACTACTATTTAGCCTACCGATATGTCTAGCCTTGATCAAGTAAACGGTAATTTGGTAGACACTCCTGAACCGAATTTCAAGAGAAACACAAAGCATCCTCCTGAGCTAATTATAGGTGACCCTTCAGAACCTGTTCGAACTAGGCGACAAATCCTGGAGGAATACTTTAATTCCACTTTTATATCCTAGATTGAGCCGAAAAGAGTGGATGAAGTATTGTCAGATCCGGATTGGATCTTGGGAATGCAAGAAGAGTTAAACTAGTTTGAGAGTAACAAAGTCTGGTACCTAGTCCCTAGACCGAAAGATCAACCGGTCATAGGAACAAGATGGGTATTTATAAATAAACTCATTGAAGACGGTTTGGTCACGAGGAACAAAGCCAGATTAGTGGCACAAGGATACAAACAGGAAGAAGACATTGATTTTGAAGAATCATTTGCCCTTGTAGCTAGGATTGAAGCTATTAGGATTTTTCTAGCTTTTGCTGCATTCAAAAATTTTAAGGTTTTCCAAATGGATGTTAAAAGTGCATTTTTGAATGGTGACCTACGTGAAGAGGTATATATGTTGAACAACCACCCGGTTTCAAAAATGTCGAACTACCCAACCATGTATACCGGTTAAACAAAGCTTTATACGGTCTAAAGCAAGCTCCTAGAGCCTGGTATGACACGCTAACCGCATTTTTGTTAAAACATGACTTCACCATCGGTTCGGTGGATAAAACATTATTTAAGTTTGAGAAAAAGAAACATATCTTACTTGTTCAAATCTATGTAGATGATATCATCTTCGGTTCAACCGATCTTAAGCTATGTGATAAATTCTCAACCCTGATGGCTAACAAATTTGAAATGAGTATGATGGGAGAATTAAGTTTCTTCCTAGTTCTTCAGGTTAAGCAACTCAAAGAAGGAACTTTCATTAGCCAACCCAAGTACACTAAAGAACTGTTAAAGAAATTTGGGATGGATACATGCTCCTCAGTCGCTACTCCAATGAGCTCATCGCTCAAATTGGACAAAGATGATGAGGGTCAAGCAATAGACTTGACCGCTTACCGAGGCATCATCGGTTCTCTTCTATACCTGACAGCAAGTAGACCGGATATTCTATTTGCAGTCGGTGTGTGTGGAAGATTCCAGGCCAACCCAAAACAATCTCACTACACAGCCGCAAAGCGAATCTTGAAATACCTAAAGGGAACTCCTGACGTCGGCTTGTGGTATCCAAAGGACTCGTCTTTTAACCTAACAAGTTACTCAGATGCAGATTATGCAGGTTGCAAGGTTGATAGAAAAAGCACCAGCGGAACATGCCAATTCCTAGGTGATCG
Organism: Impatiens glandulifera; assembly: GCF_907164915.1. Classification (NCBI taxonomy): domain Eukaryota; kingdom Viridiplantae; phylum Streptophyta; class Magnoliopsida; order Ericales; family Balsaminaceae; genus Impatiens; species Impatiens glandulifera. The sequence goes on along the minus strand of NC_061870.1, from coordinate 3,033,717 downwards.
GCTTGTTTCATGGCACAGCAAGAAACAGACATCAGTGACCACATCAACCGCAGAAGCTGAATATCTGGCGGCCGGAAGCTGTTGTTCACAATTTCTTTGGATCCAACAACAACTGAAGGATTTCGGTATCATAGCCGAAGAATCTCCAATCTTCTGTGATAACACAAGTGCAATAGCGATCATCTACAATCCGGTTTACACTCCAGAACAAGGCACATTGACATAAGGCATCACTTCATTCGGGAACATGTCATGTTGAAGCATATCCGACTGGAATACGTATCTACAGATCAACAAGTAGCCGATATTTTCACAAAGCCCCTGCAGGAAGCTATGTTTTCTCAATTCAGACTCACACTCGGCTTAACCGACATTAGTCAGATCATCCCTAAGGATGCTTAAAAAGGGAAATCGGTTCGGACAGACAAAACCGGTAGTTCCTCCTAAATTGTCGTATTTCAAATTTCCAAGGTATTTATGGAAGAACCGCCTGGACTATCACTCAGAGTAAACCGACCGGTTACTTAGTGCATGCACCAAATAACCGCATCGGGACGAACAACTGATAACTGGCCGGTTCGGAAATAGTTTATCTCAGATTATTTGGCTTTCGAACAAAAGTGGAATAATTATTTGCGTTTAAACTTATCTGTCCTGAAAAATTACCTTTTCAAAGTAAAATGGTCACACCTCAAAAGACGTGAAGATTTGATATCTTTCATGGTCCAGGTCTATGACCAACATCCTAGGCTGTAGATATGCTTATTTCATGCAAAATACTTTATCCTATGGTTAATAGACATTATTACCTGTGACACATTGGATAATACGATCCTCTCTCCACTAATATATAAGTTAAGCAAACCTTAAACAAAACAATCACAAGATATAACTCATTCTCTCACTAAGACAAAATGTCTCAGTTTCCAAACATCCTTCAAGTGGACTTTAAATCTGCTCTAAGTACTGAACACTACGATGTCTTCAAGATGATTAAGTCACTTGAAGACACCGGCCTCCAGCACTTTCTAGATGACAAACATGTCATCTACCCGGAATCTGTCATGGAATTCTTCTACAATGCCAGGGTTTTTCGTGGTACTCCTCACTTTGACACACACATTCAGTCAAAAGTAGGAGGGATTGTATTCGATTTCACAGAAAGTGACTTTGCAAGATGTTTCGACCTACCAAAGCAAGGGCTGACCGATCTTAATGTACCGGTTGAACTAAAGGCCGAAATATCCTTAACCTTTGCCCGGTCAAATCAACCAGTTGATGACCACGGAGCCAAATCACAGTTGAAAGCTGAATACCAGCTTCTCAACGACGTGATTGGTCGAGGCATCCTAGGAAGAGATGTGACAAACACTTATTGTACCGCTGCTTTCAACATCATGGCCGCTATAACCACGGGTACACCAGTCAACTGGTCAAGGGTGCTGTTCGACGTCCTAATCTGGATGATTGGCGTTCGAACAGTCGGTCTCGTTCCTCAACTAAGTTGTCTGGTTCTAGAGCTTGGGGTTCCAACATGTCCGGGCGAAGGGTTGAACCAAGCCCAGGTACTCACCAAGGAAGTCACCGACTCATTTTATGAGCGGTTTGAAAAGGCTTGGAAGAGGAGGAACCGCCACATCAACTCCAACGGTCACACCAACTCCAACGGATATTAAGTCACTCCTTCTTACAACCGGTCATTTTGCTGTACGCACCGGTTGTATCTCTGATCATCTCGGCTTAGTCTATGTTATCTTCGGTTTCAATCGGTTACTTTTCTTATAACATCCGTCATTAATGAAAAGTAACGTTCAATTAATGAAGTAACTCCCAACTACATGAGTAATTACTATCCAACTAACTTGGTTACTTTTGAACTAGATTCTTACCTCGAGCTCCGCAACCGGTCAAAAGTAACCCCTTCCCAATACGTTTTGGAAACATAAATATTCTCTTCCTTAATAAGACAAAACTGATCTCCAATATTAAATGCTAATATTTTCCCTCCAAATCCAGATCTATATAAGGAGCCTCCCCTTAATCAACTTAACACATCTCAAAACTAAATCTCTTGAACTCTCTCTCTCTCTCTCTTAGCAAAGTTTGAATCATGCCGAGCCGAACTCTAGGCAACTTCCTGAGCATCGATTTCGATTCCTGTATGGAACATGAGGACCTGGAAACCAAAGAACTCATGTTTGAATCCCTCGTTGACACCGGTCTTCGCACCTTTCTCGAAGAATCCGGTCCTATACTTCTTCCGGATGTCAAGACCTTCTTCAGAAGTGCTTGTATAAGAGGAAATTACATTGTTTCCACAGTGAGAGATCACACCTTCTGGCTGGATGAAGCCGAGTTTGCTCAAATGTTCAATCTGCCCACAGAAGGGTTTTCCGACTTCCCAACCCGGGTGGGAAGTGAAGCAACCGATTATTCAGAATTCTTCTCTGGAACCGATGTACCGGTGGAGAACTACGGGCTAAAAACCCGCCTTGCCCACCACATCCAACTCCTCTATGAGATTGTTAACCGATCTATCGTTTGCCAATCTCCTAATCAACGCTACTCGAAAAGAATGTTTGACATGATGACCTACATTGTTAGCAACACGCCTATCAATTGGTCATCGGTCATTTTCCAAAATCTGAAAACTATGGTAATGACCAAGAAAGGTCTCGGTTATGCTCCTCACATCAGTCGGCTCATTCTCAAGTACCATCCAGATTTTGGACCGGGCACACCGGCATCTCCTTCGAACATTCTTGATATGGATGGGGTGGAAGAAAAGCTCTCTAGGGTAGTTATTACATAAGTTGCATCTTTATTTCTTATGTATTTCTATTTCTAAACCGACCCATGTATCGGTTTCTATCTTGTACTCATTCTTCAATAAAACTCCCAGTTTCATAACCGGGTCAAAAGTTGCAAAATCAGACCATCCATCTAACTAAACGGTTAATATCGATAAATTACTTTGTATTCGTTGAAACATTCGATCTAAATCAAAAACCGCATCATTGCGGTTAATAGACCACATCTCTTCATAAACGGCTTTGAAAAAGGACCGCCTAATCAAAACCGAAATCAAAAGACCACTCGAAATCTTTGGAGGGAAATTTCCCGCCCAAAAACCCCCTCCCTTAGTTTCCCGATTTGATTTCCCACCGATCTTTTCCCGCCTTCGGTTTGCCACCCTTTGATTGCCGCCCTTTGGCTTGCCGCCCATTGTTTGCCGCCCAATACACTTGGAGGGAAAATTCCCGTCTAAAGGTGATGGGACGGTTCGCGACGGTTGGGATTCCAAACCACACCTATAAATAGGGTTCTTAGTCATTTTATTTCTCTCTCTAGCTCTCAACTTTCTCAAACTCTCTCAAAACGGTTTTCTCTTGCTCTCTCGATTCAATCATCAACAATGGGTCGCGACTATGCACTATTCAAACATATAGTCCAGGTCGACTTTGAGGAAATCCGAACAAACGGTTCGGCTCCGGCAAAGCAAGTTTTATCACGGATTTCCGAGTCCGGCCTCGAATACTTCCTAGGTGGTCCGTTTGTTCTATACAAGGAAGCGGTTGAGGAATTCTTTAAAACCGCATCTCTCACCGGCAGAACAATAACCGCAACCGTCGGAGGTCAGCAATTCGACCTAACCGAAGAGTCGGTCGCTGAAATCCTACACCTACCAACAGAAGGACGCAACATTTCGGTGGATCTAGATCGAGAAACCTTCGAGGCGGCTTGCCAGGTTCTCTCGGCAACTGCGGCTCCTGTAGAAGTCTCCGGAAAGAAATCTTCACTTCGACCGGAATACATACCGCTATGTGACATCTTCACCAAGTCGGTCCAGGCGAGAGGGGGAAATTTTGACAATCTCACCAAGGCAAAAATCGAGATGCTTGCCGGTTTACTAAACGGCATCAAAATTAACTAGGCGAAGGAGATTTTCAACAACCTAAAGGAAATGGTGATACCGGATTCCACCCGGTCATGGGGATACGCCATCCCACTCGGGAAAATTATGCTCTACTACAATATCAACACCGATCCGGGTGTTCTTCTTTCTTCAAGCAAAATCATAAGGTCTCGCCAATTCAAGGAAAGGAAGAGAATCAGGAAGGTCTCTAAAGGTGGCCGAAAGAAGATAGGCGCTAAAAAGGCAACTTAGGTAAAAGAGAAATCCGGAAGCAAGAAACCGATAGAATTCGCAGATCCGCCATCCGAAACGCAAAATAAGGACGATTCGGCCTCTAGTTCTGACCGAACCGCCTCACAAAATACCGAAGAAAATGAGTCCGGTAAAGGAAAATGACCGATGGACGAGGAACAATCGACCAGTCTTGAAAACGCCGATACCGGTGCAGAGGGCCCTGAGGAAGGAAATGTTTACGCTAACGACAACACCCAGAGGTGGCCGAGAAAATCGTGCGCAGAATCATGGAGGAAATCCATCAGCAAGCCCAGGAGGTATCCGACGTATTCTTACGGTGGTTCCAGTACCGGACTGACATATTCTACAAACAAATGCTACCGGGCCTAACCGCTGGACAGAAATTCGAAAAGTTGGTGGAGATGGAGGAGGAAGTCATCAACCTAACAAAAGGATCCAAACGAAGCCTTGAACCGACACGCAATAGTGAAACCGCGTGCTGGGTTACAAACGCTAGCCGAATATATTCAACGTCTAACAGAAAAGTATACTCCGGGAACACCGAATTCTCGACTACAACTCTTGGTGTTGGAGCTACTTGCGGTCAAGAAAGGAGAGAGTTCATCGACGAAGTGTTGCGGCTGGAAGCGGTACCCGAACAACAAGATACAACTCACTCTCCGCCTCATGAGAATGTTGACGGGGAAACAGCTTCTCCTCTAGCGGATCAGACGATCAACATAACCGACGATGGGACAGAGCCTCCTCTCACCGACAATCTTGAATCTGCTCAAGTCCGGAATTCAGAACCGGCTGTAACAGAAGAAAAGGTCAAGACTCTCATTGAAGAGTTTGTCAATGACGCGGTTAAACCATTGGAAGGGGAAAATTAAGAAAGCCGTTGTTCAAGCAATCAAGTTGGCCGAGACAACAAGGGATGATCTTGGCAAGGCGGACGAACGGATCACGTCGGTCGAAACCAACTATGGTCAAGTCGATGTTCTATACGGCGCGCATCTTAAGCGAACCATAACCTTAGAGGATACGACTTCGAAGTTGGTGGATGACTTCGAGTCGGTCATCCAAAGGGTCGCAGAGATCGAATGGTCTCAAGAAGAGACCGAGCAACGGCTGACAAAGGTCGATGAGGACCTGGGGCGGTCAAGATCCCAGGCCGGTTCGACACTCGACAGGGTCATAAGTCTTGAATAGAAGAATGCAACCCTTGAGGAAAAGAACACCAAGCTTGAAGCCGACCTCAAGGCGGTCACCGAGCAGGTGACTGAATTAATAAAGACCAAGCTGGCTGCCGATAAAGCGATTGAGGAGGCAAACGCTCAGGTGGCTAAGAAACTTCAGGATGCGCTGGATGAGCAGGACCGGACACAAAAGGGGGCGGCACGGTCTGATGCGAACTTCAACGAACGCTTACGGATATTAACGGCCAAAAATCCGGAACTCGCAAAATCCATAGCAGCTCAAGAAGCCAAGGATGCAAAGCGGTTCAACGCTGAGAAACAAATGTACCACGAATATGCCAAGGCTCACAAAAAGTCCCAGGAGGGTGTCTCCTCTTCGGTTCCGGCGACACGAAAAAGGAAAGCGCCTTCAAAGAAGGCTCAAGTCACCGAGATGCTGGACAGAATCACCGAGACGGTTGTTGACCCTCCACTCAACCCGGGTTTGCACACCGAGGATGATTTCGAAGAAGATCTACAGCCGCAACTCACAAGACAACGGGTTTTCGATGCGGTTCCGATCAGAACGGTCGGTCAACCGCCATCTACTCACGCGGACACCTCACGAGCTGGAGGTTCCTCTTCAAGGCCGGCTCAACCGCCTAAAGGACAAACAGCGGATGAACTAATGGAACAATTCCTGCCGTCCAGATTGATGAAATAGGGGCTTTCTTTTCTATCTTTACTTATGTTTATTTCGGTTTCTACATATATAATATTTTGCCCTTCTGCGGTTATCTTTACTTATATATATATAGTTATTTTTGGAAACCGGCCTATATTTGCATTCCAACTTAATTTTGAATATTTTAATTAAAATAATCAAAAAGGGAGAAATTGATAAGATAAAAATTTTTCAAAATTTTCTCAAAGTTTTCCAAAACAAGTTAACTTCCAAAAATCCGGCCAAACTAACTATTAAAAACAAGACCGGCCTATATTTGCAATCTTATAGAATTTTGAATATTTTAAATAAAATAATCAAAAAGGGAGAAATTGTTAGATAAAATTAGATCGGTTAAATAAAACTTAACAAAAACAAAACTCTTGTGCAGGAACATGCAAAGGACCGAACCGGTCAAATTAAGAAACCGATTAAGAAACGAAACCGGTCAAGCAACTCAATAAGCCAAGTAACTTAACCGGTTAAGAAACTCAACCGGTCAAGTTATCAATTCGACCAAAAACTTGACCGAACAAGAAAGGTAAGATCGGTCAAACCGGAAGGACAGAAACACTAGACATTCGGTCATTTAGAAGCCAAGGAATAATCGGAAGTCATTTGGTTAACACACATAACCGACCAACATAAAAAGAAAATTCGGGTATCTGTTGAGAATGATACCAAAGGAACAGACTGAATATTGCCATATTCATACAAGTCTGAGGAAAGTCTACAGGCTGCAGAAAACCGTCCTACAAGATCTTTCCATTTCAGGATAAATCAGAAAGGCAATCTTCCAAGTACAGACAACTGTCTAACCGACAGTTACCACATTGAGTAAAAGACAAACCTAGCCGGTTTGACCTACACACTAGAAGACTAGACCGCCAGATCTGAATCACTAAACCTCTGCTCAACCAATCAGATTCAAGGAAATGAAATGTGACCGTTGGTACATTTCACCTATAAAAGAAGGAGCTGAAGAGGAGTAAATGCGGGACACATAAGGGATCTTTGAGAATTAAAAGTTCTGAACTTTCAACATCTTGTGTTCTATCTCTAGAAAGCTTAAGCGCTTAGTTGAAGTATATAATTCTACAATTTCGGTTAAAATTGTACGAGTGTTATCGAGTAGGAAATAAGTCTCGATCGAATTGTGTTTGTATTCCTTAGTGAATATCCTTCTCGCGGTTTCGAGAGGAGGGGTGACGTAGGAGCTTTATCTCCGAACATCCATAAAAACCTGTTTTGCTACTTACTTTCTGCTTACTTTACTTTATAACCGATCTGCACTAACCGACTAATACCGCTCCAACCGAATCACTAAGTCCCAAAAACCGACCCAGCAATTTCCAAACTTGTCCTATTCAAAACTGGTTCTGCCTATCTTGTGAGTGTGCTGTTTCAACCTGAAACAAACCACTTTCGCGCTTGAACCTGATTCAAGGGTTTGTGACAGTTTGAGTAGTATTGAAACCCCGGTGTTAATCTCTAACCGGATTAATCACCACCCTTTGAGTGAGACGTGCTAACCGGCCAACCCCGGTCCCCCAGCCGCGACCTAGATCCTAACAGATCCAATACCTCAGATTCCTCAACATCTTCCTCTTCTCTTTCCATGAAGCAAGCAACCTCTTCATCATCACTATCGCTGGATGATAAATAATCTGAGTCGCTTTGCATCCACTTGGCCTTGTTGTCGTCCGTCATGAGGGCCTTCAGCTCGCCTTCATTGTCTTTTTTCTTTTCATCACGTTTTGGCTTTCTGCACTACGATTTGTAATGACCTAGAATACCACAGTTAAAACTCTTAACATTAGCTTTCAATTTAGTTTTATCATCATTGGTATTATTTGAAGAGCTTGAGTTATGAATGCTCTTCTTCATGTATTTCCAGAATTTCTTCATGAGAAGAGCCATTGCGTCGCTACTGAGCTGCTAGGAAGAAGCCTTTTCTTCATTGGCAACTGGTGACTCCTAGGAAGACACCAAAGCCTTGCTAATGATAGCGGATGTGGTGTGCTCCTTTTCATTCCTCGAGTTCAACTTAAACTCATAGGCCTTCAGATCGGCAAGCAAGTCAAAGAGCTCCATCTTATTGAGGTCTTTGGACTCCCTCATCACCATAGTCTTGATGTCCCACTTCCAGGGTAAAGCTCGCATGACCTTTATAACAATCTCTCTATTATTGTAGGTCTTACCAAGGATGGATAGGGTAGTGATAATCTGACTGAATCTTGCATCAAACTTAGTCATCGTCTCTCTTGGACGCATTTTAAAGTTGTCAAACTGCTGGGTGGCAACCGTGATCTTGTTCTCTTTGGTTTGCGCGTTGTCTTCACAAAGTTTAGTGAGTCTATCCCAAATTTCTTTGGCAGACTCGCAAGATATGATGTAATTGAACATGTTGTCGTCAAGAGATCTGTACAGGATTTCCATGGCCAAGTTGTCGAGGTTATTCTTCCTCTTATCTTCATTTGTACATTCTGATTTTTCTTTGTCGATCTTGATTGGTCCTTTAGTAACAACACTCCACATATCATCGTGCAAACAAGCAAGATGGGCGCAAACTCTCTTCTTCCACACCATGTAGTTTTTTTCGAAAACATAGGGATCTTGGAGGAACTGGCATCTTTCGATATGATTTAGGTTCTTGTTGCTTGAGAATAGAAAATAGATCTCTAATACTAATTGATAGGATCGGTGCAATCAATAAAGACTGGGGTCTGACTATTGTTAGCAACTTTGGATAAACGGATTGATAGAAATCCTGTTAAGGATTAATCTCACTTTCAATTCTTCGCAAACCTTCACAAACTCTTGAAACAATTCAAGTGTGGAACTATTTGTTTGGGTTTGAAACTTTGAACCAATGAATGATGAAAGACAGAAGGTAAAGAACACAACAAGTTGTTTATGGATGTTCAGAGCTAACTCTCCTACATCACCCCTTCTTCCAACAACCGGAAGGATTTCACTAAAACTTCTTTAAATCAAATACAAATTACTGAATAGCTAACACTCTGTTGAACAGAACACACTCTGTTCAACTTACAATATGATCAATAATATCTCTCAGCTAGACAATGTTTTTGATTCTCTCTCTTAACTTGAAAATGATGTACAATTAGTAAGTGCAAGAGTAATGAGTAAGATTGTAAAAAATGAGCAGAGTAACCGGTGATTTGGCCGTTGTCCTTGAGCATCTATTTGTAGTAGAAGGACACCAACGGTCTAATCTTCTTATGGAAACGTGGCAAGCGCCCATTGGAAAACCTCCATAGTACAAGAGTACATCAGAATCTGTGCTCATAGATTGTGGCCATACTGAACAGTAGTGCACTGGATATCCTTCTAGAACTGTCCTGTACTGAACAAGTAATGGGAAGAATATTTGTGTACGTGGCGTTCATTCATTTGATGCAAATAGTTGGCGTACTGATCTGTAAGAGAAAGTGGAGCAGGAGTAGCGTACAACTAGTTGATCGTGGGTAGACGTATGCTAACTTCAAACGGCTGCTAAAGCGAGGCATTAGACGTGCCCCATTAGAATGCCAAGTCTAAGGGATTAGACGCCACCTTCTAACAACGAGTTCTATTAGACCACCGAGACTAATGGAGTTAGATTCTACGTCTAACTACGCATCCCATTAGACTACCAAGTCTAATGGAGTAAGACTGCAACGTCTAACTACATATCACTTCAGACTAATCTGAAAGAGTTTGATGCCAACGTTTAACTACGTGTGTGTTAGACTTGCACGTCTAACTACGTATCTATTAGACTGAAACGTCTAACTACGTATCTATTAGACTGACACGTCTAACTACGTATTTGTTAGACTGACACGTTTAACTATGTATCTGTTAGACTGACACGTCTAAAAACGTATCTGTTAGATTGACACGTCTAACTATGTATCTATTAGACTGACACGTCTAACTACGTATCCGTTAGAATGGCACGTCTAACTACGTATCTGTTAGACTGACACGTCTACCTACGTATCTGTTAGACTGACACGTCTAACTACGTATCTATTAGACTAGCACGTCTAACTACGTGTCTGTTAGACTGACACGTCTAACAGATAACATGTCTAATTAGCTTGCTTAGACCACGTCTAAGTTAGACAAATCTGATGCACATACATAGAAACAATTAGACAATTGGGCTTCGTTCATATCTAAACATCATCAAAACTCAATTAATTAATATTTAGCATTTTTCTGTTAATTAACTCTTTACTTAGTTTTTCCAAATAATTTATTTTAATTTAATCAACTCTTAATATTTCCCAACAATTTCCCCCTTTTTGATTATTTAAGCTAAATAATAAAAATAACTTGAGTTCATTTACTTCGGAAAAATTTCCCTTTTTGATGATGTTAAAACCATGCAATCTTAAATAAAGCAGTGTAAGCACCCATCAAATACGAAATCAAGAGTAGTTCACAAAAATATCCCAACATGAGTTTTAAAGTATGAAAAGCAAAGAAAGAGATTTATGGTCATTCTCTTTTCACGTTTGGATTAACTTCTTCTCTTGGAAGAGGATTGCCCATAAGAAGGTCCTCAAATCGAGTGATAGCACCTCGGCCTCCATTGCTTCCACATCCTCTGTCGTTTCCACGAGCGGAGCCTTTCTTTCGTGGTCTTAGACCTTCTTCATTCTTTCGTGGTCTTAGACCGAGTTCCTTTAGAAACAGCTCCTCTGGTAGTTCCACTTCTTGAACTACCTCCTATAGAGCTTCCTTCCCCCTTTTTAACATTTTCAATTTCAGCATCATTAGGGATTACAACGCGGGTTTTTTCTTTAACAGCAGCAGCCTCAACCACTTCAATAAATTGAATGGACCTGATGAAGTTCCAAGGAAAGAGCCTTTGTCTCGGCATGCTGCTCTATTTGACGATTAATGAGCTTTTCTTAAACTTGTTGTACATGGAATTTTCAATGTTGAATTCGTACGTGTTTCCATGCATAGTATTCTCCAATTCTTTTTGAATAGAGAGGAAGGAAGACATCTCTTTCTTGCTTGACACCGAGCCCTTTTCAAGATTTACCAATTGGGACTGCATATCCACAATATTCAACTTGATGGAATTTATTGCATCCAAACATTGTAGTATATAAGTTTGCATCTTCGTGAAACGCCTCTTTGGAAGAGTAAGCAACTGAGGACACAACTTGAGAGAGAGCCGAAATAGTCTGAATTGGACTTATGTGCGTATTCACTTGTAAAGAACACTCAGGTTCTTTATGTTTGGAATGAGAAGAGGGGGCCTTGGAAGCATCCTTGTATTTGTCTTCTTCATTAAGGATATCAGCACAAGGTGAATTCCTCCTGAAATATCTTCAGAATGCAAAGGCAATTCATTAACGTGGTCAACAATGTTTGCCGCTGTCCTGGTAGAGGATGATCGAGGAACAGGAGATCCCGGAATTAAACATTTTTCTAAAGGGATACCTTCTGAAGAATCTTCTTTATCTTCTTGTTCCCCCTCAGAAGATGAAATCTTCTCTAAATATACCTCCTTCAATGGTTCCCCCTCAGCGTCTGATTCAGGAGACTTATCCGCAATCTTAGATGATTCTTCTTCTCCCACCGGCGGTTTTTCTTCAATAATACTATTAGGAGCCACATAAAAAGTCTCCTTCGGTTGAATATTGGATAGAAGAGCTTCAACCGAAATCTCTTCTTCTTCATCTAGAATTATTTCAGCCTAACCCAAGATAGGGGTCTGAACAGAAGTCTTTAGAGCCGATAGACGCATCTCTTTAAAAGAGATGCTTGCCATTTCAACAAGAAGGGTAGCAACCTGCTCATCTTCTTCTAACCCGGATTGATCAACATCAAAAATCTCCATTGGCTCGTTTTCATTAAATGAATCATGAAATAAGCTTAACCAAGAAGACTCTATACCATGAGCCTGTTGAAAAGCAGTTGTGAAATAGCTATGCATGATGAGATCCAACCTCTTTAGGGCATTCTATTCTGTACGAGCATCTCTGTCAAGCAAATTGAAATTATCTTTTCTCTTTTCGATCATGGGAAGAACGATATGTCCCAATATGTTGGTTACTACCAGTTCCTTTCGATTAAGGGCCTCAGAAACTGCATCAGTCCTAGCCCATCTCAACATCTTCTTCTCATTCTTTACTACATTATTCCATTCTTTCACGATCTCCTTCTTTGAGAACATTTCATAGAATTGAGATTCCATTCTGTAATTCTCCCAAATGTCAAAAATGTTGATTTTCTCAGCAGCCTTCATTTCAACTTGCTCCATCACAAGGTTGACAATGCAGCTATATTCAGAAAATTTCTCTAGAGATTCAGAAGAATTCCCCTTTCCCTTTCCAGGAACCTTAGTAGGTTGAGGTTTAGGTTTAAACATAGGTTCGCATATAGTGATGTTAGGGGCTCCTCTTGTCGCTCTCATAATTTCGAAAGGGGTTTGAGGCTTCGAAATCACCCCATCTGGAAGAACGGATAGAACGTCATTCCCTATAAAAGCATATTGCTTTTTAATAATCTTTGGAGCAAAAGGCTCGATAAACGGCAGAGTGTGACCCTGCTCAGATAATACAACAGTAGCAGGCGTTGGAGCAATAACCTGCTCTGTTTCAGTGATTGTTTCAATAATACTAGCAGTCTCAACAACTGTTGTCACTTCAGAGCGGATAGGCGAAGAGACCTTGTCAATATTTTCAAGAATTGGACTGACTGGCTGAACAGTTGACTTTGCAGCTTGTTCCATCACAAGAACATCACAAGTGGGCACAGAGGCTAGAGGAGAGGAGGGGGTACCTTATTGGACTTCTTAGACAACTTAGACGCCTTAGACACACCAGATGCCTTAGGCGCCTTGGACGCCTTCTTCTTATTGACAGCATGACCAGATGGCTTAGCTGGTTTGTTCAACGGGCTGGGGGATGGAGAGAGTGAAGAGATAGGAACGACGAAAATAAGAGGAAGATTTCTTCTTTCCATAGAGTCAACTACTCCAGAATCCTTCTTCAAGGAGCTCTTGACAAACTCTTCTAAACTTCTTGACAAGTAAGGTCATCGCATCTTCGCTGAACTACTCAGCTGACTTAATGGGTTCAAGGACTGTTGGGCTCCACATGTGACACCAACGCCCTAATTATGTTCAAGAATGACGGCTTATCTTCATTTCTTGAATTTATCTCAAACTCATAGGCTTTTATATCATCAAACATGTCATGCAGCTACATCTTGTGGAGGTTTCTAGATTCCCTCATCATGGTTTTCTTAACCTCCTAGGCCTAGGAAGAGCCTTCAACGACTTAACTATGATTTCCTTATTGCCATAAGTGTTTCCCAAAATGGAAAGTTCATTGACAATGCTGGTGAAACGTTTGTCAAATTCGTTCATCGCTTCTCTGTGACACATTTTGATGTTATCAAACTTTTGAGTAGTAACCATGATTTTGTTCTCTTTGGTTTGTTCGTTGCCCTCATTGAGTTGAATGATCTTCTCCCATACTTCATTGGCTGTGGAACATGCTCTTATCTTTGCAAACATGTGTTTTGTCTAGAGTACTATATATGGAGTTCTTGGCCAAGTTATCAAGTTTGTTCTTCCTTTTATCATCATTGCTCCATTCGCATCTTTTCTTCTCAATCTTGATCGGGCCGTTAGTGATGACATACCACATGTCATCATCTTGCAAGGCCAAATACACCTGCATGCGTAGCTTCCAATCAATAAAATCTTGACTTCGGAACATGGGGACTTGTTGGAGGCAGACATGATGATATTAGAATGCTTGAGAATAGAAACTAGCTATTCTGATACCACTTGTTAGGATTAGGTACAACAATAGAGACATGGGTCGGACTATGTTGAACGCTTACAAACTTTGTTTGATATTAACTCTGTTAGAAGTTAATATCCGTTTCTATTCTTCGCAAGTCATTACAAACTCTTGAACAGAGTTCAAGTGTAGAAAGGTTTGTTTAGACTTGAAGCAGTAGGTAGTGGAATTAAAAGAAAGGAACACACGAGACAAAAGATTTTATGGATGTTCGGAGTAAAAACTCCTACATCACCCTTTCTTTTCAAACTTGAGAAGAATATTCACTAGAAGATTTGGTTTGAATACAACACTTGTACAAACCCAGTCGGACAACTAGGAATTAGATACTGCCTGTTTCTAAACTCCTAGCACACAAATATTCTGTTGAACAGAAATAAATTCTGTCAAATTACAACACTGTATACTCACACAGAATAGGCAGTGTGTAATACAATTTTAATAATCTAGTAAACTTAAAGATTTTAAAACTTTGAGAGCTTGAGAGAGTAGTGAGAACAATCAGTGTTTTACTTGTAAGAGCAATTGATCGTTCGAAAAACTTGTGTAAATACTGATTATTTTCAATTGTCCTCTGTCTTCTTCTTCTTAAATATGCAAACTACAACGGACATATAATGAATATATTTTCTTCAGAGGATGCCTGCCCTAATTTTATTGGCTGAGTTCCAGAATAGTACATCAGGGAGGATCATCTTTGATCTTGTCTTTACTAGGATGATAGTAAGACAAAATATTCATTAATGGGATTATGATGTACGAGGAACGTACATCTCAAAGCGTTTGACTTGTCTTGGTTCATAACAGTCTTTTATATGTCTTATTCTACTACCATGTCAGACTACTCATAAAGAATGCTTATTCTGGAACTAAGGTCGATCAAATATAGGAAAGAGCTTAGTCAAAATGCCGAACTTGGAAATTACCGGAAGCGCCTTGTGTAGGACCGAAGTGGTAAAATATCGGAGATGCTTAATATAAAGATGAATTGTTAAATAACCGGAGACATTTATTGATCGGTCTATTAAACCCTATATATTGATCGGTATGTGAGATTGTTCGTAAAACCTCGTTTAAACCCTTATTGTAATTAGGTCTCCAATATACTATTTGTTGGGTCAAATTATTTTGACTAAGGTCAAATCATTTTGACTAACGGAATTTTGATGATGAGTTTGTGTAAAACTTAAATAAGAAGGAAACTAAGCCGTCTAATTGTTTTTGTGTAGGTACATCAAAACATGCTAAGTTAGACTTAGTCTGAATGAGGTTCATTAGACTTACTGGTTATTAGACGCATGCAGTTAGATGTGCAGTCTAACAGACGTAGTTAGACGTGCAGTCTAACGGAGATGTAGTTAGACGTGCAGTCTAACAGAGACGTAGTTAGACGTGCAGTCTAACAGATATGTAGTTAGACATGCAGTCTAACAGACGTAGTTAGACGTGCAGTCTAACAGATACGTAGTTAGACGTGCAGTCTAACAGTCGTAGTTAGACGTGAAGTCTAACAAATACGTAATTAGACGTGTAGTCTAACAGATACGTAGTTAGACGTGCAGTCTAATAAATACGTAGTTAGACGTGTAGTCTAACAGATACGTAGTTAAACGTGCAGTCTAACAGATACGTAGTTAGATGTGCAGTCTAACAGATACGTAGTTAGACGTCCAGTCTAACATATGTAGTTAGACATGCAGTCTAACATACGTAGTTAGACGTGCAGTCTAACAAATACGTAGTTAGACGTGCAGTCTAACGGATACGTAATTAAACGTGTTGTATAACAGACGTAGTTAGATGTGTTGTCTGACGGATACGTAGTTAGACGTGTAGTCTAACAGATGCGTAGTTAGATGTGCAGTCTAACAGATACGTAGTTAGACGTGGAATCTAACTTCTTTAGATTAGTCTGAAGGGACACGTAGTTAGACGTATCGTCTAACTCCATAAGACTTGGTGGTCTAATGGATCCTGCTATTAGATGGGGGCGTCTAACTTCATTAGACTTGTTAGTTTAATTAGAGCACGTCTAATGCCTCGCTTCAGTAGTTGCTTGAAGTTAGTATTCGTCTACCCACGATCAATTAGTTGTACGCTACTTCTGCCCCATTTATCCGTGCAGAATAGTACGAGACCAGTTACATCCAATGAATTAATTCTACATAAGAAAATATTCTTCCCACTACTAGTTTCTTGTAGGACAATCCTAGATGAATATTCGGCACACTACCAGATTGGTACGGCCACGATCTTTATGCACAAAGTCTGTTGTACATGTGTACTATGGAGGCTTTCCAATGGGTGTTTGCCACGTGTCATTATAGAAGATTTGATCGTTGGTACCTGTTCTCTATTTAAAGACCCTCAAGGACAACGGACCAGAACAGACACGAACATAGAGAGACAATCTAACCGCACACAATACTTGCTTGCTGAACTTACAATCTTACAAATTTCATTCTTGCTTATTGTGTTTGTACATCAAGAGAGAGAGAGAATCAAAGTATTGTCTAGCTGAGTAATATTTTTCACTATACTGTAAGTTGAACACAGTCTGTTCTATTCAACAGTGAGCTAGCATTACAATTGTATTTGATTCTAACGAAAGTATAGTGAATCCTTCCGGTGGTTGGAAGAAGGGGTGACGTACGAGAGTTTTACTCTAAACATCTATAAACAACTTTGTGTGTCATTTACATTCTGTCATATTCTTCTTCATTGGTTCTTTGCTTCAAACCTGAGCAAACGTTTCCACACTTGAATCGTTCAAGAATTTGCAAGGGTTTGTGAAGAATAGAAAGTGATACAAATCCCTAACATGATTTCTATCAAACCGTTTTTGCATGAAGTTGTCAACAATAGTTAGGCCCCTGTCTCTATTGGTTCCACCGATCCTATCAATTGGTATCGGAGCCCTGTTTTCTATTCTCAAGCTTCAAGAACCTGAATCATGTCTATCATCAACGAGATCCTTCTTTTTTCGAAATAAAACTTCGATTATTAGATTATGAGAATGCAAGCTCACTTGGCTGCTCTTGACTGTGATATGGGGAGTGTCATTACCAATGGTCCTATAAAAATTACAAAGCCGAGATGCGAGTGGAAATCTAAAGATAAAATGACCAACAATCAGGACAACATTGCCAAAAATATTATGTATCAATCGATCAACATGAACATATTCTACAAGATCAAATTCTGCTCCTCTGCTAAAGATATTTGGGAGACGCTGATTAAGATATATGGCCGAAAAGTTTAAACCAGAAAGATCAGAAAGTTTTCATTTGTATTGAAAATAAGTCCAAATGAGCCGATAGCGACTCAGAGGATTCTCCTATTGAAAAGGATACTGAAGCCGTCACATGTCTGATGGCAGATGATCAATCGAAGGTAAATGATCTTTCCCCACAAGAGTTTACCAACGAAGAGTTAATTGTTGCACTCATGACATAGCCATTGAGTAAAAGAAGTTATCAGATTCTTTTTATAAACTGAAAGAAAAATATGAGACAAATATCTTTTATTCACACAAGATTTCTAAATCACATGTTTTTGAAAAGAAAGTGATCGAGATCTCATCTGAGAATGAGTTGCTCAAAGAACATATCCAAACTCTTTCTTCTGAAAACAAAACACTAAAATATGTTGTCAGTACTTGGACAAGGTCTAGAGAAGCTGTCAAATATCAGATCAGTCTGTTGAAGCCTGCTGAATATAAATCCGGTTAAGGATTTGATAGCGATGACCCAAACTAGTCCTGCAAAAAGTTAAACTTAGTAACCGACATGCTTAAGCCAATAAATTTTGTCAAAGTGAGTTTAACTGACATTGAAACTGATCCAATTTATGAAGAGTTAGCTTTGAAGAATGAAATAACTAATGTTCCTCCGACTTTAAGTTAACTAAAAAATAAGTTAGAAGCAGCTAGCAAGTTTGGCAATCTAAAACTTGACTTAAAGTTAAGGAGTTTTAAAATAAAATCATCTTCAAAAACTAAGAAATCAGAGGATAGCAGGAAGGCGTTTGCTATGTTAAAATCATACGCATTAATCACAACACAAAATGGGAAATCCATCAGAATAACTTAAATATGGATTCCTAAGGGACTGATTGATCGAGAACCCAATTTAATGTGGGTACCAAAGTTTGTAAATATTATTTTGTGTAGGTACATATGAGTGACTTCCTGGAGGATTCTGTCTGGTATTTGGATAGCGGATGTTCCAGACATATGACAGGAAACAAACATCTTCTCACTAATATAGCAGACTGTTCAGGACCTAAGATCACCTTTGGTGATAACAAGAATGGTAAGACTATGGGTAAGGGTAAGATTATCGATGGCAATCTAACCATTAATGATGTCTTACTTGTTGACAATCTGTGTTATAACTTGATTTACATTAGTCAATTATGTGATAACGGTTTGTCAGTTGATTTCCAAACTCATGCATACCTAGTCAAGGATCAACATGGTAATATTTTATTAACTAGAAGTAGAGTAGGAAACTCATGTAAAATAAATTGGCAAATTAATTCATCTGACGTTATGTGCATGATTGCTAAGAATGACCAAAAATGGTTATGGCATTAAAGATTAAACCATCTAAATTTTAAAACTATCAACAACATATGTTCGAATAACTTAGTGTTTGGTTTGCCTAAACTACAGTTTTCTAAGGATAATGTATGTTCTTCTTGCTAGTTAGGCAAACATGGTAGATCATCGTTCAAAAGTAAAGGAAAATCTCAATCCAGCCAATGCTTAGAACTGTTACACATGGATTTGTTTGGTCCAATTCGTATAAAGAGCATAGGAGGAATGAGGTTCAACCTAGTTGTTATTGATGATTTCTCACGATTTACATGGGTAGCATTTTTACAATCAAAGGATAAAACTGTTGAAAACTTGATTAAAATCTTTAAAGAATTCAGAATCAGAAATCTTTAAATATTGCTTGCATTAAAAGTAATCAGGGAACTGAATTCAATAACAGACGTCTATTTTCTTATCTCGAGAAATTTGGTATTATGCACGAGTTGTCTAGTGCTATAACTATAGAGCAGAATGACATGCTGAGAGAAGAGTGAAAACTTTGAAGGAAGCAATGAGATCTATGCTTGTTGAATCATATGTTTCTCAAAGATACTGGGCAAAAGCCATAAACACAGCTTGCTACACATAAAATCGGTCAATAATTAACAAACGTTTTGACAAAACACCCTATGAACTGTTTTAAGGAAGAATTCCTATAGTTTTTTACTTTAAAGTATTCGGGTGTAAATGTTTTATCCATAACAATGGGAAGGATTATCTGACCGCGTTTGATGCTAAAGCAGTTGCTGGATTCATGTTGGGATACTCTTTAGTAAGCAAGGCTTATAGAGTATTAAACAACAGAACTCAAACTGTTGAAGAGTCCCTACATGTTGTTTTTGATGAGTCTATTGAAAGTAATTTCATCGATCCCATCGACCTTTCCAACAGATTAGAAGCGACAAGTCTTGAATGTGTGAGTGAGGATGAAGTTCTAGATAAACGGATTTCGTTGACTAATCCTATGGCTGATCCGGTTGAAATCTAACTAGACGTTCAAACTCCCATTCAATAAAATGTTGAGAGTTCAGACGTCGCGGAGCCATCTGGTCAGATGACCAATCCTTTGGGAACAAACTTCTGATGGAACAAGAATCATCCACCAGAATTGATTATCGGAAATCCTAACTCTCCTCGTAGGACAAGACATCAATTGATGGATGAAATGGCCAATTATGCCTTTATTTCTCAAATTGAACCCAAGAAAATTGGTGAAGCAGTGCTTGATTCAGATTGGATCAATGCCATGCAAGAGGAGTTAAACCAATTTGTGAGAAATAAAGTGTGGCATCTAACTCCTAGACCGACTGATTAGTTAGTCATTGGAACAAGATGGGTCTTTAGAAACAAGCTTAGTGAAGATGACCTAGTTATTAGAAACAAAGCCCGTTTAGTTTCTCAAGGATACAGACACGAGGAAGGCATCGACTTTGATGAGTCGTTTGCACCTGTAGCTAGACTTGAGGCAATTAGAATCTTCATGGGTTATGCATCATTTAAGAATTTTAAAGTGTTAGGATCGGGGACGCCCTTGGAGAACCGGGGTGTTTCCGGTTTTAGGAAGGGTGGCCGCTTACAACACACACAACACTTTGGTGATAGTCCGGTTATAGACTATAACCGTTCTCAGCACTTCGCAAACTGTCACAGACTCTTGAACCGGGTTCAAGGGCGGAAATGTCTGTTTCAGTCTGAAGCAACGTATGCGACTTAGATGATGTTTAGGAGGAGTCGGTTTTAGAAATGTGAGTGGACCGGTTTTTGATATAAGGAGTAAGATTATTTTGGTTTGTGGTTAGGTTAGGTGAGTAAGCAATAAATAAAGGAAATAACACGAGACAAGATTTTTTATGGATGTTCGGAGCAAACCCTCCTATGTCACCCCTTCTTCTCAGGTTATGAGAAGGATCTTCATTAACTTTCAAAGTTACAACACTTATAATGCCGGTCGAGCCTAACTCGCTACTCGCCGGTTACACCAATTCACTCTTGATGTAATACACAACACAACACAGACACAAACAAAGCTTCCGGTAAATGACACAACGGTTTTGGATCACGCGTAAGATTTCTTTATCTCTCTAAGATTTTCGTAACTTGTGTCGCCATTAATGAGGTCGCTTCGTCTTCCTTTTATAGTGAGGATGATCCCAACGGTCACTTTCTTCTCTCACCGTGGGATTGGTTAATCCAACGTCACGCCGGTGCAGGGAGGTTGCTTGCACGTTTCATCTTCCGCAACACTTGGCAAGCATGCAGACACTCCTCAGGTAAAGATGACGTTGCCGGTTTGCAGATTCGAACACGTGTCAGGCATGCACCTTCCGGCTGTCAAAGTCAGATCAGTAAATCATCATTGTTTTCCTCGCATGCTTCTGATCGGATCTTATCTTCGTTTATCCCTTCGAGACACGTCTATTTCGTCATATTACGTCATCTCTGCAGATTGTAGTTTCTAGTTTCCGGTTGATTCTTACACAGTACAGTCCGGCTGGAATGTAGACTTGTCTTTGCTAGCCGGTCTCTCTGAAAAAGTTTGAAATCGGTTCCTCTGATCTTGACTTGATCACTTGGAACTGAATTTCTTTGAAGTGTTCTTCAGCCTGTTTATGAGGCTCCAGCCGGTTTGTGCAATTCGATATGTTCCTGCACATAGAAGTTAATAGTTGTTTAGTTTTTCTGGCCGGTTCCAAAAATTAACTCTACTTAATTTTTCTATCAATTTCTCCCTTTTTGATTATTTAGAATAAATATTCAAAACTTGTAATGTATGGCCGGTTTGAAAATTAACTTACTTAATTTTTCTATCAATTTTTCCCTTTTTGATTATTTAGAATAAATATTCAAAACTTGTAATGTATGGCCGGTTTGAAAATTAACTTACTTAATTTTTCTATCAATTTCTCCCTTTTTGATTATTTAGAATAAATATTCAAAACTTGTAATGTATGGCCGGTTTGAAAAATCCGTTTAACAATAATTTCTCCCTTTTTGATGTTTTTCTGTTCAAGAAAATTTTCAAAACATGTTTTGATTTTTCAACGGATATTTAGAAAATTAATTACTTCAAAGTATGATAAAAACTACTGAGTTCTGAAACAAAACATAACATATATAAATTGTTCTTAAGGAAGAAAAGAAACTAAGGTTTGGATGGTCCCCTCTTTTCATTTTCTTTTTCCTTCCGCCTCCTTTCTTCCTCTTCTTTTGCCTGCCATTCCCTTTCCCTTCGTTCAGCGTCGAATTGCCAACCGGTCCATACGCTTGAGATGCCGGGAGTTCGTTTGCCAAATCCAAAACCGCCACTTGCTGGTCTTGATGGGCGAGGCGTTTGAGCAACAATCGGTCTGGTACTGGAGGTTGGGATTGAAGTTTCGACCACTTTCTTCTTACGTCGGTTGAGCATTTCGAGGTCCTCTTCTTCTTCTTCGTCAAGAGGTTCTTCGTTTATCCCGACCGGTTGAATCTCTCTTCGACTGTTTCGTTCTTCCAACTTCATTACCTCTGCAACCGCTTTCCGCTTGTTCTTATTCCTTGTCTTCATAGAATGCGAGGGTTGAGCCGGTGTGGATTCTTGTAGAGCGGCTTGTTCTTCCTTATCGCATTGCTTGGCAAGCGCAAGATCTTTCTCCTCAGTTTCCTTCCTTAACCGTTCCCTTTCCCTCTCTTCGTTTTGAAGTCTCTTTGCAGTTTCGGCATCAGAATTGATTTGCGCTTGAGTATTGTTAACTTGATGTTTGGACAGCTCCCCAATCTGAGCGGTCATAACCTGCATCATGTCTATCAAAGGAGCGGTTGCGGTTTGGATGGATTCTGCGATCAATGACTTGACTGACGTTTGCACGGTTTCAACTATCATCGACCTGATCGATGTTTGAGCGGTGTTGGAAATTTCGGTTTGAATGGATCCCCAGATAGTGTTTGTCAGATTGGTTTCAATTGTTGCAATCTTCTCATCGGTTGCAATGCTGTATTTCCCAAGACAAGAGATGAGTGTATCAACCACCGCTTGCTTTACTTGCTCAAGATCCGGAGTCTTATCAGTTTGAGGAGGATCACTGTTCCGGTTTTCTGATGTCATGGAAGACTCTCCGGTACCAAAGAAGGGTTTGCTTTGGTAGAGGTCGGCATAAGTTAAGACGTGTTTGCACTTTTCCTTCCATTCTGCTTCGAGTCGGTCAACATTTTTAATGAGTTTTTCACGCACTGGGTGAAACCGCTGAAACATTTTTGCTTCAATTGGAGTTAAAGTTTCTCCTTCTATCACAACCTAAGAAGTGGAAATAGTGGATGCCTCTTGTTGAATGGTGGTATAATACCACATTTCATGCATCACTCAAGACGACTCCTTTACAAGTAGTGTATGGATTTTCTCTTGTTCCGATTCCGTTAGGTCCTATGATGCGCAACAATTTGGGTGCATCAGATGATTTCTTAGTTGAGAAAACAAGAATGTGTGGTATTCTAAAGGATAACTTGGAAATGGACAGTAACAGAATGAAACAAATGGCAGATCAAAAGAGAGTATAAAGAAGTTTTCAAGTAGATGATTAAGTATTCATGAAGTTACAACCTTTTCGGCAAACGACTATTGCAGCTAGAAAGAATATAAAACTTGCTACCAAGTTTTTTAGTCCGTTCATGGTAAAGAAGTAGATCGATATGGTAGCGTATAAATTGAAATTGCCAAATTATTGTAAAGTTCATCCAATTTTTCATGTGTCTATTTTAAGAGTCAGGTTGGGACATTTGCAAGAGGTGCAGAAATCCTTTCCAACAGTATCAAATGAGGGAGTTATTCAATTGGAACCAGAGAAAATTTTATAAAGAATTTCAAATGTGAAAGAAAATCGTACAAACACGTCACGACGAAGAATCTGGCGACCGATAACTAGAGGTGAGTAGCGGCAATATATTGGGGAAGATGATTATTGTAAGTTATGTTTAGCCATTGGATCGGTCAATGCATCGAGTTAATCTGAAATTTATGTTTTAAAATATTATAATGTTAATAGTCCATGGAATTAACACTTTAGATGAATTCAATTAAAAAACATTATTCATGGCACACTATGATGAGTTGGATTGATTTATAACGTGGTCGGTAAGGATAGAGAAAAGTGGCAAGATCTGGTGCGTTTAGATTGTCCAAGGACGTGGGAAGCTTGGATCGCGTGAGGCACACGACATATCTTATGTTGGAAACGTTAAAGGGCAATCGACGTATTCACTCACAAACTCAAGATAATATTAAAAGAAAGGGGAAGAGATTTTATTTCAGTTCATCTTTTTTCTGAAATACAACTACTCTATTTATACTAGAAAAAAAAACTCGTAAACGGACATAATTAATTCTAATTAAGACCCCTATTAAATAAAAGATAATAACGTCTAATATTAACTAGACCTTATTATAATTAAGACACCTATTAAACAAAAGATAATAACGTCTAATTTTTTATTAATTAATTTTATTTTCAACATTCCCTTGCAAAATTAATTCTTCTTCGTGAATCCAAGAATACTCCTCATTTTGCTGAAAATTTTCACTCCAAGAGACTTCGTAAAAATAACTGATATTTGATCAACAAATTTCACATATTCAAGTCTGATCTCTTTTTTAGTAATACTCTCTCAGATGAAGTGATATCGCGTATCGATTTGTTTACTTCGAACATGAAAAACAGGATTCCTTGCTAGAGCTTGATAAGACTTGTTGTCGAAAAAATTGTGGTCGCTTCATTCTCTGACAAACCTATCTCCTTCAACATTCTTCTTAGCCAGATTGCGTTACAAGCGCATGTTGTAATCGCGACATATTCAGCTTCACAAGATGATAACGAAATTATCGCTTGTTTCTTCGAACTCTATGAGATTATATTAGACCCCATAAAAAACACAAATTCAGTTGTGCCCTTCCGATCTTCTATTTCTCCGGCAAAATCACTATCAGAATATCCATCAAATTGAAATTCCTTAGACAGTGAATAAAGTCGTCCAAAATCAATCGTACCTTTCAAATATCTAAAGATCCTCTTTTCCGTCTTCATGTGTTCCGTCGTGGGCACCTCCATGTATCGACTAATAATTCCAACACTAAAAAGAATATATGACCGAGTACATGTCAAATACCTTAAACATCAACGAGACTTTTGAACAGTGTTGGATCCACATTTCCTCCTGTTTCGTTCTTGCTCAATTTAGCTCCAACCTCTATAGGGGTAGCCACTAGTTTCCTATTCAACATATTGAATTTTTCCAGAACTTCCTTCACATATGTTTGTTGCCCAATAAAAATTCCATCATTCGATTGAAGCACTTCTAATCCGAGATAAAATGACATTAAGCAAATATCTGTCATCTCAAATTCTCGGGCCATATCATTCTTGAAATCTTCAAAGAAACTCGGATTATTTCCAAGGAAAATAAGATCATCCACGTAGAGGCAAACGAATAAACAATCTCCATTTTTATCCATTTTCACATAAATTGCATATTCATGTGGACATCTTTCAAATCATTTCTCACGAAAATAAGCATCAATTCGACTATACCATGCTCGAGGTGCTTGTTTGAGACTGTACAAAGCCCTCTTCAACTTTAATACCTTTCCTTCTTGTCCTTTCATCACATAGCCTTTTGATTGCTCCACAAAAACATCCTCCTCAAGGGAACTGTTAAAAATGCTGACTTCACGTCCAATTGGAATATTTTCCAATTTTTTTAGGCCACCAGTGAAACAAAAAATCTGATTGTTTCTAGACAAGCAACTGGAGAAAATACTTCATCATAGACTCTATGTCATTGTGCATACCCTTTGACGACTAATCTCGCTTTATATTTTTCGACAACAGCTTTTGCATTATTTTTCTCTTTGAATATCCACTTGCCACCAATGGACTTCTGACCCGCTGAAAGTGAGGTGAGTTTCTATATATTCTTTCTTTCAATGGCTCGAATTTCCTCTTCCATAGCTTGTCTCCATTTCTTCTCTTTACTAGCCTCTTCAAAACTCAAATGCATTGTTTCGGCTAAAAGACAAAACATAGAAACATCATTCATTACTTACGTATTCTCATATAGTTCTTGGATAGTCTCATCATTCGTTATTAAGTTAACGCTTCCGTCTCGTAGCCAAAGATTATGATCCTTCATTAAAATTTGGTAACCTTTTTCTATGAGTTTTCCCAAACTCAAAATATTGCTTTTTAATTTAGGGACGTATATAATACACATTGGAAATAAATTTTATGTGTACCATCCTTCAACCGAATCAAAATAGTACATTTGCCTTCAATCTGGACTTTTGAAGCATCTCTCAACGTGATATTTCTGGTTGCCTTTTTCTCAATCTCAACGAATTTCAACTTGTCGCCACACATGTGGTTACTCGCACCGTTGTCAAGTTACCATTGACTTTCTCCTCCAATAATTTCTTGATTTAGCGCTAATAACAACGTTGACTCCTCTATTTCTTTTTCTTTTGTGAGATTGACTTTTACTTTCGCATCCTCGGCATACCAGTAAACACGAGCATAATGACCCAATTTGTGACAATTGTAGCACTCAACGCGTGCCTTTTCGTATCCTTTCTTGTATCCGTCACTTCTTTGTCCTCGTTCGCGTCCTCTTTCTCTTCCTCTACCTATTGGATTTCCTCAAAGTTTTTCACTATTCGCTCTCTCGATATCTGAATTTCTTCCACGTTCTCGATCGCCAGCACGAGAATAACCTCGACCTCGACCGTGGCCTCGATGAATTACGCTCCCTTTTTTTCCAAACGAATGATTGATTAAAAGCACTTGCTCAAAAGGCTCCTTCCTATGTTTGTTCATCCGTTTCTCGTGCACCCGTAACGATCCATTTAATTCATCAATTGAGAGTTTCTCCAAATATCTATTCTCTTCGATTGCAACCACTACATGATCAAATATTTGATGTAGAGAACGTTAAATTTTCTCGATTACTCGAATGTCTTTTATGCTTTCACCATTTCGCTTCATCTGGTTGACGATAGATAAGATCCGCGTGAAATAGTCTGAAATAGACTCCGATGCTTTCTGATGAAGAGCTTCAAACTCTCCACAAAAAATCTAAAGTCGCACCTTTTTTACCTTGACAACTCCTTTGTGGGAATTTTCTAGAATTTCCCATGCCTCCTTGGACGTCGAGGCATTTGCTACTTTCTCAAAAGCAACATCATCAGACACTGGTGGATTATAGAAAGGGCGTGTTGATCCTTCTTTTTGTTCTTCTAGAACGCTTGAATCTGGGCCAACGTCGCATCCTCATCAGTTTTTACAATCCCACTATTTACGATTTCCCACGCACCTTGAGAATTGAGTAACGTCTTTACTCGGATAGACCAACTATCATAGTTGTCTTTCGTAAGACGCGGATACTAGAACATCAAAGACATTCTTGCTCTAATACCACTTTGTTGGAAACGTTAGTGGAAAATCGACGTATTCACTCATAAACTCAAGATAAGATTAAAAAAAGGGAAAGATATTTTATTTCAGTTCATCTTCTTTTTGCAAATAAAACTACTCTAATTATATTAGAAAAAAACTCTTAAACGGTTAGAATTAATTCTAATTAAACCCCAATTAAATAAAAGATAATAACGTCTAATTCTAACTAGAACTTTTATTCTAATTAATACACCTATTAAATAAAAGATAATAACGTCTAATTTTCAATTAATTAATTTTATTTTCAACATCTTAAGCATTAATAGACATAACATACAACATTTGAGATCGTTTACATTTTTTTTTTCCTTTTATTTATTGGATATATTGTTAATAATTTTTTTTTGGTTAAACTTCAACTTTATTATTTTTGAATAGTTACTTATGTAATTCATAAACTTAATTGAAGATTTTTTTTAATAATGAAATTGTTTTGAATTTTCATAGAATTAAATTGAATATTGGCTCTTCAAAATTTGTTTG